>NC_042511.1:12783696-13118696 GCF_900963305.1 Echeneis naucrates
CAACTGGCTCCTCTCAATGCAAAGGAGCAGCTGCTACTACTCTGAGCTCCTCACCCTGTCTCTAAGCCACCGGTCTGAGGAAGCTCATTTCGACTGCTTGTACTCGTGACCACATTCTTTTGGTCATGATCCAGTTCTCATGACCACAGGTGTGGGTAGGAACGAAGATTGACCTAAAGATCGAGATTTTCGCTTTTGGGCTCACCACTCTCTTCATTACAGTGCTTGGATTCTCTGGCCAGTCTCACACTCCAAGGTCCCCCCACTTGTGAACAAGACGAGGTACTTGAAATCCTTCACTTTGGGTAGGGACTCATTCCCAACTAAGTATGACTGTATGACTGAGTATGCCAATCCGTCAGTTTCCTGCGGAGAACCATGGCATCTGATTTTGAGGTGCTGATCCTCATTACAGCCACTTCATGCTCGGCTGCAAACCTGTCCTGATGGTGCTGACAGCACCACATTGTCCGCAAAAAGCAGTACTCCTGGACTGCTACCTCTCTCCTCCATGACTACGCCTAGAAATCCTAACCTTGAAGATCACGAACAAGATCAGCGGCATGGTGCACAGTTCCAGAGCCTCAGTTGTGCGTTGAGGCAAGCCCCACCAGATCCAACTGGTAGCGCTCCATCTCCCGCACCAGCTCCGGCTCCTTCCACCACAGAGAGGTGACGCTCCATGTCCTGAGGGCCAGCCTATGCTACCAGGGTCCGGACGTCGAGACCCCCCATCACCTGCGAGTGCACCTAACTCCACCAGTCTTCTCTGTGGTGGGGTGGGCCTACAGGGTGGAGGAGCAGTTGCCACGCAACTCTTTCTTGGCACCCTAACCCAGGCACTTGCACAAGGGCTCCCCATCTGGGCCTGACTCCAGGTGGACCATTCTTTGTGTGGCCCCTTGCCTGAGACCAATTTACCATGGGCAGCACTACCAGGAGCATAAAGCTCCAGACAACATAGGTCCCAGGTTCACAGGGACCTCTCCACCACAAAAAGGTCATGGTCCCCAGAGAGGTCTTACTGTTATGACTGTTATATTTCAAAAAGTTTATCAGATCCACGTTTGAGGATTTTGGATGCAGTCATGATCCCGTGTTAGTGGATCTTCTAATGGCTTTACATCTTGGCTGCATGACAGCAACACAATTTTTCCCTGACTTGTATTTTAAATAGGCTGTTATCGCACTGTGATTGTTTGCTTTAATGTTATTTTTATCTTTTTGTGAAGTTTTAAAATAGATCAGTGGATGATCAGGAAGTAGCTGAACAGAACTGAGAGATGGAGCAAGCGATAGATGAACAGAAAGGAGGAGCCATTCTTAACAGAATGGTCACAGAGATGGTCGGTTTAGAAATGAAAACTGCAAGTCCCAATGATCTGAAAACGATTCTGTGCTTGACTCTACACTAATGTTTGAAATGCTATGTGCAGTATGTGTTATGAAGGTGACTTTGTACCAGTATCATGAGTATCTTGTTCTATAAAGATGACAGGATGTGACGCTTCTGCTGAGGTAATGGCTGGTAAGGGTGAAGTGTAGGACTGTTCACTGAAGGACAAGCAGTCTGTGGGTCAGGTGGTTCCAAGGACAACACTGTGAATCAATGAGATGAAAAGCAGCACTCCTCCCTTGGCTCCTACCA
Source organism: Echeneis naucrates (assembly GCF_900963305.1). NCBI lineage: Eukaryota > Metazoa > Chordata > Actinopteri > Carangiformes > Echeneidae > Echeneis > Echeneis naucrates. Next base: position 12,785,345 of record NC_042511.1, read on the forward strand.
TCCTCTGTTCTTCTTAAGTCCTCCCAGAAGAGAACAAAGAGCAAAGAACAGCTCCCAAAGTGCTTGTTACTGAAAGGTCTCTGTCAGCTGCTTCCGCCACTTTATCCCATCGCAGCAGATAACTGCAGGAAATGCCCATATTATGAAGCCTGCACATGTTCAAGCCACAGTATGACAGATGATCGAGCAAAGAGGGAATCACATTCATAAACGTGGCCCGCCCTGGTTCGGGGAAATATACTGAAATGTTTCTGCTACAGTTCACCTTTCTTCAGTGCAGTTTTGTTGGGGGGAAAAAAAAGGATCCAGTGATGATGTGTCCAACAAACACATACCGCAACTTTATGCACTGTCATAGTGTGACCTCTGTAAAACAACATCTACATCATCTGCAGTGTTAATGGCATCCATTTCCAAATACCGCACTGCTGACAGGACACAGACAGGAAAAAGAGAGAGGCAAAGACGATGTAAAGGGTTTGCAGCTGCTGCAAATAAACCTGATAAATGGAAAATTCTCTGATGGATGGTTGACATTCAGTGTTAATTATTATAGATGATGAGTGTATGTGCAATATAATGCACTCATGTTATGCCAGTTATTGTTCCTGCTATCGTTATTGGTTCACAACAATACACAATAATGGAATAAATGTATTTATATCTCATCTGGTTAAAGGTTTACAATGATCTAATGATTGCGTAAGGAAAAAGTGATTTCCGCAAGTGTCTTGTGATGATTCTGAAAGTTGCAGTACCAACATAGTCCAACTCCATTGCTGGGGCTTTAGTCAGTCGGGGCATTTGGGGGACACTGTGAAGTTAACAAGCATTTCCACGCAACAGACAACAGTTGGTGTTGTCCATCCAAGTGCCCCTTCCCCTCAAAATGCCCATTTTATGCATCATAATGATTCAAATAAGATGGCTGTGGTGTCGAGATTTTTCACTGCCGTAACTTTATCATGTTTCTAATTCTGGCTTTGACCACCAGTATGGCTTGAAAAAGCGCGAGGAGGCCGAGGCCGAGGCAGCAGCCGCTGCAGAGGAGCCTGCCGCCGGCAGCTTGACCCGACCCAAGAAGGCCGTGCCGGCCGGCTGCGGTGATGACGAGGAAGAGGAGAGCATCATGGACACAGTGATGAAATACCTGCCAGGTCCACTGCAAGACATGCTGAAGAAGTAGATTAGCCAGCTAGCTAATGCTAACATTATCCAGTTTAGTTCATGGGCTGCATTCACAGGGCTGGCTTATGTCAGGGGTTTTTTTTCCCATCCACAGGTGAAGTGATGAAAACTAAGTTAAAACACAAACGTGGTCTTTGGGCGTTGGGAAAAATCACAGTTTTAATGGTGGGGAGATGAATCAGATGTGAACCAGCAGTGTGAATTTCTGCCATTAGACTAAGCTAGGGTGACCCATGGGCCAGGTGAGCGTTGACCTGACTGATGTTATCATTAGCTATGTGACACTAATGAAGCTGACAGCAAGCAGAGGGGCTAAAGACACAATGTTTGATAGTTTAGCCTTCTAGTCTGTCAAGTTTTAAACTCCCTTTTCTCTCCTCTGCCATTGCTGCGGAGCTCTCTTGCAGCACTGATAAAATAATCTCCTTGTCCACTACGCTGTTCACTCAATTTGTACATAAATAAATGAATAAATGAGAAGGTGGGAAAACAATCATAAAATACTATATGAAATTATTATACTAACTGTGTGTCTGTCTCTAAAATAAAAAAAGTGATAACTTGATAAGCCATATTTTAAAACGGAAATTTAAAGACAATTGTTGTGTGCTGCCAAAGCTACTGTTTTGTGTTCGACCATGTCTGAAATTTATGTAAAACCTTTTGCACACAATGTGACACATTCTCTGTAAAACCTGTCTATCCAGCCCACACTTCTGCAGTGCTCAGTATCAAAGTGCGATAACATTCATGTAGTGTAGTGTTTAAAAATGTTCCTATGCCCCCCTGTTCAGTGCGTCTCCTTCTCACGTCTTGCATGCCATTTGTCTAGACAAGTTTGTTGTGTGAATATGTACCAACTCACCCCTCCCCCACCCCCACCTACACCCCAATCCCCTACTTGAACCTTTTATCCTCTTCTTTATCATGCAAAAAATATTAAGGCAATAACTCCTAAGTTTGAGTGTGTTTTCACAACCATGTCAATATAATTATATAATAGCAGTAATAAAAAAAATGATATGTATGCATTCAGGAAATTTTATTTACAGGTTTGCAGGGTTTTTCTTTCTTTTTTTTGTCATTTCTTTGTTTGGATGAAGAATGACCTTATAGCCGAAACCTTAACTTTTCAGCCATAAAACAAAAACTTACAGTATATATACTCATATTATCAGGATCTACTACTAGGGAGAGAACTCTGAAAGAAATTGTATGAATAGATAAAAATACGTGTTAATGATATTCAAACTATACAAAGCAACATTAACTATTAACGTGGACATGCAAGTCTGGATTTCAGCTCATGTGAAGATTTCTGACAAAGACAGAACAAGATCACTTATCCACCGATACACACAAACAGACACACACTAATGTGAATACCGTAGTTTGGCTACTGATTCAGTGCACAACAGTCTTTTAAAAGATGACATGACGAGATGCTTGATTCAGTTCTAGTTACTGTTGTTTTAGAAGTGACAGCGAGTCGTTGAATGCTACGAGCAATAAAGGATTATCATGTATATTTCTGCCTGAGATTCAATAAAAACTTAAAACCTTGGTCACAGATATCAAATGTGTTGTCTTCTTTTCTTACTGATGTGGGGGCCATGAACAGGTTGACGCTTGTATGTACAGACTCCTGATACTGTGTAGTTGAGCAGAGCCAACATTAATGATAAGACCTGTGTAATAAACAGCAGTACAGCAGCCTGCTGTGTAAAGGCGTATTGACATTCTGAATAAATCACTCTTAAACTATTCACAAATCTTAAGCATTAGTGATTTAGTAGTTGCATTGTGTGATTACTTTAAGTTAAATCAGCAGAGTGAATCCAATCCAAAAAGTCTAATGTTTTACATTTAATAGCTCCTCTTCACTATAAACCACCCACCAACCTGCTGTAGCCAGCAATTACTGAGCAAAAACTTTGGTGTTTCATACGATGCGTCGTTTTGCACAGCAAAGGAGCTGATACCAGCACTTGTACACGGAAAACATAGATAGGGGATCATCACACTAAAAGTAAGAGAAAATAAAAAAAGATGTAATACAGTGCTATGCGGTTACAAGAGACTGCTGAACAGATGCAGTGTGTCTCTTCCATTTAGCCACTGAGAGTCACTGTTGTCTCAAAATGGGAAGGAAAAAATTTCAATTTAGCCGCAAGACCACTGGAAATGTTTATTTTCAAGCTTTATTTATCCCATAAACAAAAATTCAACCAAAGACAGTGAACTATCTAAAAAAAAAACACAGATTCAGGCACTTAAATATCAGAGAACACTGGACGGAGGGAAAATTAAAGGACACACAGGGACTGAGTCCTCGTCTCCCTTTGGCTCTCAGCTTACTGCTCTGCTCACCGGTGTACAAATGTTTACATCCAATAATAAGCATTTGTTCACCCACAGTGCTGAAGAAAAAGTAACAAAGCAGTGATGCTCAAAAAACGTACAATAAATGGGGTGTCTAACCCTTAAACATGCTGTCAGACTTTTTAAGTTTAGTTTTTGTTTTGTTTTTTTTGTTTTCCTTTAATCTCTGTCAGTATCACCAGTAATCAGGCACAGTTGATACAGAAACATGGAGGGTGGGAGTAGTTTCACCTTCAGGATAACTCTTAGTTTACCCTTTTTCCTTATGCTGTAAAAACAGACACGATTCATCGTGCAAAAAAAAAAAAAGTGCTAATAATTTCTGGTGATTCTGACTGGGTGCTGTAGCCTGTGGTTAGACAGTAGCTAGACCTTACTTCTCAATTCTCTGTTGATGTTAAACAGAGTAAATCCCATAAAGTGCTGCCAAATAATACAGCAGTCTTTCTCATTTACACCATAGAGCTGGGCATATCAGTTAGTAACATAGACATAAACACTGTTGTACCATTAAGTGCATTTCCATCCATATGAACTCTTAACAGATATAAGATCTGATAAGAAGGGTGATAACACAATTCAGATAAGAAACAAACATCTGAAACTACAAATTGACATTCCCTTATTTAAATACAGTGGATCAGCATAATCTGACAATATAACAGAAATTAGAGGTTTCCTGTGTTTTCCAATCTGTGTCTAACACCCATTACTGAAATCGTTCAAACCTGAATAGAGGCGTTCAATCGAAACCTGTAATAAACATAAAGTCAACAGTACAAACCAGTTCGTATAATAGCAAGCTTTTTTTTTTTTTTAGCTCCAGTAAATAAAAATAAACAAACACAAACCATCAACAAAACAGACCTGGCAGAAAGTGTAATAGTAGCAGAAATCCATTCAAATACTTGGCATTCATATTAAGTTACTTCTATATATGAAATTGTGTTAGCAGGACATTCTACAGTTGGTTTTTGACTTGAATTGGGAGCTATCATTCCCAGCTAGTAGGTTTTCTCTGCAGACTGCGAACGTGAAGTTAGTGTAACAGTACAAAGTGCAATTAGCGTGTACATTTTCATTTACAGCAAAATTTTACACCATTTATTACACTATCCAGCACAATCAACCCAAGTTTAGTCAAGTATCTAAATGTTTTTCTGACTCTTTCCCAGGTCTGTGAAAAATAAATATCATCGGTATAGCAACAAATCTCACAGTAGCCAGGTTGATACATCTTTCTGTTACTGAAGAATCTGTATAGCTTACTATCTGAGGACAATGAATCACTGAAATACTGTTTAGAGTGAACAGGAAAGGGGTTATAACATCAACATCAGATTTTTAATGTTGTGTCAGAATATGTTTAGCTTTTGCTTCTTTTTTTTTCCAAATTGATTGGTGAAAACACTATATGTGTTGACTATGAAGCGACCTCAGACACTGTTGGTAACAGTAATGACAGCACAAATCATTTACAGCATAATAATAATTATAATAATTAGAATGAATTCAACACAATAGGAATACAGATTTCTAAAAGTGCCCCGTCACCCTTCAAATGGGCCCTCATTCAAAGCCAGACCTCCGGCCCTTCTATTGTGGAATCAAGACCTTTTATAAGATATTACAGGATTCAAAAAGGTAATAAGCAATACCTGGTTAGTTATTAGATATCCAAGCTTAAAAAAAACAAAACAAAAATAACAGTCCCATTTCTTGTGAACGGGTGACAGTGCTGACAATGTTCCGATTGGATCCTCTAATATCACCTAAAAAGGTCTAAAAGGCTGTAAGAGTTCGGAAATGTTTTCTAAACATCCGAACCTGACGTGGTAGTAGTGGTTTGCTACGCTGAAGAAGAGAGGAGGTTCCATAAAGATGACAGGGGTCAAAGGGGAAACAGGGAAATCAACGCAGCCCTGCTTTTTACACATTCGTCCGGCACTTAGGAAAGATGGGTCCTCCCTCAAGCCTTCTCTTTCTTACTGTAGATGGATAAAAGGAGTGGGGGAGAGCAGGAAGGGCAAAAGATGAAGAAAGAGGTGAGAAGATGAGAGGAAAGAAAAGAAAAAAGGAAAGGGAGACAGAAAAATTAGACCAACAGAATCCAGGCAGGGTTGTCATCATCATAATCTTTAGCTAAAGCAAAGACCTTGTTTACATGACATAAAGCAAAAGAAAGCTGTCAAAGTCGCAACACTTACAAGCAGTGGCTGCATTAGAACATGGCTCAAGGAAGAGCTCTTAAAAGAAAACAAGAACAAGACATATAGGTAGGAAGGTGATAAGGCCAGAGGTCTGGGGACAGACAGATGCAAGACCTGCATCCCTCCTTTGAGACTTTTGTTCCGAAACTCTTTTTCCATTGTTTTGTAATTCTCTGTAGTAGTTTTCTGTCTCGGTACAGTCATTTTGAGATTCTTGTTATATTGTTTGTGATCACTTTTGGTCTTTCAACTGAGCTCTGTTGGTCCAGGGACCCTCTGCTCACTGGGCCCAGCAGGCCTTTGTCTGATTGGCCTATTTAATGATCTATTATCTATGATCTGGAGGCGCACTCGCCTGGTTTGCGCCGTCTGCCCAGTTGGTGATATATTTTTGGATTGCAGCAATGTTTAGAAGGAGACAGTGCAGCACAGAGGTTGAACAAAGAAGGCGTAATATCTCCAGATAATAAGGGAACAGTAAAAATCCCAGATCAGGACGCAGCAAAAGGCCAAAGGGGCAGATACAGTGTAGACATGCTGCAGCCAAAGAGGTATTATAGGAAACCCAGCGTGTGAAAACCAGGAAGATTTCTGCAGATTCATAGTGCAGCCAAAAGAAGAGTACTCCTAGATCCATTTCAGATAAGCAAACGTTTCATCCAGTTTTCAAACACATAAGAGAGATACAGAGGATACTGTTCTGAGATCAGTATCTTGTGCAGTTGTACCTGTGCTTGTGCCTCTCGTCTTGTATCATATTTTTTTGTTCACTTCATGTAATCCTTAGTGAAGTTTAATTTTATGTATTTCAAATTTACAGAAATGCCAAGTTCAATTTCTTTTAAGAGAGTAGTCTAGATGTTTTTGATAACATGTCCTATTTACCTGTTCTGGAATTCTTGGACATCAAAATATGTGGTTTGTTGCCTTTCTGAACAGAAGTTCCTATAAAATTATTGTCAAAAACCTTTGGTGACATAATCTCTGCTCTGACTACAGCAGGGACCAAAGAGCAGCAGCTAATTTTGGGAGCTGCTCTCAGTGGCCTTTGCAAAGAGATGACTAGAAGAGGAAAAGAAAGAAGGTGACGATAGATGCTGTGGAGAGGCGACAGAAACTCTCAGAGGATTATGACAAGAGGTGGCAGCAGTTTGTGGTCTGGACAAGAACCAGGAAGATGTTGGCAGAAGAAGGACAAGGCCAAGTGGCCAAATAGTGTTGTGTTTGTGTTCTTTTCTTTTCTTGTCTTTTTACTTTGTCTTGGACTTGAATTTTTTTCCAAAGGCCCTCTCCAGCTCAGGGACAGACAGAGTGAGGGTGAAGGAGCCGTCCGACTCTGACCTGATGACTCGTGCTTCAAAATGACGAAGAGGGCAAAATAATGACAAATTATATACACGTGCAAAAAAAAAAAAAAACAATCCTGTAGAAAAAAAGACAGCCAGCTCAATCCCCACACCTTTCCTCATTCTCGAAGCTGCTTCTCATTGCAAATTCATTCACACAGAAACTCACTCAAAAACATGATGTAGAGGATTTTCAAAATTGCCTGGATTTAGATAAAAGGCAAGAATACAGGTAAAAAAAAAAAGGACAGCCATAAGTCATATTACATGAAAATGTGACAGGAGACGAGTGTGCTGACACTAATGGCCAGGACCTTCGGATTTTGTAACTCACCATGTCTGCCATTGTGAGAGTGGAATTTTTCTTTGTTTTGGATATGAAAAAAGAGCATTAAATAAATAAGAAAAGTCAAAACGGAGATCCCGAATAGCTTATGCCATGTGCAAGAAACATTTCCTTCATTTGCTCCCCCCTTCTCAGTCTTTTCTTAGTGCTGATGTCATAACTTAGGAAGGAACTGTTTTGACTGGCTGAGGCTTTCTAGTGGATGATATCACTGTGATTATTCTATTATAGGCTGAATAAAGTACAATTTAAGGAGATATAGTGAGGATAGGGTCAGCACTGACGCACATAAGAACTATCACTGCCAAACGCATGACTATTGAAAGAATATGACTTATGTAACCGACTGAAGCCCATGGAGATGAATCAGTAATCAAATACAATATGTCCTGAAAATGTTATCAGCTTGGGTCCAGCCAAAGGACTTTTGTCATGTTCCCAATTCTGTGTGAGCTCATGTGGTCGTTAGCAAAGCTCTGAACCACATCTGCACTCTGAAATCTGAAATGTGTGTGTGTGTCTGTAACCCACCCAGGTCGTTGTTATTCATCATGGCGTTGGAGCCTCGGAGGCGGGGGCCCTGCTGAGTGAAATGGTAACCGAACTTTAACAGCGTGGTGTTTTTCTCCAGCATGCTGGCAATCTCCATCTCCACCTTGTTGCCTAATGGTTGGCTCTGAATGAGGGAGGAATAGAGGAGAAACAGGAGGAGAGGCATTAAAAGTATGTTAAAAAAAGGGAGACTTGTGTTTGAGTGATGGGAGTATTGAGTTAAAGGAAAGATTTAAAAAAAAAAAAACAACACAAAATGAACTTTATAGTTGATACTGATAACAGAGTGATCTGGTATCACAGGAAAAACTGGTGGGGGTAATTGCTTTTTTAGGTTCAGTTTATTAAGATTTTGATTAATAAATGAATGGAGCCAAAACATATACAAGAGAGAGAGATAAAAAATGTACAAAAAAAAAAAAAAAAAAGAAAAAAGCAAGCAAAATGTGAATCAGAGATGTGCAACTATCCAGTATGACACATCACAAGGCAATCTAGGGAGGATTAGACTGAAGTGGCAAAGATGCCCTGTTTACACAACCTGACACACACATACACACACACATTTTGGTACATGATAAATGTGTGTCTGTGTGTGAGTCTGCGTGTGCCATGTGCAAGCTAAGTGAATGTCCACGTCTTTGTGTGTTGGTACCTGATTGTCTATCTTCAGCTCCAGTAGCGTGGTGTTATTCTGCAGCGACTCAATGAGGGACAAGATTCCAGCCCCAGTGATGAAGTTGGACTCAACATTTAGGCTCTTCAGCGTCGTGTTCACCTTTAACATTTCTGCCAGCGCCTGCGGAAATGTGCAGCACATAACAAAGCTGCATTCTCTCATTGATTTTCCATAATCTGATAATAATCCCGCTGTTGGTTTGCCAAAATGAAGGTTACAACACCACAAAGGGTCTCTGTGATATTCTTCATGCATAGGAAAAAAGCAGGAAGTGGCTGAGGGACTATGTAGTTAGAAAGATCTAAATCCATTTACATACGGATTTTTTCTTCTTCTTTTTTTTTGTCAGTTTCATTAGAACTTGGATGATCTACTTCAGACAAATGTAGCAATAAGATGTGACTCACAAACGCTACAGGGTCATTGCTTCTGGTTCCTACGATACTGAGCCGCTCTACCACAGTGTTCTTCACCAGAGCCTCAGCGTACGCCTTCAGAGTCGGGATGGGGATGTTCTACGGATTGAGAGTCGCGTACATCATCAAATATTTCAGGAAATTCATTGAGCACATTCAAATGCAATATTGTGAAATAAGAAGATCATATTATATTTTTTACCAAAGCTTTTTTAAATTTCTTGTCAAAATATTTGTCGTTTAATTTGTTGTTTAAATATGACAACTATATTTTATGTACAAAGCCTGTTTTGTTTTATTTTTTGGAAAACACAAAAACTTGACATTTTTTGTATAATGAAGTTTAGCTTCTTCAAATTAATGCATGGCAAATGTAAGCAATAACAAGCCTCAAGCCTCTTTTATTAAAACAGCTCTTTTTTTTTTTTTTTATTCCTGTCAAAGCAAGAGTCAATACAACTTGGAGATGTAGATGCACTAAGAGGCTCATGTCAGAGATCTCACACACACTCACCTTTATGTTGTTGAGATTGACCTCAACTAGGTCAGGGTCGTTCCTCTTTATTCTCAGCAGGGTCTCTTCTACATCAGTGGAGTTGGGCTCTTCGTCAGGGACTGGTTTATACTGGGTGCACTGGATCACACCTGGGATGGGATTCAACACAGACTGCTGAGAGACAGATCCATGTTGGACAGGGTCTAATATGAGAAAGCCTTAAGAGTCTCTTTCCCTCATGGCACATGTCTGCCAATTTCTAAATGTGCTTCAGTCAACACTACAAACAGTATCCGCTGAACTGATTGGTCTGTTCACACGTCTGCCAACAGTAACTGTGTCTCTCTACATATTCAGAACAGTGCAATGCTTTCCCACACTCAGTGGGATGTTGTAATCATGGGGCAAACTTTCTCAGGCCATGCCAGCCCGTCAGAGCAAAGCATAACATACCACACCACCGTTATGCATGTTTTAACCCAGAAAACCATCTTGTGCGTCTATAGTTCACTCTATAAGTGTGCTGGACGTTTTTAAAACGATGCCAGTCATGTCATTGGTTTCCATGTCTTTCATATGGTATGAAAATAAAGATAAATGAAGATTTAAACTTTGCCCAACACAAGTAATCCATCAATGTGAACACGATTGTTTATACTCAATATGGTCCAGAAGTATCAATCTTAAATTATTCCAAGAAAAATAGCACTCGACGTGTTAATCGGGAGAGATTATTCTCAGACCAACTGAATTCCTCTTTGGGATCAACAAAGTTGTCTGAGTCTGAATTTGGATCAGATAAGCTATATAGTTTATAAGTATGTATTGATTAGTACGTATTATTTACAAGCAATTTAGCAAAATCTAATCAGAAACGAGCAAATTCCTCTGCCAAGTTGTCAATTTTATCCATTCATTCATCTTCAACAGCTTATCTGTTTCCGGTTTGTGGGCAATGCCACTCCCCACTCACACTGGGTGAGGGGGGTGGGGTCACCCTGGACAGGTCAGCAGTCCATCACAGGGCCAACAAACAGAGACAGACAGAGACCAACAACCACTCACACTCAGACCTACGGACACTTTAGAGTCACCAGGTAACCCAAACATGATGTCTTTGGACGGTGGGAGGAAACCAGACAGTACAGACAGTACAGACATGCTTTATGCACTATCCTGCATATCAATATTAAAGAAAAGCAAACATTTCAGGAGTGGGAAGTTTAAAGCTGGATCTCTTTTTGAGAAGCATCACATTTGGAAGTGAGATATTTGGTCTCTGTTTAGAGGAGAATTTATGGGAGGAGCCACAAAGACAAACAACGGCTCACTGATATGCGTGTGTATGTGTGTCTGTGCCATGGGAGCATGCAAATAATATCATACAACTGTTTACATTGTGCAGTGTAGGAGGGATACACAGATGTCCTGGAGGAGCTATAGGACAACATATGACGGTCTGTATATGCTTAGTTTTATCTGCTTCTCTAGCTGTATTTGTGCATGGATGAAGCACAACTAAAAAAGACTGAGCCTATTATCTTTGGTAAAATAAACCAACATCTTGCCAAGATGAGCTCATTTTGCTTGACTCCAATCCAAGCAATCTCCAACTTTAACATTTTTCTGGAGTGAGGGGATATTTCCCTCAAAGTAGCCAGGTGATCTGCTGTGTTTCAAGGTACTTTTACTTCTTCTTTTCTTTTTTTTTTTTTATTTGTAAATCCCTGCACAAAATTTATTTGTGTTTGAATCAAGTGATGACATGCACCTGGCAGATTTCTCCAAATGATAACTGAGCACTATACAGTAGGTAGGTGTGTGTGTGTGTGTGTGTGTGTGTGTGTGTGTGTGTTTGATTTACTGTTAAGGCCTTGCTTGTTGACTATGGTGCTGCTGGCCAGGGCTTCGTAGTATTGCTGGTTACTCATCAGGGTGTGCATTCCCAGGATGGCTGGAAGACACATTGAAGATGGGGAGAACAAAGGGAATAAACAGAGGGTCAGATAACAGAGACAGAGATGATGAAAAGGAGGTTCAGCTGTGCAGTGGACCACCATGCTAATACAGAGAGCACAAAAGCGTTGCAATGCGAAACAAATGCAGTTTTAACAATCAAGCAGGTGTATTCTGTCAGTTGGAACACTAACTGCACCAGAGGGATTACAACCAAAACTACCACTACCCTCTATATCACATCAATACAGGACGTCAAGGCCTGTGAAGTCACCCATCGAGGAACTGTCCTGGCAGCAGTGAATCTGAAATATGTTTTTGGTTAGAGGATGCAATATAAAATATGCGACGCGATTTAGAGCAAATTATTGACTCATCCGCTTGTCAGAGCGATCGAGAGCCAGACTGAACAGACTGTGTTTACACAGACATAAACAGTCAGAGAACACAACCTACCATGCTCCTCTCGGTAGAGGCGTGGGTTGGTGACAGATGATGATAAAGGTGACTTTGGAAGTGCATAAAACTAACTCATCACAAGGTAGCATATAAAGGCTTTCTCCTTCTGTTATTATCATCCATGATTTTGGTGTGTTTTAAAAGGGGATTGATTATTTATTAAGATGTCAGGACCCCAGAGTGCCGGCGGGTGATTGGTTTAGAGCGCGTCCTTGGTTCGAATTCGGCCAGGGGACCGGCAGTTGTCAGTCAAAGACACAGAATGGCACCAAGAAGAAAAAATAATCGCCACGCATGCGTAGTTGCAGGCATCGGACCTGCTGTGACCTGTGCTTTTGCCAAATGTCTTTTTTAACACAAGCTCACGACATGGACATGACAGAGGAGCAGAATTGTTCCATGCAGGAATTTTGTGCAGTCTACATATACCCTGGATGGTGTTCAGCTAGTGAACAGAGAGATCCAGCATGGATGGAGGAGGTGGAGGGGCTGATGGAGTGATGATGGGGAAGGATGGAGTGAAGGTTGAAGGACTGCTAGAGACATGGAGAAGAGTTAGATTGAGGAAAAGTTGATTAAAAAAGGGTGAGTTAAAAGGTGAGATGGTGCGTTGGAACTGATGAGTGTGAAGGAGATGCAGATGAAGAACCTGAACGTGTTGCGAATTCAGCATAATTCAGGTTTGTGTTCTTTTCTCTTTTATTCTCATTAATTGCATTTGTATAGATGAAATAAAAAAGAAATACATTTGCACAACATAGAAAAGCAGATGAAATTATATTCAGAAAAAAATATTAAAACAAAAAGCAGGATTTGATGCCTAAAATTGATTTATGATATAAATGGGGAAAAAAAAAATGGAGAAACCTGAAACCAATAAGTTGAATGGATAAAGAATATATCATTGTGAGAGGTTGAGCGTAAGTGTGTGTGTTTTACCTGCAATATCACACAGCTCAGCATCAGAAGCACTGGCAAGGGCTTCCTCCAGCTCTGGCTCCAGAGTCACGTTCTCTATGATGGGGTCCACTCTCTTCTTAGGTACCCACGCTTTCCCTGAAACATTGGTCCATTTAAGAATCACGGATTACATGATACTAAATCTGATCACAGTATTAGTTGCAGACAATTTGGGTTCCCCATCCTTCGTGGACTCTGCTAAGGTGGAAGATGGTCAAACACTGCTGACCACGCAGGAAGAAGGTGTCATCGTGGATGTTGACAGGAAATATGTACAAGTTAGAACCAGCGGCATGACAAACCATGACTTATAACTCGTGGCCATGACCTTTCAATTTCATTTAGGCCAAACTGAGGCGAGTCAACGCTCTTGTGTAATGTTTTTGGATGATGGTGTTTTTGTTTTTTTGTTTTGTTTTAACCCATTAACCTCTTTCAAGTCCAACAACATCTCAGGGACCGTCCAGCATGCCCTCTCCTAAGCTCACATGCTTGGATAATTCAGTTATCTTTAATAATTGTGGAAACCAAACAATGTTGACATTTGATTTCTTGTTCATTTGTTCACTCTGTAAAAACAGTCCCTTGAGCCAGCTTTTATCTAAATCGATTCACGATAAGCGAAAGCAAGTTCTCACCTCTCTTCTCCCCAGTGAAGGGCACCAGGTCTTCTCTGTCTGGATGCTCCTTAGCTTGTTTCTCCAGATGGGCCAGAAGATTGTCTCTCTGAAACGCTCCCGTAGGAGCTTTCTTAGTCTGGTCCTTCTGCCTCATCCCAGCTGGCAACAATGCATTCTACACAAACACGGGAATTTGCAGATTTTAAAGGACTGGCACTAACTACTGGAGGGAAACAATAAACATTGCTCTGAATTTGTGTGACTTTGTTCTTTCTCCATTGGTCATCAAATCTTTTAATACGTTAAAACCTCAGTGCAGGACAATAAACGCCAGATTTGTCCAGAACCAGTAACACTTCTGGGTAAAACTGATCACGTTTCATTTTGAGCAACACTCTGCTGATTGAAATGTAAGATGCCTCTCTTGGTTGAGGTCAACCTTTTACCTGCTTCCTTCTGAAGAATTTACAGTTAAATCTAAAATGAAAATCTAACCCATACTACCTGGTGTATCCACCATAATGCAGGTGGGCCAACAAGACAATAAATGGGCTAATAAAAAGACAATTTCAGAAAACTTTCGGTTATTCATTAACAATACCATTAAAATATGCTTTGAACATTGATATGGCACTATTTGCATTTATGATTTTTACAATGAAGAATTTGGGAATTTTTGTATGAGTGAGCCAACAAAACTACAACACAAAGTGTTACAGTATAAGAGCAAAGGGTGTCAGGTGTAGAGACTCCCCCCGTCAGTTCGTGTCACTACTGCAGACCCACGGAGAACTGAGAGGTTTCCCAGGGCTTTGGTGCAGGGCGAGTTATTTTCAACCTAAAGCAACATTCTGAAACCGAGGACTACTTAAGGCTTCATATCTTATCTGACCTGTCAGCATGTAGAAGAATCTCTGTCCAGCCTCCCTTTCTGTCTGCTTTCAGTCCGTGAGGGTTTAATCACAGTGTTTCCAAAGAGGCAAAGGATTTTCAAAGTTCATTTTCAAATTTCCAGGTTATCAAACAGTTTATGTAGCTCACATTTTCACACTCGTTTGGTTTCTGTGGATCTCATTCAGCATTCCGCAGTACAAAAATATTCATGTGACTTACAGCAGTATTAATAGTAAAGCTGCGGGTCAGTCACACCACCAAGCTTTTTGTGTCGCACATTTCTATCAGCTGCAGATAACAGGCCCTCTTCTCAGCTTCAGCAAGTTCTTTTTATCAACATGAGTCTATATTGGTCTCCTTTTCCTTTTAATTACACATCCCTTACTACTTTCTTCCTGTATTTCCCCTGCCGGCTGTTTCTCATTAGGAACGCTTTAACCATCTACGGTATAAACACACAACTATAATGGGTATACTACATGTGTGTGAGCTCAAGTCTGAGATCGACCATAAATTGTCACACACCACTGTCATATCCTCACCTTAAAGAGCCGATCCAGTCCACTGGTCAGCAAACAGTTGGTTATTTACACATCCAGCAGATACAGAGCAAAATTTGCACTTTATGTGTCTAATAGTCACTTTTTTCCCCCCAGATTTGTCTCTGCCAACTCCAAAACACAGAAACAATGTCATAAGAAAACTCTTGTGGGCCATGTAAGCTACATAGTGAGTGGTAAGAAGGTAAAATGGTGGGTAATAATATTAATTAATGCAGCTTTACACAAGTTACTTGTGTGAGTTTGAGATATTAATGTTTTTACTTTTCATTATTTAAGAAGTGTTACCAGGCAGGCTAAATGTGATTCGTATAAATTTATTGTAGATTAGGACATTAGGGAAGGAATCAAAAATCTCAGACGTCGTGTGAGAAACACCAGGACTTGACAGAGGTGTCTTGGTAGATGTTAACAGTCCTAATTGTCAGTGTAAATACATGACTGGGACTGAAAACACAAAATGTTCTCTGGATGAGTGACAGTAAATTAATCTCTCTACAGTCATAGTGCAGCTGGGAGGCATGACGTTTTTGTGCCCAGCATGATGAAGCCTTCTCCGTGGCTTATAGGAATTGATGTGGGAGGCCTTGATGAAAGGTTACACTGCGCCTCAAAGAAAGGCGACACTTCACTGTTGTGTAACAGGTTACCCTCATAAACAGGCACAAACAAGGCAAGTATGCACACACTGCCTCTCTCAGTTTATATCATGGAGCTCCTCTGGTCACTCAGTGCCGACATTAGTCTTGCTGACGCACAGACACCAACACACACACACACACACACACACAGATGCTTGTGCAGATTCCCTTCCAGTCATCCCCTTGGCATTGAAGGGGAATTCAGACACTTTGTGAGCTGTTTAACGTTCATAAGAAAGCTAATCCAGCAGCTGTCACCACCCACATTAAAGGGTGAGGTTTTCACAGTGGACTCGATTTCACTCATAGACTGAGTATAAAAGTGGATGTAAACTCCAGGGCTGTAAAGTGAAGTCACTGCGGAAACACCTTAAACATGCATTTTATCTGAGGACCATCAGAGCGCGACTCCACAGGTACTGAAGTCTATGAGAAGATACAACATGATGTTCATTATCGGCCCATCTCGCAGATATAGACCATGAGTCAGGATACACATTAGGCCATAGCTGACCTGTGACTGACCTATGGTACCACAACTGGTGACCTGCCTGGCAATCAGAGCAGGCCAGAGCTACCTCTCACTCTGCCTAGAACACTGACTCTGGCAAATATGGTTCCTTCTGGTCAAAAAAATAAAATCAATAATTTAGTTTATTTAGATAGACAATTCCTTCCTTGTTTAACTGCAGCCAACCCACTATACACCTTCAAATGTTCCGTGTCTTAATCTAAACTCAACACCATCTTTAGTTTGATTATAATAAAAGGAAAACCTCCAAGCAGCCTAACAGCCACACTGCATGTCTCTGGATCAGCTGGTTCTGGCTCCGTAGCCCAGCAGCTGCCACCGAAATAAAACTATAGAAACCATTATTTACATTACAGCCATCTACTCACTCACAGTTAGACTGGCTTGAAAACACAAAATCGACAGCTAACATCAATTCAAACTGAAACGCAAGCACATGTGCCTGTAGTGATATACAGTGGACGGCTGTATATTATTTAAAGGGGCTGTGTTGAGCTTTTAATTCCAGACAATGACAGAAACAGCTTGTCATGGACTCCACATTATAAACTTACGTCAGGATCCAGCTCCTCCAATTCATCCTCTAACCGCTGCAGCTCTTCCTCCGAGAGTTTCTTCAGCAGCTCGTCCTCGTCTATGTCCCTGTACTTCTCCATCTCCTTCCTCAACACCGACATGATGGACAGCTCACCTGAAAACACAAATGAGGGTAGCTCAACATGAAATGCACACAAACTCCTGCAAACACCTCTGAAGGACGTTTGGATGTATTTTACATAAAAGCAGATTATAATCAATGAGCAAATAACATCAAGGCTAAATGGTGAGTGTCAAATACAATATGTTAAGGTAATAATTTCATATTTACATTTCTTGTGCTTAAACCTGCTTTAAATGATAAAAGTAGCAGTTAAGTTAAAGCTTTCCTGCTGAAAGAGAAGGTTAAATATATATATTCAACCTCGAATGACCTGAATGAGAACCTATACGCGTCCTTACTTCGATCATTGTTATCTCTCTTTATCTTGGAATCACTGTGCAGGGTTTATATTTGTGGGATGTGGCTGGGATATGAGACTCAGGGCTGCCAAGGTAAGTCTATACTGTACACACACATGAAGGGATTTGAGAGGCATGCAATGGTTCCCTTACCTCAATAACTCCTTCACACGAAAGACGAAATGTGGATCAGGAGCCCTGAACACCCTGGATCTTGAGAAAAAGGAAAAATATCCGTGGATGGATACAACTGGTAAGAAAACAGCTAAATAATGAATGTTGGAACAACAAGAGATAACAAGAGAAATAAAAACTGGCTGGCAGATGACAAAACAGTAAAAACACTTTAATCAAGCATCACTCAATGTTGCTCCTTGCCATAAAAACTTGACTGTACTCACCTTGATGACCCCCGCAGCTCAGGGATTAAAATAATACCAAAGGCAGCCGAGTGCCTGTAGCTCTCCTGGGAAAGTGATAGAGACCTGGAGGAGGCAGGAGCAGAGCATTAGGAGAGAGTAATAGCTCTCACAATTAGAGGGCAGTTTGTCTTTTGAAAGCAGCTCTGCGTTGAACCATATTGCTCGTGGCAGGATGTAACCTTTATGTACCACTTGATGCTCTTTTCACTGTTGCAAGATTCATTTTACATTGTTAAAATTTTTTTTTTTTTTTTTTAAATAATTCACTTCTGAAACAAGTAAAATGGCACTGCTGTTCCCAGTTGGGTGCAATTTAGGGTAAAGCATTTAGGTGGCAAAAAAAAACTTTTTTTTTTTTTTTTTTGACCTCTTAAGAACAAAGAAATAAAAAAAAAGGCTTCAGGTTAGACGCTTTAATAATGCTGCTCAGACCAACTGAATCTCAAACCCTAATAGCTTATGAAGGTGTCATGAAATTATGTTTGACAAGAAATAAATAGATACGAAAGATTTGGAGTGACTGACTGCGATGAGATAAGCTGCCATTAACAGTCCAGAGGAATGTGATTTGCTTCAGTGAGCTCAATGGACATTTTCTGCGACAAAAGCAGCACAAGTTTTCACCCATTCATGTCTCATTTTGTCAGTCAAATCTAACTCGTTGTTGCATGTCAATGCTGACAATGCTGAGCGGTCTGCAGCTCTGCCTTTCCTGTAGAAGCACTCTGCAGTAAAGTGGAAAAGCCAGCCCTAATTAACCAAATATCTGGTCCGAAAATGTCTGTTTCTCGTGCTTTCTGGCTCACATGGCAGCATGGACACACTTTGGTATTGTTTACCCATCTTCAGCTCCACAACATGGCAGGTCCAAGTCTTGGCAAGACCAGATGAGTGATGATGGATGAGCTGCAGCGGAACATTTCTGGGTTATGACACCAACTGCTTTGGCATACGTGCTGCCTGGAAGCCCGGGTTCCTTGCAACTCTGGGTCAGAGTTTGAGTGATGGATCCCCACATGACAATACTAATAATAACTTCATTGATCATGGTGATCAACTCAGGAAGACAGGAAAAGGGTAAAGTTGTAAGTTTGGAATCCAACTAAAGTGATTAAAAATGTGAGTGCAAATGATTCTTTTTGATCCCAGGAATATCAGCAAGTGTGTTTTGGCTAACCTCCTAAAAGGTTGGGTCAAGTGTGCTGTTCTTTTACTCTGTTTTCTCTAAGCCCCGTGACAGGACAAGTTTCCAAAACTAAAGATGAAGAACTGGGCTGAACTCCAAATAACGCTGCATGTCTGCTGGAAGATACTGACCTGCTCTGCTCTGTGATATCAAACAGATCCATGGCTGTATTTGTAATGTTGCTACAAGCTTCTGCTTCATTAGAGGACGTTCACTGAGCAGGAAGAAAGAACAACCAGAGATAACCTGAGTCTCAATGTACCCTGTTTAGTCATACTTGACTAAACAGGGTCAACACTTGACTTGACCCTGGCCTGTACGATCCTCCGGCCTCTAAGAATAGCGGCATTGATGTGGGACCATTCATCAAGACGGACGAGTGCAAAAACCATGAAAGCGATGTTACATAGCATCTGTCCGAACAAGTGCTCAGCCTTTTATCATTTTAATATTAAAAACAGGATCAAAACTCTAACATATTTGAAATCACAATTACGCAATGCAACCTCCTGTGCAGAGCAAATTGCTTAGATGATCAGATTCAGTGGCAATTTTTTTTAAATGTTTCTGCTGAATTTTAAATACAAACCAAATGAAGCTGCAACATTTTCAGCTATGAAATACACATAAATGAACTCAGACGTGCACTCAGAGTGGGCCACGCTAAATGTCTTCAAAAAGATCATTCTGTTGCAAAAAAAAATAAATAAATTAACTGTATGATATGTATGATGAACTATATAATGACATAGTTTGGGGGTCTGAACCAACTAAGTCTTTTATACTAATAGACACAAAAAAAACATAATAAACATAATCTTTTATCTCCTCACATTGTGCATTTTGAATTCTGCATGGCAATCACATTGTTAGAATTCCCCCAGTCTCAGAAACAGCCCAGTGGGGAAACAGCTGAGAGCAACTGTTCCTTCTCCTATCTGCCACATGTCATAACGCCGATGGCTGAGACAACCTGTGTTTTTCTCTGCTGTGCGGTGCTACGGTAAGGGTAGCCAGTTGCTTTGTAGCAACAAAATGCAGATACACACATACTACAGTCCCCAAGTCGTTGCCATTTACTTTGCATCACATATGAAGTTGGGGGTCTAGTTAAGTGATAATCAAAACAATCTTTCTCTTATTCAAGGTTTTGTTTTTTTCCTTTCTGGATGCTGAAATTTGACCATATTTCATCTTTCTGACATCACTAAAGCCATCAGTGACAGGCTGCTGTGCTGTTAGTGGTATATCATGATCTGTATAATCAGAGACCCGGCAGCTCTCTTGCTGCCTCAGATCTGGGGTCAGGGTCAGGCCATTTGTGCATTCTACAGAGGTCAAAATGCTTCCAGGTTAGCTCCTTATGTGATACGTTGCTAAACCCAAGCAAGACAAATCAAGTATTAAATGCGTTATCCATGTTTTAGATAGCGAAGCCCTGTGTGAGACTGGCACAGCTGCTGAGAGATGAGTAAACATCTCTCACCAGCGAAAGAACACGCAGGGCTCTGAGAGGAAAACCCCCCGACTTACAGAGCAGCAAAGGTTATAAGGCTCCATTTAATGTTGTGGTGCATGTAGGTCACAGAGAACTGACAAACCAGCCGACAGCTGTTGCCCCTCACAGCACTATTTGATTGATATCCTGATTACGCAAGATGCTGATATCTACACTTGTTAGAATTTTTTTTATGCCATAAACTGCTGTAAGGCAACACATTTCAGCTCATTGGTCAAAACATGCCACAGCTTTAGCCAGCAAAACTACTTTTTTTTTTTTTTGGGTTGGATTTGAAACAACCAGATGATGCAGGAGATGAGTGAGAAATTATTAAGACATGCCATCACTATCATTAATTTAAGGTTATAGGCCTGTGCTGAGTTTTTACTTTTAGGACATGCACTCCTTAGTTGAAGAGGAAACATAAGAGCCTTTAAAACATCGTCCAAGAAGAGAGAAGACAGTAAGAGTGGGGTGATGTATATGTAGACCTCCCTTTATTCTCCCTGACCTCACTGAACTTTATTTTGAAGTAATTGTGAAACTGTGCTCCTGCTCATTATTTGACTTTAGATATGCAATCTCCACTCTTTTGACTATGCAATATAATTTTTTTGCATTTATTTCCGTACCTCCTCCGACGCTATTTATAGCCGGACGGTCCCGCCGGGTGACAGCAACGAATACTTTGACCAGATATGGTTTCCTTCGGAGCCGCCTGGAGTCGCTCTGCCAGCCCCGCTCTGCTGCAGGCGCGCCGCCCGGGAAAGCGCCGACCGCTCGGCTAGACTGCACCGGCCATGTCCCGCAGATAATCCCGAGTTCAGCTGCTTTCAGCCCGATCGCAGAGTGTCCTCCCCCCGGACCGGTCCTGCTCGGCTCTGGGCGCGTTAGTGGAGGCTGAAGCTCATCTCCCGCAAAGGGCAAAGTATAGTTGTGGGGAGAGATCCTCCCCCTCCGCCCCCCCTCCCCCCTCCACACACACACGGCTTGGCCTGTCACTCCAGTGATGTCATGAAGTAAGTTCGAGTCCTTTATCGGACGCGCTCATTTGGATAAACCGCTGGAGCTTCTGCTTCAACATCTAACTTCATTGGAGCTAAACTTAAAGACCCTGTTAAGGCCATGTTGCATATTAATATTATATATTTATATAATATAATATAATATTAATATTGAGTCTTGTTTGAATATTGTGTAATTGTAAAAAAATAAATAAATAAAAAAAATAAAAAATCTAAATATTGTAATTTATCTCAGTATTTCATAAGTTTCCATTTTTAGCAGAACTAATGGCATTTCATTTGTTGTAAAGTTTGTATTTTAAGTAATGTTCTCAAATGGCATCGACTTGTATATCTGCAGTATCTGTGCTCCATTAGTCTGTCCTGCTCTGGTAAGATTCTGGGTGAAGCAGTATGCTGAAGGTCGGTCTTCAGACCCAAGGCCAGCTCCGTCATCTTTTTGTTTAGTTCCTTAGTTTTCCAGGGATATAGGCTGCTGAAAAGTTAGCTACTGTAGGACTCCATTTACATTTTACTCCTGCCTCTCCTTTTTTCATGTGCCTTCTTGAGTCAGACTCTTCTGACTCGATCCTAAAGTCTCATCCTGCAGAGGATTTAGTCACAGTCCCAAGCAGCCTCAGCAGACAGCACCAGCTCTGTTTGCACCTTCCAGCCAACAACAACTCTTAAAGACATGGACAAGTTATTTTTGTTCAGAAAATTTTAGTGAGTCAGAGTTTGAAGGGATTCACTCCATACAGTGCTTAGATTTCATGTTCACGTATTCAAAAATGTTCTGACTCCATGTCAATGTTTGGACCACATTTGATTAGAAAACAGATTTGAAACTAAAAGCAGAGACTATAATATCATAAGATATTCTGCTGAGGTAATGAATCAACTAAGAAGTTATTTTAAACAACCAGTGGTTTTCCCTGGATGGCCATTTGGTAGAATGCAGGTTTAAGTCTCTTGCATATTTTATCAAAAATCTACAACAATTTTTTTTGGTCTACAGGCCGAGCTTGTGCCAGGTTAGTTTCTGATGTAATGATTTATGGTTAATTAAACAATCCTCATATTGTAAACAGTCAGGTAGAGAGGCGAAAAGAGGCCTTTTCGTTCAACCTGTTTTTAATTCACTGGCAGATCATTTGTGCACACAAAACTTTCACTCACCATTCAATCTAGTTGGGCTCCACGTTTTAATAAAATTATAATAGCTTTTCATGTCGAAACACTAGACTTATTCCAACTTCTTCTTTAGTCAAGTAACACAAAATATCAACCAAGGTGTTCCAAGTGTAAACAATTAAACAGAAGAACGCAATGAAATCACTTAAGTTGGGTCTGTGTTGAAAAAGTGTATATTCACAAAAACTTGCAAAATTAGACACACTATTGCATGCATACCATATCACAACCAAAGGATACTCAGTTGGGGGTAAATTATGTATAAAAGAAAGCATGTGACACAACTTCAAGGTTTAGAATATTTTAACAGTAGCATTAACCATGTATTTCCCCAAATGCTGAATTCAGTGCTCAAATTCAGAAAAAAAATAATAATCTCAGTTTCAAAAAACATTTGGTCCAAAAATGAAGCAAACCTTTTTGAAAAGTCTGTGATTGGCAGAAAGATCCAGAGCAGTGACAAATAGCCACCATGCCTTATGGGGCATGCTAGGCAGCTGAAAACAGGTCACTGCCAATGTTGGCCAAAATGCTGTGAATCCAAAGGTCCTTGTCCTCCAAAGTGGTGTCCACCAGGTAAACTGTTAACTGGGGTTGCCATGGCTCACCTTTGATTTCTGATTTATCCTGCACACTCTCCACGTAAGCTACCAGTGCTCGCTTCTCCACATGGTTTCTGAACAACATGGCAGCTTCCTCTGACCAGGTGTGCTGTGTCACACCTGGAAAACAAAGGAGGAAGATAAATAACTGGTATATGGAAAGATACTCAGCTAAATGTGCATCAATCAACTATCCTGGTCAACTTAATAGCAGTATATCCACAATAAAACTTTGACTGGAATCGGAATTAATGGTGTTATCCCTCACATAAAAAAATAAATCATAAATAAATGTTTTAAAAAAAGCAGCAAGCTGTAATTGGATAACTTTAGTCAAACCCACCTGCCAGTTCTGCAGTGAGGGCCTGAAAGGGCAGTTGGCGGAATTCCTCTATCAAAGGCCTGATGGCATGACTATGGACCAGCTCATGTTTGCCATGGTCCAGCTCGTAGACCGACACCAAACTATTGGCCATAATCCCTTTCACCTGAACACGGTGCCAACTGAGTGGAGACAGTGTATAGTTAGTTTAACCATCAAACAACAGCAGTCTGTTGTTCTTAAATTTTGCCAGTTTCTTAACAACAATACAAAGCATTGTTTGGTGGGGGGGGGGGGGGGGGGTTGTAATTGCATACTTCTTGTCAATTCTAGCAGCATAGACATTTCCTTTTTGGATGTCGACAGTTGTGTTGGTCTTCCAAGTCTGGTTATAATAGAGGATCATCTCCCCCATCAGCACCACCAGCTTATGTAGGTCCTGCCACGGCTGCAGCACAAAGTAACCTGGGTGGCAGGCAACTGGAACAAACACATCTATATTCTGACCAGGCTGAAAGAAGACAAGGACAATGAGGTCAACATCACATGTCCTGAAGCTACAGTTACATGCACACATCAGAAAGTAAGTAACTAATAAACTGTAAAAATGCACTCAACTGTCATACATATAAAGTACATGAAAAACATACAGCAGAGTTACATTCAACTCTTAAGACTTCATAGCATACTAACACAAAAAAAAATTAAAGGCAAACCACAGTCTCACTAAAGAGCAAGCATCTTAAAAGGGAGCTCAATGAACTTTTTCTTAAAGGCAAACATTCAAACAAAAGCATGACGAATTATGAAAATTTTCATGACATTTAGTTGCATGTGAACAATCAGATGTTTCCCATCTATTTTCCTGATATGTTAAGCAAGGCCCTAGGAAAAGCGTACCCCCTTTCACACACCTGGGGAAGCTTTAGTGAGGGAGGCATTGGAAGTGGCTGGTTTCCAGTTTCAGTGGTATCTGGGAGAGACTGGTCTTCTGCTCTTTGACAAGGCGGGGATGAGGCGAAAACAACAGGGGTTGGGACTGGGCTGCTCAGAGTTAACTTCTCCACCAGAGCACTGAGACCTAGGTAATTGGAACACGAACACGCGCACGCGCACACGCACACACACACACACACACACACACACACACACACACGTAAACCAGTGAACATACAACAAACTTAGAGGTTTCGTGTAATCTCCAAGCCAGTATGCTTAACAGAACAGGTTGTTTAGCAAAACTTTTTAATAAGTGTGGTATTTCTTTATCATTACCTGTATCCACACTGCTGTTATTGCTTTTGACCATGGTGTTCTGTGTTGTGATTTTCTGCCACAAATCAGATTGAGCCAGCTCATAGTTGATGCTCTTCTCCAGTTCCTGGCTGGAGGAACCAATGAAGAGGTACATATGGACCAGCCAATCCCCTTTGTGCTGGTCTAATTTTAAGATCTGACAAAGAAACACACGCATAAAGTCAGAGAGACCTTGAGGTCGGTATGACTGTTTCACACGCCGGTGACAAAGCTAACCCATAACCTGAGCCATTAAAATGCCGCCTGTAAACATTCCTCTGTACCAGGGAGCCCTTTAATAAGGCCTTATTTGTAAGTTACATTTGGATTGTAGAAGAAGTTTAACTGAGCTGTGTGCTTCTCTTTACGTTACAAATGTTACCTTCATTTTACAATCTCGAGAGCCAAGGACAGCCTCCTTCACCCACTGAACAGCCTTTGGGTTCCAGTCTCCCTCTGGATATTTCACATCAGCCAGGCAAAATCTGATAGCCTAAACATATACCATTATTGTTAGAAAAAAAACTAAATTCAATGAATTTTTCTGATCATGCCTTTAAGTGTAGGTTGCAAGAAAGAAATGAGCAAAGATGCTACAATCAGAACTCGACTGGTTGGATGCACCCCACTGCTAGCCAAAAAAAAAAAAAAAAAAAAAAAACTGACCTGTGGTGGGATGATGACAAAGTCTTTGAGCAAAAGAGGGGGAATCTCCCTCAGATCAGTCACCTCTACCGTTGCTGTGATTCCCAAGTCAATGAAGAGAATCTCCATTACTCTATTACTGTAAATGGTGGTGATCTGGGGGGGAAGAAGAAATGCAGCCAGTGTCCAAAATAATAATCCTTTCAGAAAATGTTCTGTTAAGATCTTGAGCTTACTTCCACTCGTGACCACTTTCCGTTGTGGCGTGCTAAACAGAACTTGCCACTGAAGGGTCTGGACACCAGGCACTCAGATGTCATCTACGAGAGAAGTTACAGAGGAAAAGAAAATAGGGTTTGAATATTATTACTAACGCAGCAGTTATGGATAGAGCTGTAACAATTCCAAATGTTGTTACACAATGTTGTTACAGAAATAATTACGACTAACAATATAATTGTCTCTTTAAAATATTTCTTTCATTATCCAAGTCCAATAATCATAACTATTTGTAAAACTATGTGTCAAAATAGTCGTCACCACTTCTTGATTGCATTTTTTCCCCAACTGTATCTCCCTTGTCATTTTAGTTGATATGAACGTGTATATGGACAAGTGCCAACAACTAACTAACCTCACTGGACTTGCAATGCCAGCTGTGCTTAACATTCGCTGTATATTTTGTCTGCCAGCTGAACGACTCGACTTATGCCCAGCTGCCGGGAGGGGTCGTCCACTGATCAATAATTGTGCAAACTCTGAGGGGTGTTGATTTTTGAGATGTTGTCACAAATTGGTTGTGCTAGCATTGTTTACCGCAACCATTTTCTTACATAGTAGGCAAATCGCCTCTCCCCTCTGATTTGGCTTGAAACCAAAATAATCCCACAACTGCGAAGTTGTACTACAGTTAGAAACAATCTCCATCTCGTGTCTTGTTTTCCAAATTCAGTGTCAAAATGATGCTATAGCTGAAAGCAGGATGAGAGTCTAGTCCCTCTCCAAATAACCGATCATCCAATCATAATTTAGCTGAAACTGGTTGGACTTGCAGACTCGCCACATTATGACAGGACCAGCTGTTAAGTGTCAAGTGACACTTTTTCTTTCTTTATTTCCAACACCAGACAAAAACTCTAGTGAAAGCCAAATGTGTACCACCTTAATGTGATTGGCATTTCTCAATACTGCTTCTCACGAAACTACCCAATTCTCTTTGAGTTGTTAACGTTAGAAAGCCAATTTGACTTCACAACTGTAAATCAATGCGTGTGATGTGTCCTCCGATGGGACAGTTACTGTTCCAGCTCGCTGCAGGATGCACACGGACACTGGAAACATGTTTGAAGGACGTGAACAAAAGTGTTACGATGCTTTGACCGATCTCATGAAATTAAACCCCACCATCCCCCTAAAAAATGTTTTAAGTTGCCGTTACACAAAGAAACCAATTCAAAATAAACCACAGTTATTTAATTATGAAATGTGTTACAGGCCTAGTTATGGGAAGCACAAATTTTGTGAATCCCTGGACCCAAAAAAAAAAAAAAAAACCCAACCATCTGTACATCAAAGCGAGTCAGCATTGACTGTTGAGATTTCAAAGTCATTGAATAGAACTACGCAGACAGGGCCATCTTTAATCAGCAATCACAAACCACCATCTGACAACCAAACATATCCAATGTGTATCTGACATGTCAGCTCCATTTGGGTGCTTTCAGGGAGAATTTTGGCATTGGCTCTTTATTACATCAGGAGATAATGACGTCACTTAGGTACTACTGTAATAAATTCAGTATTGAATTGGGAATCAAAGGGATGCTTTAAACCTTTGTCTAGCCAGACCCCACAATCAGGCATAAGACAAAACTGTATTTTTTCAGCAAAAAAAGTGATATCTATTTTAGCACCATATATTGGGGCATGGCATCAACTGCAACATGTGTGAAACCTTGCAGTGACATGCAACAACAGTACTGTGTGTGATTTTAAGTGGGTTTACACTTCATCTAAATAATTTAAAACCCATCCATGCTTTTCACATCTCAACCAGTACTCCAACATTGTTTACCCGACTTAATCTGTTCGGGACTTATCTCAAAAAAAAAAAAAAAAAAAAAGTTGTAAATGCCAAAATAACTAAACAGCCCCTCTGAGCAGCAATTTAGATTTTCACAAGAGAACACAAAATGTTCTGTAACCCTGTAAGGGCTTGGGCAAGTGTGAGGTATTTGTCATTTCTGAAGTCTCTACCTGGGACATGAAAAAGGCCTCTGTTTTTTCCAGTAACTTGCTGAGTCTTGCTATTCCTCTGGAGGGCAGCTGGCAGTGGATGATGCCATCTGTACTCACATTTGTAACACACACATCCTGATAGGTGGCATTTATCTACAGGCAACAGAAAGGGTAAAGTAAGGTACAACAAGGTAGACTGATAAAACAATTAGATGCCACAGAGCTGACAAGCTGCTGGTTCACTTCCAAATAAATGAAAATCTGCATAATCTGGCTACAGTGGCACAGCACTGACTGAATAGTACAATAGCACCACTTAGTGGAAATCCTGATATAATTATAAAAACCTGCCACATCAGTTTGTTGGCCTAAAAAGGATTCTCTCTTTGGTCTCATTGATGTCCAAAAACTTACAGTCAGCGGGTTGTTCATTGTCTTGTCTTGCAGCGTCTTGAGGCAGACAGAGTTGATGTTAATGTCATCATCCTCTGTAGTGTCATATAACACTGCCACAGGCATCTCAGTCTGTTCCAATGGCTCCAAGCTCTCCATGAGCATTATCTTCCCAACTGCAAGCTTTTCGAGTGAGGAAAGAACCGATGGATGTGAGCTGAAAGACTCTAAACCTGAAAAGAGCATGATTGAGAAAAACTGGAGTAAAAACGAAAGTGACTCAGGACAATTAATGAATGCTTACATAGTTTGGCAAATGTGAATGTAAAGTTAATCACTTGTATGTACCTGCAAGTATGACATTAGTAGCCTGGAGGGGCAGAGTCAGGAAATTCTCTTGCAGCTCAAACAGACTATTCTGACTTGTCTCCACAGAAAACCCATAGTCAACATAATATACCTGGTGAGCAGACGGACACACAGCTCTTTCTTAGTTGTGGCTACAAGATGTCTTTCTCCAAAAAACATAAGACAATTAAAGTGCTGCACCTGCCATAGTTGCTGTGACTTACCTTGACCTTATGAGTCGCCTTAACCTCCATGACCTGAGCTCGGGCCATCTCCTCTCCATCCTCCCCTCTGATTGCTACCAACTGACCAACAACAAGCTTAGATGGATGCTGTTGAAGGGCGCCTTGACTGTAGAAGGAGCACATTGCATTCTCCATGGCCTCCTGGGCATTGGAGTAGTTCTCCCCTACATACCTGAACAGAGAGAATAACCCTTGCTCCAACTTTTTCAAACTATGTATGACAGGCTTTAAAACACTGAACTGGATATTTCCTCCACAAACTATATGCATGACATGTGATTGGATTTTGCCAAATGACTGATGATACGAGACAAACTGTGATTATCACTTTGCATCTAATTTGTAGTAGTTGTGCTGTGTGTGTTTTGTATGTTAGCTGCCTGGAGCCACACACAGAGCTGACAACATAACACATACATGTTTTTAATTCAATCTGACCTGGACAGATCATTATCTGATCATTTTGAAGATTTAGTGATAAACAATACCCATCAACAATGACTAAAGTATGTCTTACCTTACAGTAACAGCATTGGTGCTCTTAGCATCAATAACCAGCACAGAGGGATACTGCTCTGAGGGATGGCTCAAACAGGGAGGAATAACAGGACTGATGACCTGAAGGTCAGAGGGTAGGGGTTGACTTCTGCAGTGTGGGCTTTCTTGGTCATCATTGGCCTCCATGTCTGCTCTGTTGGAGTTATACAGGATGGCCTGAACACAGTAAAAACATTGACAGATACAAATATTTAAAGACAAATTGATTTGCTGGAAAGACATCCCTGAGCAATTAAATGAAACAGTAGAGTAGTGAATTTGATAACTGTGAGTGTAAGAACATTTATTTCCCAAGGCAAATTCATAGTAATGTCATGACCTACCTTGTACTTTGTTTTAGCACTATTACACACAGTCCCATTTCTCTTACCTTGTTCTTGTTACCCGGAATGGGGTATTCCACAGTGCATATATCCAGCAGGAGAGACAAATTGTTCAAAATCTCCTCAGGAAATGACATCTTGTATGTGTCCATAAACAGTTCAGGCAAAGCATGTGCCCACAGCCCAAGACTGTACTTGGACAGAAGCTCCTTTATTCTCTGGCGCACTTCATCTGACACAGTTACAGCAGAAGATTTGGGGCCAGTATCAGAGTTTGGGGAAAAAGTGACCTTCAAAAGTGGTAAAATGTCAGAGCTAGGTTGGATAGAGGTAGGCACTGCTGAAGTATTCTGGTTGTACGTGCTTGTATTCAAGGTGGGATCACCTTGACATTTGTCATGGGCTCTGTCTGCAAAACTGTCACGTGGGGGCAGTTGGGGAGCAAGAGCTGGGTCGTGCAAAGGGTCATGGAAAAGGCTTTGCTTGGGTGCTCGGGCAGCAGGTTGTGGAGGAAAAGAGGTTGGCATAGCCCAGGGGCTTTTAGAAGAAACTGTAGATTTAACAGTTGGGGAAGAGGAAAGAGGGAATTGTTTTTCAGGTGTCAGGGGACATGAAGAAACTTGCATGTTGTTAGGGCTCATACTAGAGGGTGATGTTGGAGGGGACTTTGTGCTACTTTGGGGGACAGTAGAGAGCTTGGGGGACAAAGGAGGGTAGACCAACCGGTCAACTCGATTGTTGCAATGAGGTTCCTCTACCTAAGAAGAGCAAAAGACAGGGAAAGATATATATCTCAATCTCACTTAAAAATTCAAAATGGATTCCTGAATCAATCCACTTCCAATCATTCAACTGTCAAAATAAGCAGCCATGATATATATATACATATATGTATATATATATATATATTTTTTTTTTTTGCTTCAGTTAATAACATTTAGCCCAACATTTGAATTGGGAGTGACTCCATGTTGTATAAAGAAAATGCAACACAATTTGAAGAATTAACCTATTTATATAAACTACAGGTCTACACACCCTAAACACAATAGGAGTGGACACTTTAACAACAACAGGATGGTAATGATGCTGATTTTGTTTCAAAGTGGAAAAATGACTGCCATACCATACAGACATGTGTCCACTTTTCCAGGTCTGCGAGCACTTGAGGGGGAAGCTTCTGACCAAACATTTCATTGTAGACAGCTGGTAATTTCAGCATCCACAGTCCACTGGAATACTTCTCCAGAAGTTTAGTTATTCTGCTCTGAACCAGCACCATATTATTCTCATTTGACTGCATGGGAACATAGTAAGGTATTACTCAAGGCTGTATATTTAATATAAATAAATATACACATAAAGCAGAGAGATATTTTTCTGTACCTGCAATTGGTTGGGTGTGATGGTTTTTTCAGGGAGCTTCTCTGTGAAAAACAGAGCACAGGAAGAAAGAAACTGAAACTTTGGGAGATGCCAGTGGCCCAAAAAGCTGAAGAAATTATTGAGCAACACGACCACGTCCTGTCCACTGAATTCACAGTAACACCATAAGGTCAGTGGTTCCTAGCTCCACACCAGAAAACAAACCACTACTCGAAGACACAGTTGAGAGCCAGTTAACACATACGTAAATGTATTTAGAGGTCAAGCATGTATTTTAATTGTTTTGGCTTTATTCATTTTAATGAAGATTAGTGTAAAATATGCCATTCAGAATACTTCTCCCCAAAACTACTACATGGGTTTGCAAATTGTGCAATTATGAAAGTCCTTATTTCAAAATCCAAAGATTCTGTGAAATAAATGAGGGTACACATATACATACCTTGAGGTATGTGGCTCTTTGCCAAACTCTTCTCTTCCCTGTTGGCAACGTAGGAATCTTTTGAGTACATTGTGATTTTCAGAGGAACATTGTCATTAAATCCAAATATATTAATGCATTTCTAAATATAAGTATAAGGCATTCTGAGTTTATTGAAGGATTTATTTCAATATAAGATTCATAATCCTGTTTTGGAAGATTTTGGTGGGAATCTGAAATAAACCTACCGTGTCAACAAAATAAGCAGTTATCACACACACACACACACACACACACACACACACACACACACACACACACACACACACACACACACACACACACACACACACACACACACACACACACACACACACACACACACACACACACACACACACACCTTTAGCAAAGGAGAGTTTAAGTTGGTAATTTTTTTTACATTTGTCTGAGTTCATTTACCTTTTGGGGTGAACACTTTGTTTCACAACTGGTCGAGAAACTGGTTGCCGGTGTTCGACTGGTGTGATCGAGCTTAATCTTTGATCTAACTGCCTGATGTTTGGACAGAGCAAAAATTTTGGTTTATTGATTTCAATTTTGAAGACAAAAGGTATTAGAAATAATAAAACAAACATAATTCTTATGATTATATTTTTTATTTGAAAGCAGCCGTATTCTATTGTCATAATGTTTTTAATAATAAATTAGAACACGTATTTTCTACCTGTAGTCCCCTGATGCACTGAAGCCTCTGTAGCCACCATGGGACCGAGAGTGATTTGCCAGCCATTTGGAAGTACTGGGAGCTGAAGGCTGGCGGAGACAAGATCTTGGCCTTACTAGTTGAGAAGAATGATAAGTAAGTTTGGATGATGCAAGGTGAAACACAGATCAATTAATAATAATGAACAACGAAGAATCTCTGAGAAGGCTTTTGGAGGTGGCTTTGCATTTTTATTAGAGAAGCTAGTCTATTATTTCTGCTGCTACTCTTTTCATGAGAAATTTGCAGATATTAAGTAAAAAAGTCAGTTGTAAAAAGTGTGACCTACTATTGAGCATGTAAGGGTTTGAAGGTTTGAATCTCATCTTGCAGTTAATGACTTGTGAGTGACCACGTTGCTTGGAGCTCTTCTGTCTGGCCACCAGCTCAGCAATGTGGGCAGTCTCTTGGCACACTGAAGCAAAGCATTTCAACTGCAGAAGAGATTCATTATTCCACTCACAAATGCATACGATACCAGGGAACACTCACAACAAAGGTTAGGATTTGACTAATTTGCTGAACTGGAAACAACATCCTTGCTTTTCTTCACTTTGAGCTGATGCTATTTGACTCAAGGCCTTGTTTAAAAACAACAACAAAATATCAGATTAACCCTCACCTCTCCATTCCTGTAATCCAAACGCACCACAGATGGGATACTTTTAAGATATTCATCCAGTTTTGAGTAACCCAGCTCCTTTAACGGGATGCTCTCCCCGCACAGTGACCGATACTCAGACTGTAGGTTGTTGATGGATATACCTGCCTTGCTGGCCTGAAGTACAGACCGCAACATTTTCTTGATGGACTCAGTGTCTGGCATCCTTGTAAACACACATGGAAATAGAAACAATGCAGAAATAGGAATGGTCAATCAAAAGGCAATTCTTGTTTAATCATTGAGTTGTGTTAGATTTCTTCAAATAATCAGCCCAGTGGATAAAAAATGTGTTCCATATGACTCAGAGATATACCAAGACGAAAACTGAAAACAATAACAAACCAGCTAACTGCATCCATACTGTAGGAGGCCTTCAGATGACGTTTTACACCTAGCAAACCTGAGGACATAAATATAAAAGACTAGTTTCGAAAAGGGGTTTTGAGTGGTGTTTCTTCTCGCTTTCTCGTTTACTTTAATTCTGTGTTTTGCCTTTTAAAAACAAGCAGTGCAGCACATAATATTGTTTGTGCCGTAAATGATGAGGCGTAAAACAATCCACTTCGACACATCTTAGCCAACTCTCAAACATTGAATTCATCTTTCTAGTAGGGGGTGGGCGATATATATGGCATGAGATATTGTTGTCACAGTTATTTTGAGGATGCAAATTTGACATTATCGAGCTTTACTACTGCCTCGAAAAGAAAACAAAGCATAAAGGAGCGGTGAAATGCGGGGATCAGAAGCCAATCAGTGGGCAGGAATCTGTCATGTGACTCTCGTATGCCCCAAGTAAGCCAATCAGCAGACGCGCAGTTTGTTGGTACACGTCACCATCTTGGAAATGGTTCGACTGACGTCGGTCAAATTAACGTTTTAAGCGAAATATGCCGGAAAGCGGTGGCCATTAAGAAGCAGTTCAGCCAGTAATCTGGTCCAACGCTGGCCATACAATGTTGTTGGGTAACGTTTTGCAGGAGGACTTAATATATGTTGCTGTGGATGTTTTGCAATAGATGCAGAAACACTTTATGAATAAAAAGTCATTGCATTCAAACGCTGTGCCTATCCATAGATTCAATGGTGATCAAGAGGAGGTTGAGAGCGTTTATGTTTAAAAAGAAACAATATAGTCAGTTATCGCAAAAAAAAAAAAAAAAAAAAAAAAATCGGGATTTTTTTTTTTGTATCGCCCACCCCTTGTTTCCAGGCAACAGCGCACGACATACAATGATAATGATAAAAGTGCGTGAAAATTCAGCAGGCCATGAAACGTAAACCTCAGAGCTCACAGGGCCTGTCCGACCTCAATTACCCAGCAACAATATGGACGTCGACTAACTGCTGGCACGTGGTGGTTCATATGCTGCTAATATTAAAAAGAGAGAGAGGGAAAAAAAAGAGAGAAGTTTTCTCTTTTCAGGCAGACAAAGTCAGAACAACATTTTTGACGGGCAGCCAACATTGGCTCGATGGATGTTGCATTACGTTGGGCCGTTCCTGCGGTAAAGTTAGCTTACTGTGAGCCGGATGCGTTCCTCTCTCCGTGGCTGGACCGAAGATCTGCGCAGACACGCCCACAAGGTCAAAAGGCCAAGAAGTCACAGCCACGTATTTTTTTTTAATGTCGAAAGTGTGGTGCTTTTAAGGACAACCTGGAAATTCAACCCTTTTGACCTTTTCATGCCGGATAGATACTGACAAAGCGAACGTGGATGTGCATATAAAAAGCTTTTCAAAACATTGATTAATATCCCCTTAATTTACTCAAGATACGTTTTTATTGAAGTAGTGAATATAAGTGTTGGAAGGGGAGCAGCACCATGTTTACGGCTATGTTCACTGTGAACTAAAAGCTATTTAAAGGGGTTTACATTGGATAGGCATACCATTAATTACCATTACCATTTGCAGGATTTCAACAAAATGAACCTCATTGCAAAGTGAACAGGCTAGTTTCATACACCTATGTGTTCTGCAATTATGTGCAAAGGTTTAAATTGAACAATGATTATGTCTATGTACAGTACAACTGTTTCAACCTGACTAAAATCTGGCTTTTTCAGTGGATGTGCTGATTTTAACCATCCATTGGCTGGCCTGCAGGGCACAAAGTAGGGGGGAACTCTCCAGACAAGAGTTAATAAAAACTAGGTATTATAGAAAACAATACAATCAGTAAAGCCTGAATTTTACAGACAATCAATCTGTAGTACTGACTGTTACAGTGAGATTTCAATAGGTAAATAACTTGAGATGAATGCTACCACTGACCTAGAAATTGACTACATAAATATCAGGCTATCAGGCTTTTTCATCCTGGTCTCAGGTCAAATTTTGTATTGTGCACATATGAAATAAAATGCACTGACTTCAAAGAAGACCAAAGGAAAACATGAGGGTAATCCCTTTACCAGAAATACATTTTTTGTTTTTTACATTCTAAACCATAAACAAACCAATTTGTGGACATGTTTCTTTAACAATCCTCTGCTGGCGTGACTGTGATCTCCGGTAGTGACTGTAGTGCCAATTGGCGACTTTGGGTTCGAGAGGCCAACAGCCAAGCTTGCACTGCAATGTCTGACTGTGAAAATGATAATGGCTGTAGTGATGAAGCTGAGGAGATGTTGTGCTTTCGGAGCGGAATCAGATGAGGGTTTCTTATTAAAGTATGAAACAACATCCAGCGCCTCCTGGCCCGGGTATTCCCGAGATGTTCTGCAAGTAAGATAAGAGTCAATGAACTGGAAATGAAGAAATAGAAACTAGCATGCATCATGGTGTGTATACACACACACACACACACACTACTGACCAGATAGTGGGTTGTTAAATGTGGAGTAAGCAGATGCTGTGTGTGTCGCCATCTTGTTGGAGATTAGCAGTTGGCAGAAACACACCATGACTGGATTGTTATGATAGTGGTCAGCAAAGATCATCCCAATCCAAGTATTGTAGCCTGGAACCAACAGGAAGTACTGTCAGATCTACTCAGCACAACACTGAATTTACACTATTTGGCTTATTTTATTGTTATTTTGTTTATCTATTTGAGTTTAATAAATGTATCCAAATTTATATTGTTAATGCATAAGAGTTACATACCAGAAACATTTCATATGCCTGACCTTCAAGATCAACAACAGTGATGAAGTTTGTTAGCGCTGATATGAAGATAACACTAATAAACCAGCATTTTTAAGCGTGTTACTGCAGACTGGTTTATATTCACATTCTCTGACCTATTTCTACAAGCTCACTTTCCCCGCTGCAGACCGCAAATCAACATAGCAGTACAAAGCATTTACCGACTCTGTTCTGGTCTTGAGAAACACAGTGTTCTGATGCTTTATGAATACTGCCATCACGTGGCAGATGGGTTTACAGTTGAATTTACACTCACCAGCATCAAAGTGTTCGTATCCTCTCTGCATGATGGTTCGGTCTATGCGAGACACAAGCCATGTTCCTACAACCACACTACACAGCAACCTCAAGATGCAGTTGCTGATCCCCATCACCACATTGTAAAAGAAGAAGAAGTAGTTGAAGCAGTGGAAGGCCTTCCTGGGGAGCAGAGAGTGGAGGATATATATATATATAGGTATTGCCAACACCATGAAATAATGTTCTCAACATGTCCACATTACACAGATAATAATTTATTGATTTTACTGTACATGGTCAGCTGCCCTTTTCAATGGATTCGGTGTTTGCTCTCAAATAGAACAGAGTTCAGCACAGTATCCATCTGATGTTTTTATGGCCCACACTTAACGCCTGCACTGATATTCACCTACCTGTTATTGATAGCTAGAGGTTTTTCTTTATCTGTAGGAGACAGTTTGTCCTGGAGGAAAAAGACCTGAACCAGAACTATTTGGAAAATCACCAGGCCAACCACTATACCAATGGTCAAGCTGAAAAACACAAGAGAGAAGTAAAGACAAATTGGTCACTGCATATGTCGGTCTAATCGCCCACTCATATCTCCTTATGTAATCACAACCACAGAGAGTTAAAAGCCTTACACAATGATTCCCAGGTTATAGAGCATTGTCAGGACTTTTCCATGCTGAATAGGAAGAACCAGCAAATAAACGAAAGCCAGAGCAAACAAGAAGTGGACAAAATGGACAATCAGATAGCCTAAGAAATAAAAGAAAAGCACAAAGGACTAATGCCATCAGTTAACATTCTTCCCACTTTGTTTTCCCTTAAACTGCAGAAGAATGAATGTACAATTACAAGTGATGAGAGACAAATTTGTGTAAAGGTGCATCGTCAGACCAAATGAGATGGTTCGGTCAAATGTTTCACTGCATCCGTTTTCTAGAATAAATGAAAGGAACCTGCTGTATTTTAGGCTGAAACTGCCTCTATGATATTTACTGTACATTTCCCATTAATATTGTGATAAAACAATCTGTTAAATTACAAGAATGACAAGATATTACTTATTTTTTTCTTTGAACTTTGGTCAACAGTAGATAACATTGTTTTTCTCTCAAGACTTAAATTGCAAGGCACTAAGGGAGGATGTCCTGGCATTGTTCACATCAGCTGCTTTTTTTTTTTTGTTTTTTGTTTTCTTTTTTGTTTTTTTTGGTGTGTTTTGTTTTGCCAGTTCTTTGATGAAAGGCTCACCCCACAGTGTAAATGCGATTTGCCATCCTGTGTATCTTGCAATGGAAGCCTGTGTAAATAAAAGAGAAAATGTGCGTATTTATGGGGTCGATAGTAAGTTTAAATCAAATATCTGCGATAATAATAGATAGACAAAAAAGAGAAGACACAAACATTCACAGATGAACACAGAAATACTCCAGTGTGCAGAGGATGAGCATTTATATTTGTAAAACATGCATGTTCATTTAAAATCTTCAGACAGGCAACCGTGTGCTTGTTAATAGCCACAACCTGTTCACCACTGTGGGAGCCTTGTTAAAGTGATTGAGAAACAGAACCAGACTGTGATAATTGCGTAATCATAATCATGCATTTTGCCGAGCTTGGGGGATGATGCAGCCACATAGTTTGTAATAAGTGGCCTCGAAATTTCCATACACACTGACACGCTTCCTAACCTGCAAGCACAATGTTGCGCTCGTGGAAGCTGATTCTAAGTGTTTAGGTCCAAGCTGAAATCTGATTCGCTCTGAAATCATCTGCTATCTGCTGCGTGCAGAGTGTGTGTGCTACTTACTACACTGACAGCAGACTTGGGGTTGTGAAACCTCTCAGGAAGAAAACCCTTCTGGCCCTTCCACAGTCTCTTCAAGTGTTTCCTATGGCATCAGTATACCATGTGATAAATGCTAGAAACTTAGACAGATAATTTACCATTTTTTTTAACACTTCCTATTCTTTGAAACGTTTCACATTCATATTTTTTTCCAATTAGTACACTTTCTAGCTGTGTGTTATATAATTTTTAGGATCTCTTACCTGTAACAAGCCAATACATGGAATGTGTAAGCAACAGAGTTGAGACTAGCAAAGATGGTGGTAGCTAGCCATGACTCTAGAAAAATAGAAAAATAGCAACACTTTTATCATGAAGTCTTAGCCATCATAAATATCAAATGCGAGATAATTTGAACTTTTTTCTCTTCTGAGGCAGGACAGATTTGATGTAAACCATTTGATGGAGCGGGTGGGTGGGGAAGGGGACTCACTTCTTGCCACATCAATGAATTCCTCCAGCTCCGGTATCATGGATCCCAGAGCTTCAGTCTGGTTACAAGATGTAACCAGATATTCGAGTGTATTCTTCCACTTTTCTACTTGGTCAAAAGCAGCACTACTGAGACTATAGTCTGCTAGAGTCATCTAGTGAAATGGCACAGGGATAAATGAATACACCTGTAACTGCAGAACATGCACAGCTGGCACAGCATTTCCTGAAGCTAAACTCAAAGTTGAGAAGTTTGGTTTTAAAGAATTACAAGAGTTTACTGTGTAAAGGCCTATGAGCGATATAATGACAGTGCCAATGATCCTGCTAGGGAACTTGAAGTAGGGGTCCCACTCATACACCCGCCTCTGGAACCAGCTGAGTGGTCTGCTGTAACACAGAAAGGTAAAGGCCACTGTATGCGCTGTAGATGTCCTTATGTATGGCTGAATTCTGGCAGTGTGACTGTGGCATCTTTAGTGTTACATATGTAGCATATTCTTTGTGACAAAAACCTGCATTGATCTTTGGATGGAGAAGCTCATCAGCACATCGCTTTTCAAATCAGGAAACATTAACAGTGAAGTACTACAATGTGTTTGAATGGCCCATCAAAACGACATTTCTCATACTGATCAACAAGTTTCATCGAAGATGAAACACAAATTCTTTTTGCAATAGAAATGCTCATAATTAATGTCAAACAATTTGAAATTTTCATAAGTGACAGTCTCCAGCAGTGTAAAGAACACTGGAAGGATTGCGATTGGATGCACCTCCTACCTGTGTGTGGGTGCTTTCCTAAGGAGTCTCTTAACATGCTGCACTTGGTGTAGCTCATTCATCTCATCAGGATCCTGGCAGCAGATTTAAATATTCAGAAAATTCAGCGAATAAATGTTATGCAATCACTGCCAACGCAAAAAAAAAAAGTGCATAGGGGGAAAAAAAAAACATGGAACAGACAACAAATTTTATCAGCAAATGTTACTTATGAATAAATCTTTCAATAAATTCTGTGTAAATGAATAAGTAAGGTGAAAAAAAAAACAAAAAACGAATAGATTTCACTAACCTCTGGTTCTAGTTTCAGATACATTCGAAGAGCTTTAACCAGGATGTACACAAATCGACCCAAGAGGAAGACGAGGGAGAGGATGCAGGGCCACTGGGCAATTATCTTCTGGTATTTACCCAAAATCTTTAAAATCACACACACAAAATCATCTGTTCATTTATTCATTTATTTGTTTTTTTTAGAAAGATACACTGTAACATGCACATTGCACTTCCATCAGCTTTCATTGTTTTAGTGCTCACCTACCTTACCATCAGGACAGGTGAATGTATTCCAGACTGAAGTTATGATCCTAAAAACAAATACCAAGTCACATAAAGTCAGCCACATATACATCCACTCGTTATGACCATCATGCATATCATTCATATAACTTTGACCTGTTTTGTTGTTACTATGCGGGACCAACAAGTAAAATGGAAAAGAGACCTTTTAGTAATTTTGCACCACTTACTGGTGATGTTGTATTAATTCATTTAATGTGTGATATATATTGCATGTCTGAACTTAGGAAATGAATAAATGTTCACCAGGCCAATGAGTAGAGTATTCCCAGCACAGCACCGACTTCTCTGAAAGGTGTGGACAGACAGGCAAATAAAGGGAAGTACACCAGGCCCACTTCTAAAGCTCCGACCAGGAACACTATCGCTGAGGAGGCCGATCAGGAAACATTAGTCTGTGTACTTACTCTATAAGTATGCTAAAGATGCTTGGATAGCAACAGTAAAGTGAATACCTCGGGCCCAGCTCGGCACTGTGAAGGGAATGTAACTTTCAGAGAAGAGCAGCAGGATGCTGCAGGACACAGATCCAAAGGCAAAGCCATAGGACCACCGATTACTGAGGCTGCCTATAGTATCCAAAGGCCTGGGCACATCAGGGACAGCAAGTCAAGCACAAACAAAGCTATGCTGCTGAGGAGTTTGTAATCTCCACATATTTACTGCTGCTGGTGCCGACTTACACCACAATGCCAAAGCGTCCTCGCAGGAATGGCAGTCTGTCATCGATGGCCATTCTCTGGGCTCTTTTCTGGAGGAATGAGAGCACCCCTATGATCACCACCTGGAAGAAGGCAAATACACACCTCATATAGAAATCAGCACATGAACTTGTTGACAGACAGCTGTCCATTCCAGACTGAAGCGTACTCTGAGTCAAACAACGCCATGCTCCTTTCAGTGTATGGTAACTTGAACAAAAAGCCACTTCTCATAGTCAGACTGTGCGTCACATTAAGACGAGTGCATTTTTAACAAGTTAAGTGTTAAGTTATTTTTTATGCTCATCTTGCAGGTCAAACCTACTGATGGTATGAGTGACAGGTGAAGGAAGAGATCCTCAGAGATTCCATTTTTACAGTCCTGAATGTTGGAGAGCCTAAAGAGAGAGGGACAACACGAGCATGATGAAACGCAACGCTGTTTAAAGGAATCAAAGCAGATAAAGAGGGGGACAAAATGGAACCGAGTACAAATGAATGGAATGTAAGCGAGACCACACGAAGATCATGACCTGACCTGAACCAAATTAAACAACTCAAGAGATAAAAACTCAACGGATCACACATCAACATTTAAACCGATGAATGAGTGTTTATGAAAACGTTTCTGTGATGCATTCGCTGGTCCTCTGTCCAGCCTGTCTAGGCTCAGGTTCAGTTTGGCTACTCTGTCTTGATCTTAAAGTGCTGGAAAGAGTTTGTTGATCGCAACAATAACAGACCCGCTGACAGCTGAAGGGAACTCGTAATGATAGAAACTGTAAACAGAGCATTTACAGCGTGTACTTACACATGCTCCACTCCGCTTCTTATCATCCTTGATAGGTCGGTGCAAAGAAGCCTGAAAAGCCGTGTTTCTGCTCTACTCTAACGATAAGGGAAGTGACTTTAGATGGATTCCTCTTATCCATTTCCTGGTTTCAACCATGTGACTCATAAACTTGACCTTTGACCTCTGGATGCAAACATTGTTTCATGTCCTTTCTACTTGTGTGTTTGACTTTCTTTCTTTTTCCCAAGGAGAAGAAAGAGATGCTGTTTTTGCCAACAGTTGTATTCACACTTACTCACTCACCCATTTGTCGATGTCTCAAACACACACAGGCAGACACAGACCCACACACACACATTGTTCACTACTGTGTTACTTAGTCCAAGGAGTGCAAACAATTACTTTGTCAACAGGGATAACCATCCGATCATTCACCTCCTGCTTCCATATTAGAAAGGAATGCCCCTCTGACTCTGTCCCGTGTTTTCTTTTACTTTCCCCTGACATCAGCCGCATTTTAGAACTTTTTTTTCTTGCATATCAGTTCTGTTTACTGAATTTTGGATTTGATGATTAAAAAAAGATCATTCCACAAAGTTGTTGCTTACTCCTGATTGACATTTATTACTCATGGCATTTAAAGGCAAAGGGCATTTGTGATGCTGCTGTCCTTTCGGGAAACAGAGGAAACATTTTTGGATCCTTGGTGGGTCACTTTGGAAGTTTCATCTCCACACACGCAGCTCAGCAGCTTTCCTCTTTGGCGATCAAAATGTCCATCTTGGTTCGTCTGCAGAGAGAAAATTGACCTGGCTGTGATTCAAACACGTTTGCAAAGCTCAGTGTGGGTGATGGGGCCAAAGCCAAAAGGCTCCTCCGGGAAATGCCACCTCATAAGAGCTTATTGTGTGCAAAAAATCCAATAGAGGGATAAAGAGGTGAAAGCCACCATTAATGCTTTTTAGCCACAGAATCAGCATGACTTTTATTTAAATCTCACCATCTACCTAATGGACTGACACCATTTGGTTCAGACAGCCACCATCCCCTCATGATTAAGTATAATAACTGCTGGAGTCCCCTCACTTTTTGTCTGTGACCTGTATATTTTAGTCTGAAATATTTTTTTGAACAAACTAATGGCATTGCCGCCAGCTTCAGCTGTTCTGTGTAGACTAGACTTTTAGCACTGCTGTGCAGGGAGGTAGACAGCTGTCACAGGGTTACTGTAGAATAAAACACTTGAGGTATCAGGTATTAGTAAGTGCACATATTTGACAAAAGAAATGTAATCAGCTATATCGACTTGTTATGCCACACTTCATTAGCTTTGACTGAAACGTCTAATAAATTGTTTTGCAAGTATTTTTCTTCTTCTGCAATGAAAACAAGAAGTATCGGGTGCATCTAATTTGGTCGCAAAACCTCTGATTTCTTGCTTCTACCCCGGGAAAGTAAGACACAAAAACATGCTAAGTCTGAGAAATATTCCAGTCATGTGAGTCAGCTGCTGTTGCGGGCTGGTCAGAGTTCAGCTCTATGACAGATTTTTCACCACCAGATGGCGAACAGACACTTGTTGGAGGATGTGTGAAGGCCATGAGAGAGGAACAGCTGTGTGTACTCACTGTCTCTGTGCACACAAGGTGCACTCGTTGGCATAAGTGTTTCCATCGCTGCCGCACACAGGAGCAAGGTTCAGAGGACACGCAACAATCTCATCCATGTTGGGACAAGAAGGCTGACAGACAGTAAAGCATATTCTTATGTGAGTTTTGGGGTTAAGACACACACACACACACACACACACACTGCTATGCACACAGTGCGTACTTGGAAGATTTTTCAGTTAAAGATATGTGTGTCACCTTTCTCATGGCTTCCAACTTCTCTGCTTCTGGAAAGGAAGTAGACGACTCATAAAACCATAAATGTATAAATAATTAACCTCATATGTCATAAACCACCCACTTCATGCAAAAATGTACCATTGCTGAGCTAAAGTGACAACACTCATGCAGCCCGTGTGATTTACATGAACATATGCGGGGCTGTCAGCATACCATCCAACATATTTTGAAGTGTATTAGCGTCTGTGTTGTAATAATGACATGACGTCACACGTGATACCCCTAAATAACTTTTATAGCACGTATGCAAACATGCATGATTGACATTAATGTCATGACTGACATTTTAGAAACTCTGCAAAGTTCAGTATATGGTATCTAAACATGAGAAAGAAATCAACAGCTGTCGATACACAAAACTAGAATTCAGGATGCAAAAGTACTTCAAATCAGGTGTTACCTGCAGCCACGCAAACAAGCAGA
This sequence comes from Echeneis naucrates, assembly GCF_900963305.1. Taxonomy (NCBI): domain Eukaryota; kingdom Metazoa; phylum Chordata; class Actinopteri; order Carangiformes; family Echeneidae; genus Echeneis; species Echeneis naucrates. Next base: position 12,828,967 of record NC_042511.1, read on the forward strand.
AGTCCCAGGATAACAGCTCTGCCCGTCATGATGTCGCTGGATGAATAATTCAGAGTGACAGAAACCTCTGAGAGTTTTTGTTTTTACTGGCAAGGCAACTGTGTGTGCGCACGTGGGAACAGAGCAGGTGAAAATGGACACACAATCGCATGCACAATCTAGAAACTCATAGTCATCAGCACACATTAACACACACATGCGCACAACCTAACATACAGTAAACATATCCTTTGTTCTGTCAGTAGCTACAAACTTCCATTTGATGGGCCCATGTGATCTTCTTTGTGTCTGGCACAAAACTACTACAGAATAAAACCATTGAAAAAGGAGCCATCGTTTAAAACGTACGAATTTTTTTATTTATTAATGTAAAGAGTAACTATACACAATGGGTAACAGACTCAAACTGTTTTAATACTTACAAATGTAAACAAATAATAATATAGAGCACAAGTAGAGAAAAAAAATCACCACCTTTATAATGTTCTGCATTTCTCACTACTGTCACTACTGTTTTACTCATTTCACTCAATTCTCTCAAATCACCTGTGTTTCTTCAGTCCCTATTTCCAGTTTGAAGCAAATGCAGCGGTGTGATTTCAATTTTTCTGAAACTTTCTGTGTTCCAGTGCAGACATTGCTTTGTTGTTTTTTTTTTTTCCAGATGTCTAATTTCAAATCCCTGTCTATATATTTGAAACAAATGGCTGCTTAGCCCCTAAAGTGCTCGCATTTAACAGAAGGACTGGGTGGTCTGGATCAGGCCCTCAGGTGCTGGTAGCAGATTTAGCCTGGAGCCCCAAAACAGATCCCCGTGATATAGGAAACTCCTTCCAAGATTTTACATGACACAGGAGCACCCGTAGTGAAAATTATCTAAAGAAACCCTGGATTCGATTTTTTTTTCTTGGAATATAAAGTATAGACAACACAATTTTAATCAAAGTGGTCCCTGTTGACATGTAGCCTGGTTTATTGATTAGCTCTGGAAACACAATATGTATCTGAACCTCAAACATATTTGAGTTACTGACAGTACAGCTAACTTCACTGTGGCAGCAGATTATTGTGAACAGGCTCAAAGGTTGGATTTTGGCAACGGCACTAGAAGATAGGAACGACACAATGTCTAAATGACTGAACGAAAGAGCACATATATCACATAATATGTGCTTTTGAGCTTGAGCTGCTTACAGTGAACAGAGGAGGATTTCTGTAGGTGAGATGATGGGAAAACTGAAATGAAAGCTAAACTAAACAGTTGCCTCCTCCAGTTTATGCTGGTTGATCAAAGATACATATTGGGATCCATTTTGGCACAGATACGTTTTGTTCACTCCACTGGTAACGATTTTTTTTTTTTACTTGACATCACAAGACTGCGACTGTACATAATATCCATAACAGAGCTGACTGGTCTATAACGCTCCCATCATGCCCTCAGCGCACATGTATAAAAGCATATGTTACTACATACGATGCCAACTTCAGATTCCATAAAAAGATGTGAAACTGTCTCCCTGTTTGCTATAGATATAAGCTGCAGGAACTGATTCATCTTGTTGCCAAAAATCACAATATTTTGCGTTTTTTTGTTTTTTTTATCGACAGAATTTGCATGTAGACTCCACATGCATATGTGTGCCTGTATGCAGCGGTAATCCAACAACAGTGAAGCAAAATTCAGTCCTCTCTCCAGTCCTTTACAAGTTTATCCTACGGCATGCGTTGGCGCACACACACAGGAGTACTCAGAGCGTGTGCCAATGGAAAGCATGCAAAATTACATGTCCAATGAACCTTCAAAACCAGTCCATGCTCTTCAGCAATCCGCAGCCTCCTGTAGCTGCCAGTTTCAAGAGGGCATGTTGAGCAAAACAAGTCAATATGGCAGAATGCACATCTTGATGCACATCAGACATCAATCATTGTTGTTTTGTTTTTGACAATTAAGGACACAAATAATAAAAAAAGGTCATATTTGTTACATCATCTCAATAATAAAGCTCCTTTTTGTGCTTTGATGTCAGTTGGTGTCTGTCTTATACATTCCTTGGCAGCCTATCTACATATTTATTTGGAGTGCTCAGATTCTTCTCTCCACCATGATACAGTATAGGCACTGTGCTGGACAATGTCAAGATTACCGAGAACAACAAATAAAAAAAAAAAAACTTAGTTATCAGTCTTAATTGTTATTTAAAAAAAAAAAAACACACAAAAAAACAAAAACCAGAGATTATATTTGTCAAAAGGAACAAAAAAATCCAATTAGTAAAAATTTAAATCTTATATGATAGCATGTTTCTGACTGAAATCACTGATTGAAAATACTTTTTCTTACCATCACTTTGATTACACAACAATTGCGCTTGGTAATTAAGTGAGATTGAGAGAAGTTGACCCTGAATAAAAAAAGTAGTCAGTCAGTCCGCCCTTTAGCAGTTGGCAGTGAATGTTCCAAACTTGTTTTGTTTGCTTTATACTGCTGCTATTCCACCATACAGATTAGCACAAACGGAGCCCTACTTCCTACTGCTAACTACTTCTAGGACTGGGGATTAAAAACTCGAGATATTTCCTTCTGTCACCCCAAAACCTTGTCCATTTCAAACTCAAACAGCATTCAAATCCTGCTGTTATTTCAAGTGATCTGAGTCTTTTTCCCTCTCTCCACCTAGTGAAGGAGAAGCACCAGTCTCCAACCCTCACTAGAACATCCTCTCATTTTAAATATATTTATATGTATCTTGCATTGATTTGCATTGAGTTTTCATTGTTTCAGTGTTTTTTCACAATACCTGCAGTCTCTGCCTTTTCAAGAGGCTGTGCGCTTAAGTGCAGGTCCACTGAGAAATGATAACAATTAAAAAAGACTAAAAAATTGAAAAAAAAAAAGAAAACACTTTACCCCCCCCCTCAGATAAGTGGTCCATATTTGGGGTGAGGGGAGAGTGGGTGAAGCAAAGCAACTCTCGCTGATGGTATGTTTCTGGATTCAGACGCAGCTCTCCCTTGTCTTGTCCGTGAGGAAAGAGTTTAGCTGGGAAAAGTCCACTACCACAGCGTCTCGCTTACTCAGATGGACGTCTTTCAAATGGTCCTCATCACTTTGGTCCTTGGCAAAATTTACAAACACCTGAAGGAGGGGAGAGGAAAAGGAAATGAACCTTCACTTTATTAAAAGATGAAACCAAATTACAGTCAGCGCCTCAGATACATTTGCTTACTTGGTCTAGAGTGGTCTGAGACACAGAGTAGTCCTCTATGCTGAGCACCTCCTTGTTCTTGGAGAGCAGGGAGAAAATGCGGGCGAGGGAGGTGAGGGATGAAGGCAGCTGGTACTGCAGCATGTTGCGATGTTTCTCCTTCAGTGTGCTGCCTGGCAGCTCCTGTTCGATAAAAACCATTACTGGCCGGAGGTCTGGATTCGGCCCTGCCACCCGCAGGATGATTGTGTAACCATCACCAAACCTGACAAGAAAGAAAAGAGGCATACTTTCACCAAACCAAAGACATGGTATGACGTTTCTTTTGTGCTTGACTTTCGTTTGTCGCGTCAGAAATCTGGGTAAGTGTGTTTGTACCTGTTTTTGAGGTGCTGCACACTGCCCAGACAGCGGAACCTGCCGTTGACCATAATGGCCATCCTGGTGCAAAGTGCCTCACACTCCTCCATACTGTAATAAAACACAGAAAAAAAGCAGAAGAATTAGGTAAACAAGGTTCAATAAATTAAGGACAAAAGAGAAGAAATGGTTTATTGGGGGTGAAACAAACAGTTCTTGGTGTGTTGTTCAACAAATTATTGAATGGCCAGTCGAACCTGTGAGAGGTCAAGACTACAGATCGCCCCTCTTTAATGATGCTGAGGATGGCGTTCCACAATGCCCGACGCGCCTTAGGGTCCATGCCTGTTGTTGGTTCGTCCTATAAACAGGAAACCAAACATGCTCAGCTTGTGCTAAAATATTGTGTAAAATATAAGCTGCAACTAAAATTATTAATAAATTATTTTTATGAAAAATAAATGTTTTTGTTTAGTTTCACTGACCAGAAACACAACAGGTGGTCCTCCTATGAGTGCAATGGCAGTAGACAGTTTCCTCATGTTTCCTCCACTGTAGCTGCCGGCTGCCTTGTCCACATATTTGACCAACCCCAGTTTCCGGATGCCCCACTCTGCCACCTAGTGGACAGGACAAGTTATCAACCATTTAATATATGACTGCAATTATAAACTCCATTGCATTGTATATATAAATGTGTCGATTACAACATTAGTTTGTGTGTCTTTTCCTGCTGACCTCACAGACTTCTTTCTCAGGCACCCCCCTCAGGATGGCGTAAAACTCCAGATGCTCTCTGCCAGTCAGCAGGTCATTGATAGCATCAAACTGAGGACAGTAACCCATGTTCTGATGTACTTCATCAATCTCTGTGGTCACACTGGAGAGAAATGAACAGGATACATGATTAATATGTGGCCTCATGACATGTGCTTGTTCTAAGAATATTTATTCAGGTTTTTATCAAGACGAGTGGGTAGGAGTTGCTTTATTCCATCTTGATGTCTTTAATGTCTATTTAAAATGCTTTCAATTGAATCTCAATTTTGATAAAATATCCTTTTTATTCTGTAATTTTAAACTAGCAATTTGATTTATCATTTATTTTGTGTCATGAACTGTTCTCACCTTTTGCCTGCCAGATAGGCCTCTCCACTTGTCACCAGTGAGTCTCCTGTGAGCATTTTAAAGGTGCTGGTTTTCCCTGCTCCATTCACCCCCAGCAATCCGAAACACTGCGAAAAGACAGACAATGCTAAATTCAAGACAAGTGCTGATGATAAATTTTAATCTGCTTTGAAAATGAAGCAGCTGCTATATCTGTAGTACACAGTTTTTCTGGCGGCCTGGCTGAATCTGTGCTGTACCTCTCCAGGGGGGATGCCAACACACAGCCGGTCCACTGCTGGCTTCTGTTTCCGCTTGTAAATCTTAGTAAGCTGCCTGAGCTCCAAGATGTCTGACTGTCCTCCGCCACTCAGGATCCTACATCGCTCCCTGGCCACATCCTCATCCTCTTCTCCAATAGGCTTCAGATGACTGGTGGACGACCTGGAAGATTGCAGGCAGTAAAGTGAGGAAAAGTCAAAGTTAAGACAGGTTTTAAATTTGGATCCTTTTCCCAGAGTTAATCATTCTTAGTTATGAGCTCTTAGACAAGGCTATGCTGTGTTATATGGAGGTGTAACTTGAAATGAATTTGTCAGATAAGACAGGTTTCCCCCACCTGGCCTTTATGCAGAAGCGGTATTGAATGAGGACGGTGATGCAGAAGAAGATAACACCCTCTATGGCCATTGCAAACAGGTTTTTTCCCACCATGTCCCAGGCAAGAGGGGAGCGGAATCGATTCTCACCTACAACAGAACCAACATTTTAGCACTAGGAATGTATATATGAAGATTACGAGTAGGTGACTGCTGCGCTTACCAAATCGCTCTAAAGCATCAGCCATTGCCTGATTCTTCACCATGTCAATCAGTCCTCTGCCCAAACAGAAGTGCGGGAAGATGAGGAACACGTTCTTCAGGATATCGTTGATACCACCGATCTCCTGGAACATGAATGATGTCAACATTCGTAGTTAATATTTCAATGAGATGGCTAGAGCTCCTTCAAAGTCCTTTGCCATCAAAGTTGTTCCTTTCTTCACATTTTTGAATCAAAAATCAATTGTGACTGCTCCACAGACTCTTTACTCACATTGCTCCCAAACAGCTCCAATACAAAAGTGGAGACGCTGCCATTTATTCCTATGAGTATGTTAACACTGGTCAGGACCACGTAGGCTGTGCTGGGGATCTTAAAGAAAAATGAGGCTGGGTACATCAGAGGGGTGATTGACCATCTGAAAGGAGATACAAAGAACATTTTAGATGACACAAAAATGATGAATGAAAGAAGTAAAAGCTAATCAAATTAACTTGTGTCACACTCACCCGTAGAGCAGCAGCAGCAGGGCCAGAACTGGCAGATTGGTAGAGGACACGTAGGCGTCTTGTTGGAAACACACAAAAATAATGATAACCAGTGTAGCTGGGACGATGTAGTTGCACTGCAATACAAGAAGAAAAGGAGGCTTCGGTAAGAACTGGTGTGTTTTGTTCATCTATTTTGAATTCCCTTTCTCGCGCCGTTTGTAGAGTTCGAAGAAAGAGGCCGACTGAACGGGGCTGTCTTACCATATCCCACACAAAGTTGGCCAGCCAGTAGAGGAAAGGCTGCACTCCACTGATAAACTGCATGTGTTTTGCCTTGTTCACTCTCTCCTGGATGAGGAAAACCACAAAACTGGCAGGGACAAAGGACATGGCGAAGATCACACAGATGGACACCAACACGTCCACTGATGTTGTCATCCTGGGTGATAGAGAAGAGTCCAAAGATAGAGGAGAAATGAGAACCAGTCTTGAAGTCCTCAGAAAATTTCGGCGAAATTTTCAGTCAAATTTCATCAGCTTTTCATAATACTCACAATGCGACCTGCGAAAGCTGCTCCTTGGTGAGGTTGAGTGGGTGATTGTAGGCAGTGATTCCAAACTTCGAGGGATCTTTGCCGGCAGGCAGACTTGCCCGCAGGATGCCGTTGTTCATCACGTTGAGGAAGGAGCTCATGCTGTGCCAGCCCTTGTTGTTAAACCATATCTGGAGAAACAAGCAGCAGATATGACATTTCAGCTTCTGTAATCTCAGAGGGAAAATAGAGGAAACTGGAAGTAATTTACTAGCTTTCTAATCATCCTAAAGTGGATTTTTTTTTCCTTTAAAAGTACCTCACATGACTTTGTTGGCACTAAATTGTTTGCTGTGCACTGGCACTCTCTATTTACTTGCCTCCTTGTTTAGGCTTAATGACTTTTTTCAGTGGTGCTTGGCAGTAACCTTCAGATAACCTGTATGAGTGTGTGTGTGTGTGTGTGTGTGTGGGTTTGGGTCTGTGCTAACCTTGACGTTATTCTTAGTGTCCAGACCTTGGATGAAAGTGGAGAGGCTTCCAAAGAAGCGATCTGTGGCTGTTCCCTGGAGCAAGAAGGAGGGTGGGATAGAAGATAGAATGCTCTTTAGCACATGAATAAACCGACAGCTACAATAACATTACCCTATCTAATCAGATTTAACTACAGTTTTTACTCTAAAATTTGAAAATGAAAGTTGGCATTTTATCCTAAAAAACTGAAATGTGAGGAATGTAAAATAATACCATCATGAAATTTCTTACCCTTTCCAGGCGGAAGCGTCTCCTCAGCTCAGTGATTGCATTGTCAATTTCTTCTCTGTTGGACAGAAGCTGAGTATTCCTGGCCCCCAGTGAGAAGCCACCATATCTGTGGAGAAGACAGTCATTTGCTATTAGTGAAAGATGCACAGAGTTGCATTCAGTTCAATATTATTGACATACCCCGAACTCAAGATTGATCGTGTCTAATAATGTACCTGAACTCGTTGACCCAAATCTTGTTCTTTAGGCTGAAACCAAAGAAGAGCACATTTAAAGGAAACAATTTGTCCTTCATTGAGTGAAAAATGACATAATGGAGCCACATTTAACATGCATATGTGCGATGATTGTTACCTCTTGCCAATAATCTGTGCGTAAGTTTTAACCAGATAGTCTGAGATGTTTCTGCCAGTCAAATTCTGAAGAGTGTCTTCTTCACTGATCTTCATCTGGACACACAAATGGAAAAACTGTTAATGGACATTTATTTTTTGTGTTCTGCTTTTTTTTTTTATCTAAGGATTAAGCATTAAAAAATCGTGATTTCTATTTTATTTTTGATATAAAGATTATATGTATGTGTGTTACTAACCTGAGGAGGTGGAAGTCCCCCAGCACCAGCTGGACACTCCGGCAGCATCCGCTTGCGCCCTTTGCAGCTGCACTCGCACAGGGGAGATGGATTCTCCATGGTCCAGTTGCCCTTTTCAAACATGTCCTTCACCGATAAAGAGATTTGTGGGACCGACCACTCATCCTCTACTGCAGTGCAGGCTGTGTCCCTGGAGAATGAAGTTCAGACAAGTTCAGACCATACTTCAAATCATGATTTGCATTATCACTACTACATATTTTAGAATAAAAAAAAGAAATTAAATAAAAATCTAAACTCACGGTATGGGCTCTCCTTTCATGCAGCGTGTTCCAAATCCAGGTTTTGCTGTCAGAGCTCCCAGAAGTTTGTTGGTGTGAGGGTCCTCAGGGATGTCATTACTACAGAGACACAGACAGCCCATGAAATAACACATATATTTTTCTGTTGTCATTGAGGAAAAATGCAATCATTTGGTCATCTGGACAGACATTTAAAGTTACTTCTCAATGTTACTAGAAATCCCTTAAATAACTGTATTCAATGCAGTTTCAGCACTTTTGAGTTTTTGACTGTTGGGTAAGATGTGAATCAGAGTACAGTTAGATAACCTTTTACATATTTCATCAGCTGTGCACTTTGTTGGTGGAAACAACAGATTTCTTTGGGAAAATGTGCTAGATCATTCCTTTTTTGCTGAAAGAACATGAAAATTACTCAGTTCAGACTATGATGAAGGAAAAGGTGGTTTGACGGATAATTGATTGGAAAAGTATTATTTTTATTATCATTATAGTAATGAGATTAACAGAATCTCACCTAATGAAGGTAAACTGCTCTCCATACATGCTGGGATCCAGAGCCAGACTGGGATACTTTCCGAAAGGAGGAACAATCAGGCTGAACACCAGGGCAATGCACACAAACACTGCAGGCAGAACAATCTGAAAGAACACCATCAAGCACACATGGAAACTTAAAATGAGACTGGTAAGAGTATGTTGATCCACAGCAGAGACTCCGGCAGTGGTTAGGTCTACACAGAAAATGAGTGTATTGAAAATAGTATTTGCATACCTGTGCAAAGAAGCCTTTCCTTGAACGCCGAGCGTAGAGGAATCTTTTCCAGAGTAGTGCAACGAACTGCTGTCTCTTCAGACTCCAGCCTTTGACCTGGTACGACCCTTTCCCATCTGTTCCACTCAGCCAGTCAGTCTCTCGGGATTCTGTAGTGAGAAACATCAGAATGCACATGAGCAAACTTACAACATGGTAACTGTCTCTCCTGATTTTGTCATATGGCTAATCATAACTGTTTGTCTGGCAATTTTACTGGCACAAAGCAACTTATTAAAAAATTTTACTGAATAAATCTTATTGCCATGCTAGCTGGGATTGGCTCCAGCACCCCCTGCGACCTGGATGGATAGGTGGTTGAAAATAAGAAAACACTATATATATGAATGACAGCAACAAGACTGTTGCTATCATTGCACTGCATGCTGGGTAGTGCAGTTCTACCTGGATCACCTTCAGAGTCGTTGAAATCAAAGTCATCCTCCGTGAAAGGCTTCAAGCAGCTCTGGTGGTCTCCAAAAGCATGATGACGGCGAGTCCTGGTTGGTACGACACCATCTGCAGTCACAGAAGAGTGGAAAAATTAGCACAACACACTTTAGTTTCTTATTTTCAGTTTTAAAGATGATACCACGATAATGGCTGTCTGATCAATACTGTAAATCTAACCATGGTCAAGAGTGGAAAGGCGAATAAAGCTCACCTGAAAGCTCGACAGAGTCCACTCCACTGTCCTCAGCCACTTTCAAGAAAATCTGAAAAGTTGGAGGACAAAGGATCAAAACATCGGCTAAAACAGACGTTGACTGATCACTTTATTCCCAACCAACAATGGAGGACCGACTGTGGAAGACCAGACAAAAATGTCAGTCAGGTTTGTAGTGCGCTTTACCTCTTCCAGGGTGGTATCAGATATTCCATAGCTGGATATTCCCAGGTCAGTGAGTCTGTCGTCAAGTTCATGGAAAAGCTCCACAAAGGCTCCATCTTTAGCTGACTGGTATGGCAAGACATAGGTGAGCTCATGCCCAAGATCCTCCACCAGGCGAGCCTCTCGGACATGCTTGAATATCACGTTAGAGATGAGGGAGACATCTATTAAAGGAAAAAGGAAATTAAGATCATCAACATCTTCTGTCTTGATTTCTACAGGCAAAAAATGTCCTTTGCTAAGTTAAGCCAATTTATTGTCAATTCTTACCAATAGTGGTGGTTTCACTCTCTGGTTCGCTGCCCAAACCTGCATCTGAACTGCTCTCTGATACACTGTCCTCCTGAACATTTGACAAAAAAAGTAAGCAGTTAAGTAAGACCATGCTAAACATTGAATTTCTTTCTGATTGTAATTTTCTTTCTTTCTGTTTTTGTTAACCCCTTACTATTTCAACTTGGTGGAGCCTGACACAAAAAAGCCAATAACTCTTGTTATTGGCTTTGGACACAATGTTAGCCTATTAAACATTCCTAACTTGTGAATTTCGCATGTTGTAGTGTTAATCTAAATTAGACAATTTCTTTTTGGCCCTGACAAAGCAAATTTCTAATGTTACATCATTTGTACCTTCTCAGTTTTCTTGCTGTAGCAGACAGTGCTGGCAGAATTCCTGCATGACTGAAGTGTCAAGTCATAGTCTCTCTTGACTAATGTCAGGTAGTAGCCAGTCCCCAGATGAGTCTTCAGGAAGAGAGAGGAGCCTACACAGCACAGCTTGCCATGGGAAATGATAGCAATTCGATCACCAAGGATGTCAGCCTCATCCATGTGATGCGTAGAGAGGATAATGGTGCGGCCTGAATGAGGGAAAAATACAAGCAGCTTAAGCTAATAGCTTCTGAGGAGTGTAGTGATGTCTAAAACTAGACTGTAATCGCAGTTACCTTGTCTGTATTTAAGCAGCAGGTCCCAGATGCCCCTGCGTGCATAAGGATCGACCCCAGCAGTAGGTTCATCCAGGATCACAACCTTTGAACCCCCAACAAAAGCCAAAGCCACTGATAACTTCCTCTGCATCCCACCTAAAAAAGACAGCAGCGATAAAAAGATAAAGATGCCATCTTCATGGAAAGTCCCTTACTTTTTGTGTAACTACTGAAAAACAAAAGTGATGACAATCGAACTGACCAGAGAGGGTACTTGTTCGGGAATTTCGTTTGTGAGGCAGTCCTACATCATTCACAATCTGCTCCATCTCAGCCTTAACCTTCTCCTCTGGCAGACCTTTCAGACGTCCGTAGAACCAGATGTGCTCCTCAACCGTCAGCCTGGATTACAGCAAAGCAGCAAATCACATGATTACCAAAACTGAAGGGCCTTAATGTGTTCTAAGAGTTTCTCTTCTTGATCCAGAATACATACATGCTAAACAGTACGTTGTGCTGGGGACAGACGCCCAGATTCTGTCGGATGGTGCTGAGCTCAGTGCGGATGTCCTTGCCGAGAATATAAGCAGTACCAGAGGTGGGTGGGAACAAGCCTGTCAGGATTGACCTATCAGATACCAGGAAGGGATACAACAGTCAGTCAGCATGTCGACCGAGTAGATTTTAAATTGCCATAACTCATTGAAGTTGTTTGTATAAAAAAGTGTGTATCATCTCACATAGTCGTGGTTTTGCCGGCTCCATTGTGTCCAAGGAATGAGGTGATTTGTCCTTCATAGAACCTCAGGGACAGTCCGTCCACAGCCAGCTTGTTTCCGTGGCTGTACACCTTAACTAGATTCTCAATGTAAACACCGGGGTCGATGTGTCCTGGCTCTTCCTCAATACACACAGCTGTGGATATAATAAACACAATGACAACAGTGTTTTAGCGACAACGGATGATGGTTTTTGAAGAAGAAACAGCTTGTGAGAATGGTTTACTGATGGTTTTTCTATCTTAAAATTTTCCTAGAAAAACAAAGACAGACATGAAATAATGAATTATTTGTACCTTCAGCATTGCCCTTCTTTGACAGAGTGGCGGAGATGTTCTTGTTCTCTTTCTCCCCACACCAGTATGTCCTGGTGAAAGGGAAATACCAAGGCCTGGGAATCCCATACTGACCTGAAATAGAAGGATTTTTTTTTTAGCTCTAAAAGAATAATAACAACAGAACAATAATTACTGACAATAAAAAAATCATCATTATTGTCATCATTAATTAAATAACACAGAGAATTATAAACTTCATCCGTGACTTACCGGGAAACACAGCTTCAATGTACCAGGTCATCAGTCCGTACAAAACAGCATCAAACAGCATGAGGCAGATTGAGGTGGTCAGGTTGTAGCTGTCTTCCTCCAGGGGGCTAGCCAGCAGGTTGGACCACTGGATGCCCACCCCTTGCTCTTCAAATAGGGCGAAGTACTCACAGCCAAACCCAAAGGCAACAGGAGACAGCAGACTCTGAGAGCAGAACAGAGAAACCAGGGTTTATTGAAGAGAAAGAGACACTGACAGCCAAATGTGTATACAAAAAAAATAAATAAATGTGAGGGTCAAATCTGAACAACTCAGCTAAACATTAAAAGCTGAGTATCCATGCATGTATTTGTGTGTGTATTGTTTAATTTTTCAACACACCACAACCACTTTTGCTCCAAAGCCGACGTAGTCTTGCCAGGCGACACAAAGCACATAGGGCAAGTAGAGGGTGAAGTAGATGATCCCACCGCAGGCGGCTGCCAAGTTAGCTCGAGAAAACAGGGTGCTGATGAGAAAGCACTGCATGATGGTGACTATGCCAAATGATCCCAGAAAAAGAAACACAACACCCGGGTCACTGTAGGGGAGCAGGTTGCCCATCTGTGAAAGGTGGCAGAGAGGGAAAGAAAACAGCTGCGTTAAACAGTTTATAGAAATGTGATATCACTTGTTTTCCACAATGAATGATATTTCTAGACAATTAAGTATTGAATTCATGATTTCATTTGCTGAGATCCCTGTAATAACAGCCTTCAGTCCTTGCATCAAGATGTATGTGTTTTTCCGAGCCCAACACCAACCTTTAATAACATCACCAGCAAGCCGGCGCTGATGAGCAGTGGGATTAAACTGCTGATGAACCAGCTGAGCCACAGGGTGCAATTATTCAGGCCCATGATCCTCATGGTTTCCTTGAGCCGTGCCTCTTTCTCATACACAACGCCCTTGATGATGATGGCTACAGAGTACATCCACGCCAACGTCATGAAGAGAGGCATCGATCGACTCATCACCCGAAGGAAACTGTGGCAAAAGTGAGCAAAAATGAGTCACACGCCTCCTCAATCACCAGCACAGGGAGGGTTTTCAGTTTTTCTTCCCACACTTACATGTCATCAACATAACAGGGGTACGGCATCTGCTGAATGTATATGCCTGTCTTTTCCTTGGTGCCAGTGATGGCTCTGATGATTCCCTGTTCGATGACATCCTGCAGGTAGGAAAATCCACCCCAGACATAGCGAAGGTCCTCAAAAGGATCTGCTCTGGGACCAGGGTCCCAATACCTGAAATTCAAGATGATTCAAGGTTAGCATCCTAATAGCAATACAAAAAAAGAGTGCCAACCTCCTCACAGGTTAAATAACAACTGGGCACAGCCCCTTACCCGTCCTTAATCTTGTTCGTCCTCTCAACATTATCAATGTCCATCCGAATCTTGTAGTTGACATTGGGAGGCAGGTCAGTGCTGTTGCTATGGGCGATGTCAGGAAACACAATTCCAGCCCAGAATTTCTGGTGGTCCAGGAGGCCCATGGATTTGTTGACCAGTCGCTCTTCATTAGCTACGGGCTCCAGCTTGTCCAGGTTCACACACTGAAGGAGAGAGAGTGGGTTTATGCCACGTATTGATCAATCCAACTATAAAGAGCATTAGCTATTGAATGATGTATTTGATAAATGCTGATGGACAAGGAAAACAGGAAAGTGGAATGAAGATAACAGGCTAACAGCATTCAATGTTAGACAATGAGTAACTTTGAGACCTCCTAAAAATTTGCCTTGAGCATATTCAGCTGACATAAGTTGAATTGTCCGCCAGGCCCTTAGAGTTTATGAGAAGTCACCAGGCTCAGATTCCTAATACCATGTGGGCGACAGTCTTTAATGGCCGTGTACAGCCTTGACATAGTTTCTGGTGTGAACAATGTAACTTTACATCACATAAGATCCTCTTAAAGACTTAAGTGAAGTCAGTAGGTCAGTGGGTGGCTTTCTGTACTGCTAGATGTAAACAGGGTCAAGGAAAATTCACTGAGTTCAATGTTCTCTAACAAGGCTGACAAATTGAAATTTTCTATTTGTACATGACCGCAGTGTTAAGAGGAATGAGGAAGCTGAGTTGAGTAAAAGTGACAAGGTCAATTCAAAGCTGCATCAAAGAATTTTGATGTTAGGATTATAACCTACATGTGTCCCTTATCAGTTGTTTATGTCATCACGCTATGAAGTGAAAAACATCACATTCTTGAAGTAATCAGATCGTTAATTAGAGGCATCAGCAAGCTCTTAAATCTCTTTGACTACTGAACCATGATGGTTTTGTTATGGGCATATCAATGATTAAGTCTACTCACACAAACAAATAAAAACAATAGCCAATTCACATTGATCAAAATTTGGCAAGATCTTAAGAGCAATTGTTTATCGCTGAAGCTTGGCTCTGGCATACTGACCCAGTAAACACAGACTAACACACTAGGCATAACAATGATTTAACTTGACAAGAAAATGAAAGGAAAAGAACATTTGATTTGCATTAAGATACAATAGAAGATATGGGTGATTTTGAAATGTTCTGACCTAAATGGACAATTGGCATTTTACCCCTTCCCTCACGTTTTGCTTCTTTTTTCGATACTACTTTTCAGACACAACCTAAGGCCCATAAAATTATAGGTTGCCATGCCATTTCTTATTTATGCTTATACTATTATTCTTTACTTTTTGCATATTGTTCTTTTGGTGATGATAAATAAATACATCATCTTTCACTGACACACTAACCTCCATGAAGCGTGATATAGTCTGTATGGCCTGGTCTGTCTCGTTGAAGACATCTCTCCAGGTAAAGGTGGATCCTGCAGGTCTTTGGTCCTCTGAGGCCTTGGACAGGAATTCAGACACATCTGACACCTGCCACTCAGTCTCACTCAGCTGGGTGTTAAGGAATGCTGCACTGGCATTATTCTGGAGCAGGGTCTGCAAAAAAAGGTGAAATATTTACATTTATATATACAATTATATACAAAGCAGTGATGATGTCTGAGGGCCAATGTGTTGTGTTACATGTTAAATTAGAGAGATTAAGAAGAGCTCATTTCATTGCACTCAAAATGTGTGTCAAGCAGCAGTGAAAGCATAAACAGCTGAAAGCAGACTTCATGCCTGAAGGCATGTTTGCTTCTCTGACCTTTTTATTACTGTTGGCCTCTTTGGTGTCTTTGTGTGTTTGACTTGTGACCTATTTTACTCTCATTTTATGTTCTGGGGTCCCAGTTCAAGGTTTCTCATAAAATGGTGTCTCTGTTATTGCAGCAATTACCTCTTTCCCTGACAGAGAAACCTATCCCTTACAATTGAATTACTGTACAAACAGACAATTTTTTGAAGCTGTGTTATTATTATTATAGACAAAATTAAGACAGCTTTAAAGTGAATTCAAACAGCTGTGTTGAAAATGCATTGTGACGCATGAGTAAATGACTCAAAAATATCACATTTCACCACTAGGTGGAAGTAGTGCTTATAGATTCACATGAAAACTAGAAAGAAATATATTTGACTTTTTTTTTTATAACGACATGATAGTCTATGTCTGATCCTGTACAACAGGCTGAGTTTTAAACCACATAAACCAAGACAGAACACATACTCCTGTAAGCGAGATTAAAGACTCTTGTCTGTGCTTTGATCTGATTAGTGAAAGCAAATGTTTTAAATGAGGCCAAACATTGTTTGGCTTCATGTTCTAAATGTTTTTTAGTGCCAGATCCACATGTTAATGCCACATCTGTCTGTCTCAATTAATCAAGTTTTATGGTTGAACCAGACTCTGTCCTTTTAATCTGCACGTGTCTGTGTTAGTTACTGATTTTTATCTCTCATGTTAATCTTCCCTGCCTCTACCCCATTTCTGTACAATTAGAGGTACTTTGGTCAGCCTGCAAAGAAAAAGATAAAGGATAACCCCTTCCTGCATAATTCTTGACTGGCCTTTCCTTTGTAAGGGGAAAATGACACTTCAGTCACATTGAAGCACAGACTGCTGTGAGTGCGTCCCACTCACCCTAACCAAGTCCATTTCCTCGCTATTCTCCATGAAGTTCCAAATTTTTGGCCTCATCTCATCCCACATCCCTCCGAGGTCCCTCAGAACACCAAATTCTTGGAAGGTCTTATTAACCTGCACACAAAAATACATCCTTAGTCATGAAAATGATTTGAAGTGATAATTGCAATGGGCTTTTAGACATGAGAGGGACCTTTTTTTTACCTCACTAATAATCCTCTGCGTTGCTGGAGTATCGGGGGTGTACAGGATCTTCCCCATGAGCAGTGGCTTCAGAGCTCTCCAGATCATCCTGGAAATGGGACTCGACTCGAGGCCCCGGACCAAGTTGTTGCAATAGGGGGCTGAGAAATAAGCACAAAGTCATTTTGAGTCTTCTGATTTCAACTTGATTCAGAAGACTGAACTTTAGATCTGATCTGCACACTTACTTGAGGAGTTGTCATAAGCTGAGAGAGGTTCGCTGTCACTGTCATTGCCATGGTTTCCAAACAGGGCCTTGTAGTTGTTGTCTTCATACCAGTTGAGAGACTTAATTTTGAGGCCACCACCTTCAGGGTGCCCACAGACAATACGTGACACAGCCTGGTAGATCTGGTTTGGAGGGTCTGTAGCATTCGCTGTGAGATAGAGGATCTCCTTTCGCATATCCTTCCAACTCTTCATACTGGCAAGCTGGTGGAGACACACACAAAAAAAAAACAAAACAAAACTGAAATATTAGCATTACAATGTTTTTTGGAAGATTTACTATATCAAACAACACTGACAACGCACTCTTTTCCACCAATCCAGAAAAAATAAATACCCAGACACAAAGTTGTGGGTGTTGATGTTGGCTTTTGAAGTTTACAGTAATGCTTTGATACAAATACATTTTCACGTCACACTTTAATGTGATTGCAGAATATGGATAGGAATAGATTTGTTATTTTTAAAAAATTCTTTTAGTAGGACTATCCGACCTGTGAAATTAGCACAACATGACTTTAGCCCCCAACAACCCTGCATACTTTAAGAGTTTGTTGATAAGCTTCTATAATGTACCTTCCTCAGGCATTCTCTGTACATGCATCATATACTGCAACTAATATTTCTGTAACCATATTTGAAAGACTATGTCACAACAGGATGTTTGTGTGTGTGTGTTTGGTGATGTAGTTATCAAAGGTTATCATCTGCACCATGAGTGCTGGTATTCTGGACATGGAAGTCCAGTGTTACACTTGGGGGTGGAGACACTTAGCACTTAGTTGTCTGCCTGACCAAGATAAAATTGACTGCTGTCCCTGATCTTGCGCCAGTGAGTTTGCATGTGAATGAGGATTTGAGCAGGAAGTTCATTTTGTTTCACAGGGAGGTAACTACAGGTCACAAGGAAACTAACCACAGATTCCTCATTTATGAATACAAATGGTTCAACTGCACACAATTATCCCACCAAACCCGTGATAGGGAGGGAATGAAAGGAGTTGGCTTCGGTTTCTCATGTAGCTAAAATAAAGAAGGGTAGAATGAGATGAAAGCTTTTGTTTCCTAAATGTAAACCAGAGCCTGGTACTTGGGCTTAGTGTAAGCTCACATTGCATGTGTACAAAGAATGGAGGCTGATGAAGTAAGAATTTCCTGAGATGAAAATGGAAGGAGGGCAAAGAAAGGTCACAAAAAATGAGAGAAAGAATGAAAGAAAGAAAGGATATGAAAATGAACGCCAGAGTGGAAGGAGTGAGAACAAAGGGAGGTTACTATCGGTCACTCTCCTAATAGGCACTCTGCAGGCTTTTCAAGCAGAGCATAATTACACTGACAATTTTTACTGAATTTACTCTCACACCAATACAAACACCCAGCAACACATAAACTGAGCTGAGGCACGGACATTCAAGACATCCTGACACACAATGTGTTTCACAGCAAATAACATTTCCCTCCTTGACTGTGCGTCATTTTAAGCAAACTGTTGTCCTTTCCATAGTGTGTAATTTGTCTTCTGTCTATTAACAGGATATTCAACACTGTTCTCAAACAATGAGAAAGTGAGACACAAGAGAACTGTTGCATTTTAAATGCTGAATGTGTACACAAACATGGACCAACGTAACTGCACTTTGCTGAGATCGTTCTGTATGTGGTTCTCCACAGCTGAACTCTCAGCCACATCAAACTGTCACATACTTTTATGCTTGCTGATGCGCAAAACACTGGGTGTGATAATGTGCGTGTTTGTGTCTGGAATTGGCTGCATATCATAGTCTTTGTGTGTGTGGTTTTCTTTGCTGTCTTTGTATATTTATGCATTAAAGGGTTGCTGGTGGTGCAAATTTGGTGTAAATATGCACCTGCACTTAATTACCAAGGTCTATGGAAGCTGCAGAAACACAGCAATGACTGACAAAACCCTCATCCTTCTCTTGCTATTGTTTAATATTCACATATTTAAGAACCAGTGCTCAAGTTTATGTCTCTTGCCAGCTAAAACGTGTGTTTGTGTTGGTCTGTGCACAACTGAATGTATGTGTCATTTCCCTCTAGGGAAGATGGCCATGTTAACTAAGTGAGTAATACACACACATGCAGACAGGCAGGCAGCAGGAGAGGATTGTCCTAGAGTAACCTTATTCACACTAGGCTCTATGAGGTTACTTGAGGTCAATTTCCACTCCAGCTCACAGTTGCTTGCTGGAGTAGCTCAGGGGCTATTCATAAATTGATAAAAACGTATAAGAAACTAAGATTTTAAACACATCCAAACTAGCTTGGAACCTGAATATGTTAGATTTTGCAGTACAATTAATTAAGTAGAGTTCACTTCTGCTTCCTGTGACAGTAGTGTAAATCAAAGACTTGGTCTTATTAAAACTGGCATGCTTTTCCAGGGCTATCATGCAAACTCCAAAGGGTAAAAACCTATTTTAAATTTTGAGAACAAATAACAATTCAAATATCAGGTGATAAGATTTCTCCAGGATGACAGTGATGAGGCTTTGGGATGGCGGTTACTTGAGTTTGTGCACTCCCCACTGCTTTGCTCAGCAATCGCATAAGCTACTTAAGGCAAACAATACAAAGGCGATACATGTCAATAACATGTTGATTAAAATCTGAGCAAATGATTAAAAAAACTAAACACTGGCCCGGCTTGTCAGGGAAGAAATTTCATGTCATCTGTAGCTTAATTATCAACCAACATAATGAAGTTGTTAGTAAAAGGCGCTGTAATAGTTTGGGAATGAGTGGGCATCCAAATCATTAGTGTCGGCTGTCAGCCTCATGAGGACAATGAAAACAATCTGCTGACAAACAGAGAAGAGCATGAGTATGGAGAATTTACAGAAAACTTAATCAAAGATATTCTATTAATTTATTTCATCCTGTTGATGGGGATTATATACAGTTTTAAGGCTTATATAATCTTCCATGGGCCTTTAAACTGGCTGCGAGACACCACAGTTCATTCCTACACTGTAACAGACTCAAACCTTTTCCTTCACATCTTGCAAAGCTTCAGGCAAGCAGTAAACAGAACGGATGTATGTAAACAGTGAATGACTTTTTGCTGAGTTTCTTTACTGCACATTATTCCATTTCAAATGTAATATGGGGCTATAAAACCTGTACACAATGTTATACTTATTATTAAAAATACATTTTTCATATTTTCTGAGAGGAAGAAAATTTGTCACTTTTTAAAATGCAGTTAAACTTGTTTCAGACCAATGTCAAAATATTCATTCAAAAACCCTGAAAGAAGTTTAAGGACACAGCAACCAAGATTTATTTCTACATATTAATCCAACTGGCAGCATTTTCCTGTTCTTTGTTATGCGTGCTTCCATGTGAAAATTAGCTTTTTGTTCTCTCCTCAGAGGACATTTTGAAAATATATTATGGCTGCAGTTCTTTTGGCCTTCCAATAATGATAAGCCCTGGACTGAAACACAGATAGGCAGATGATTGCATAGAGTTCACATGAGTCCCGCTTCTCCATCCCAGCCTCATAACTAATCTACAAATCTATCAAGCAGACACGCATAATTTGCTTTAAGCACAGAAATACACACCAACGGCTATTGTCACACAGGGTTGACATGTCATACCTGATTAACCAAGGGCCTGAAATAAGCACAAAGTCTTCATGGGAGTATAAAAGATCAATAAGAGTTGGTCCAGAAACAAAAAACACGTTGAAACACGGTGAGGCCGACCATTGATATTTGTAAATGATTGGCTACTCACAGAGTGCCAAGAAAAACTGAATTACATGTGGCAGAAAGGGGTAAATAGGATTGCTATAGGATGTAACTTTAATGATTGATGACACAGGAAACAATCAGCTGACTTCCCTTCATACACCTGCTTAGACAAGAAGTGCTATCACAGCTGCAAACCTCTCATGCACATGCAGCTGGTGTCGTATAATCAGCCAACTCAGCGGAAAAAGACCATTTCACAGAGCTACTTTGTTCATGAGAAAGGTACATTTTGCAGACTCTAATTTGTCACCCAAGAAGTGATACGGAATACTCAGAATACCAGAGTACACTGTCTCTGTGGAATAAATAAAGACAAATAGTATTAAAGCAGCTAAATACTAAAAAACACAAATGAGTTGGCTGAATTTAAAGAGGACCAGTTGAGGTATGTCATGTCGTGTCTTATTTTTTCACTTAGCATCGTTCTTTTAAGTTTGCCACCTGTTTTTATAGGAGTGTGCCTTGACTTCTTAATTCTTTTATTTATTTTTACTGACACTTTCTCACTTGTGTCCCAGAGGCCACTCACAAAACAAATAGAATTTCCCAGATCAGTTATTTGATAAATACTTTAGCGTAATTAACGCGTCTCTTAATTGTGGTTCATGTAAATTAATCCACAGTGGCCATGAGAAAAATATGATTAAAACTTTTTATCATTTGACAGCACTTATATATAACATTGTTAATATTGTCAGTATGACCCTGACCTTAACTTCCCCTAGTTGTAATGCATCAAAGGTCCACTGAGAGAGGATTCTTGGTAAGAATTGATTTTGTTCACAAACACTATTACTGAACTTTGGAAACAAATACTTCAGCAGTCCTGTTTGCACTTGTTATAACATGTGTGAGTCGTGTGATCTGTGGGTGTTTTGTTTATCTACCTCCACAGCCAGTGCTCCCAAGCTTTCCAGAAGATTATCGGTTGCAGCTGAGACCTCCTGAACGACTTTGGGGTCCGACCTCACATCCTTCTGTTGAAGAGAAAGGGGATCATTACTATGCTGCAGAGTCTTTCCTGTGTTTTGGTTCATCCGCATATTCGAGACAACACAATCTCAAATTAAAAAACAGACACATAACTTAAGCTAAAACTCTTATGTTTTATGTAAAACATATGTCATATGCTTTGTCTACATCTTTACATTATTTACTTTACATTATATATCCACGAAGACAATACAATTGCCTTTTAGCATTTTTTTTTTTTGTTATTCTAAGTGGGATGATGGGGGAGGGGAACTGTGATGTAGGACTAATGGGGGGAGAAAGAATAACATTTTGATTGCAGGTCAGGGAAGAGGCAAGAAAGAACAACGGGTCAGTCTGGCTTTGACCTCCTGTGTCCTTATCTGTCAAACTGTTCAGTGTGTGTGCTCTCATCTATCACATTAAGCTGTCAGCTGCTGGAACATCTGGCACTTGTAAAAGCACAAGCGTTGCTAATTAAAACAGAACAGCCATAGAGAAAGAATGAAAGCTACTGTAACTTGTTCTGTAGTATATTCTCTTCCATTTCATTTTTTATCTCTTTCCCAATGTCTTTCCCTTGCTTTCTCTGTCTTACACTTACACAACTCGTGTCAAAATGCTCTGACTAATTGGTGTACACACACTTATGCACAGAATAATTCATGAATTATGTCAGCGTTCCCAACGTCAATTTTGCTTAGTTTTATTACTTTTGGAAAGGTATTTCCAGTCTGCACTAGAGTTTGGACAAAGAATAAGAACAACATATGAGTTTGGGGGTTTCAGACCCACAATGAGGGGCCAATGCCAAGAGGTAAGAGTGAAGCCTCTCTAATCTCTTAACAGCACATTGGAGATCTTCATTACTAAGCTTTGTTGACTTTGTGATGATTTTTCATTTTGTAAGTCTCCCCCTTTGTCTGTAGTCCCTCTAAAGATCAGAGCTAGTGTGTAGTGCTGATCTGAGTTTTTTTTTTTTTTCACCTCTTGCCATCTTTCGCCATCGTGACTCACATGTAGGTCATGGGTTTTATGGAAAGGGGGCAGGCTGTTTGGGAAGATACAGTGAGAGCTGGCGACAGAGAGGAAAGAGGTGGTGGAAGGAGGAAAGACAAGGACCAAAAACTTACAGAAAAGGCAATAGATCAGGGGATTTAGTTTAAATGGATGAATAGAACTGCTAAGAGTCAAACAGTGATTCCGTCTGTCAGTAAACCAGTCCATGTAAGCACAATGATCTCAAAAAGCTATCCCAACCTGTTTCTGAAGTGTCAGGACAATCATCTGCCATGCAGATGTACGTGTGTTTGCTTATGACTTTGTGTATCTTTGTGTGTGCACTTGTTCATCATTTTCCACTTCTTATTTTGTGAACACCCAACCACCTCGAAGGAAAAGCAAATAAAATGACTTCATTTGTAAAGACAGAGGAGACATACTGGCGTTCCTGATTGCGAATGACTCCCTGTTGAGTTCCAGAAATGTTGAAATTGACCTCTTGGCAAAGATACCAGATTCTGGCTTATGCTGGAGGCCAGTCATTGTTGATTCAGCATGAACTATGATCAAACTATGTGTTTTCTCATAAAAAAAAATGGAATGAAGTGCCTGTCCTTTAACCCCATGGACTATGGGTTTGGTAATTGCAGTCTGATGGTTTGGATGCTTGTTTATTTTTTTGCTCAAATGTTTACATTTGATGAATAATTTAACCAAGGATGTTCCAGAAGATGTGACCATTGCATTCAGCAATTGGTGTATGTGCCTCAACACATTTACTCACGCGAATGGGTTTAAGGAAGTCCAAGTTGGACAGGAAGTGGCTTTGAGCCTTGTCAAGCCAATCACTGGAGGACTTGCAGATAATTTCTTGAGTCATACGGGACACGTTGTTGTCAGCAATGTGAACAAACTCTTCCAGAGGTGTACTGTTACAGAGGTCTCTGAGATGGAAGCCAAAACCTTTAGTCAGCACCTGAATGAAGAGAAGAAAAGCACGCAGTGGTTCAGGTACACAATAATGAAAACTTGTGTGAGCCTATGAGAAGACACAAGAGGAGAAAAAAAATTGCTTTTGTTGATGAAAATTTGACAACATACCGAAAAAAAAGGTGTGAACTTAAAGTTGAATTTATTGTGTGTTCATTTTTGGCTTTAAATAAACTATAAATGTTCACTTTAAAACAACATACAGCATTCTGTTATTAATATTAACAGATTAACAAGCTTGATTCCCATTCAAAGGCACAAAATCTAACTCAACTAAAGAAATTCAATGCAGGTTTGTGGAGATGTAGATTTGACCTTGAGTTATAATGCATTTATAAATGCCAAAGTAAAAAATGTATTTCAAAAGAGCTCTTTTCTTGAGATTGTGTTATGTACCAGTATTAAAAAGTTGGGTTCCCAAAATCTGACCTTAAGGATGTAACTGTGTCACTCAGAAGATGAAATATACCATATCAAGGATAGCTACAGGAAGGCTTTTTGGCACGTAATCCAAATTTAGCTCTACTCCAAGAGACTTGTCTGGTGATAAAAAGGCTGCATTGTTTTGGCTGACTGGTTGAACACATTATACAAAATTATACACATTATATAAAATTATTCAGCTGAACCTCCATAGTCTGGGTAATTGACGTCCTTTTCTCTGGGATAGACACCGCTGGACAGAGGCTCTGGTTCCTCTGACAAAGTCAAGATGTTCATATAAATATGTAATCATGTGCTTAGGCTTGTGTATGAGACAGAGAGAGGAGCCGACTGATGTCCTCTAAATGTCCTTGATCACTCTCCGTTCTTTTCACTGGAAGCACTTAAGGGCTTAGAGCAGTCAGGAATGAGAGTCATACTCATCGGGCAATGTAGGAAATTCAAAATATAGCTTTGCTTCAACAAATTTGCATTACTGTCTATGTCTGTGATTGTTGTCGTGCATCAAAATGATTGTCAAACTGAAATATTTTTCATTCCATAAAACCATTCTTTTCCCTTTTATTGACCAATCCATACTAATGGATACTCTATGCCCCAAAGGCTGACTATATTCTCTTTGATCAATACATGCTTGGCAGAAAAAGTTATGTTCCACAGACATACGTCTAAAGTGAATTTGTCTTTCAGCCTTCGTCGCTCCACGTGAGGAGAAATAGGGGAAAGGGGGGAGGAGGAGGAGGAGCAGTCTTGTCATGTGACTCAAGCCCACCAACAACAGAGTGGTGGTGATGTGATGAGCTGGGTTGGGAGCTGTTGTTGTTGGGGGTGTGGCTGTGTAGCCTGATTAGTAAATGTACGCGATATGGGGTTCGCGAAATAAACCTGATTTGAATGGCACAGGACAGGAAGTGCATCATGAAAAGAATTTGAAAAAAAAAGGGAGGAAAGAAAAGATTGGGGGGGGCGGGGGTGGATGTCCGATTCTACACCCACAGATACTGCAACACAATGATTTTTATGATGGGTATTAAGGGCTTAACTGTGCCACAGCAGAGTCCTACAGCCCAACAGACACTGTCAAGCCAGGGTCACTGGAATTATACGCAAACACTGCGGCCAGTTGAGTATGATTATTTCGAATGAAAAGCACACAATAAAGAGACTGTCAGAGTATAATGCTCTGGTCCTGAGACTCGATGAACATCTGATACTGCTTAATCCATGTGGCTTTATCATTAGAAATTTTCAAAATATCAAATAAACCAAGAGGGGCAATGATAAGAGATGAGGGTTTCTTATTAATACTGGAATAAATTAATGCACAGTGACTATTAAGAGGCACATTTAGAAGAACAAATGTGATCGGTTACCTTCTCCAGATTGACGTCAGCCTCCAGTATCTGCTTCAGTGCGTGATGTGGAAGTGAAGCATTGTGGTGCAGGAAATGGGAAAGAGTCTCGTCATCTCGCAAAAAGTCCTTCAACTTGAAATCTGTAAATAAATAAGGAAATTAATGCATTAAGTCATCCAGACCCTAAAGAAAGAGACAAATAAAGATAAGGTGTCTTTATTTGGTGATTGATATTTATACCAGGACATTCAGCACAGTTCCAAGAGGGCTAGATGGTAAAATTTAATTCCTTTTCCCTGTTTTCACATTTTAACGCTTCCAAGCACTTTCAGATGCAATGAAAAAGCAAAGCATATTGGCATATTGCAGGATACTAGTATTTAACAAATTCCCAAACTTTCCTCTCTGGATTACAGCTGCTGATGTTCCAGGAACTATTTATGACCCATGGAAACCCCAAGGAAGGAATGCATGATTTATCCACAATGTTAAAATCAATAACAAATGGACACAATTGGAGAACATACAAAATGCTTCACTGGATTGAATGATTGAATCCAAATCGGATGGTAATTTTAAATTTACGGAGATAGAGATGGCCTTCTCACTGTGATCTGAGAACTTTTTGTACTTCTACTGCATTCTTGAGAAGTCAAACTGTTCCTGAAACTTGGCCCCAGTCAGCTGTGTGGTTGCACGCAAACAAACGAACACACACACACACACACACACTGCTTTCTTCTTTTCCACCCTGTGAAGTCAGTCAGGGGGTTACTATAGGGCATTCCACTTCAGCCCAGATGCTATCTGCCATCACCTTCTTCTTCCTGCCTCTCTCCCTCCCTAAATTTCTGCTCTCTGCCTTTCACCTATTTTCTATTTTGTTCAGATCTGTTGTCCTTCAATCTGTTCTTATTTAGATAAAAGCTGGGTTGAATTTTGATTAGTTGTTTTAAAACATCTCCCGAATCTCCCTCCTTCTTGGCTCCATTAACCTTCCCTTCCCTTAATCTGTTTAAAATCTTTTTCTACTTTCTCTTTGTTATAACTATAAAATGACAACCATATGCACCTACACGCACATACACAAACACTAACAGGAAACACTGCTGAACCAAATATCATTTGGGAGGAAGTGAAAAGAGAACAGTGTGTTTCTCGTCTGTTGGGAAAGCACATATGAGTTGTCGTTCTGTCTAACTGTCTCTATGGAGGGGATGTGTGATACACATGTATGTGACCTCAACTCTCAGGGGTGAACAACCGAGGAGTAATAATAAGGTCTAATTAGTGTCCCAGTAGGAAGTCAAAGCTCCAAAGAGTCACTGCATCCAAAAGCCCTTGAGGATGCACCAGATTAGATGGTGCAACCTGGTTAAAATGGATAGTCTAGAACTCTTAGGTGTTCTAGACTACTGCATTAAAACTGTGTGTGTGTGTGTGTGTGTGTGTGTGTGTGTGTGTGTGTGTGTGCGCGCATTTAATTTCCATGTCTTATCTGTTTGTGTTTGTCCGTAGGTGCACTGTTTAAGTGGTTTTCCCCTGACTTATCACGAAAAGACATTTTTCTTGAAGCAAGACAGCATAAGAACTGACAAGTCTTATCATTGTTTGTTTGTGTGTGTGTTTCCACTATTGGAGCCAGCTGTAGACTAAGGTGAGTCCTAATTTAACATGCTCCAAGTCTGTACTTGCTTCTGGTGGTGCCAGTCCTGTTTTAAATTAAATAGTACTGACATCACACACCTTAACAACCGCAGTGTCATCACTGGCCAAAGTCATCCAGACAGGTTGTAATTTCTGTTGTCGCACAGTGTACAATCCCAAATGTATGTGTTGAACAAGCACAAAATACCAATCCTGAATGGCTTTTCAGTCAGATTAACAAAAAAATAAATAAAAAAATCACTGCTGCATAAC
Organism: Echeneis naucrates; assembly: GCF_900963305.1. Taxonomy (NCBI): domain Eukaryota; kingdom Metazoa; phylum Chordata; class Actinopteri; order Carangiformes; family Echeneidae; genus Echeneis; species Echeneis naucrates. The sequence continues at coordinate 12,856,122 of NC_042511.1, forward strand.
TGCATAAATGCTGTATTTTGACATCAGAGAAACAAATTCACAAAATGGTTTTGTAATTGACTTGATGTAGTGAGGAAGAAAATTAATTTGCTAGATTTTATGTCTCACTAGCAGTGAAGTGACTGTGAGAACTTTATGCTTCAGATCCTCTAAATCTGAATGTCTAAGAAGTGATGCTGTTTTTAGGTTACAGATATGAGGTTGGGGTCAGGGTTACAGTGGACATGTTGAACAAAGAAAGGAGTTAGTCCTTGAGTTCCCTATGAAGATAGAAATACAAGGATCTGTGTGTGTTTCTGTGTGTCTGTAAAAACTTGATCATGTCCATTCAAGAAAAAAGGCAACTCGGCTAAATTCAACAGTCTCCATTTCAAAAGATCTGACTCAGATGTGTCAAGCCTCTGAATCAAATGGATACTTTTAAGGCAGCCAGCCAGATAAATTATGGAGGTGGTAAAATGCTAAAAATATAAAATGTTCTTTCTTGTTGTGCAATTTCACTCTCAGCTTCCCTCTGAAAAGACAGTTGGGAAGACAAGAAAAGAACCTATGGCTTGTCTCATCAATTTGTTAGTAAGATAACCTTTTTCCCCACCAAAATTTTGCATGACTGTTCTTAAAATGTCTGGTGATTTTTATCTTTTGTCTCATACAAGAAAAATGCATTTAACTTGCTCACAAAAAGAGATATTCTAGTTATACTGTTGAGAAATAGCTCATACACCGTTGTGACCTTTCCAGCTCCCCTCCCCAGTCAGTGTAAATCTGATTTGCTGAATTATTAACATCCACGTGAGGGGCTTTTAGATGGCTGCTGCGGTTCCTATAGTGTTTGCTTTCTCCTGCATTAGTGCATTCCCTCACGTGGCTTACGTAGAAGTACAGGGTAGGATTGAGTGGTATGAGATTGACTGATGTCAGGCCGCTATGCATTTAGAAATAACTGTGATAGAGTACATAGAGCTCCAGAAGCTTAATTGAAATAATAAATAATCAAGAATATTAAAAGTAATTCAAAATTAAAATACAATGACACATTAAAGAGAAGCTCTACCAGTTGTTACCGGCATGTAATGTATACTATAAACAACAGGACCCACAGAGACAGCAGAAGAAAAGGTTCCTTTGAGTCGTGCCTTTTTTGTATTTCTTTTTTTTTTGAGGCCATGCCATTACATGCATGAATCACTGCAAAACAAACTGTCCCTCTGGGTGAACAGAGCAGATTGTACTCAAAACAATGAAAACATTGATAGTTCAGTTTTATTGCATAATATCTGATATTAAGTTCTGCTCAATGTAGTCTTACATTAGGGTCTCATGTGAAAGCAAGCAAATACTTTACTATTTAAAGCCACTAAAGAGACTGATTGTCACATCAGTAGGACATTAATGAAATAAACAAAAGACAACTCAGTCAATTCACTCTGGCAATTAACTAAGGTCAGTAGTTATATCACAACCCCTTGCTGTTCCTGCACTCTGTAACACCCTTTCTTGTCTTGTTATCCTCCATTTCACACACTAATATGTTTTCCTTTTTCTTTTTGTCCTGGCTGTCTAGGGTATTATGTTAGATTAGATATTCCTCCCAGCATGACTTCCCTAAACAAAAGAATCAAATTCAAAATTCTTAACGGTTTCTGATTTTTCCAAAGCATAGGGAATATGTTTGTGTGACCTCTCCTCAAGTAAATTAAAGTAGATCCAGCCTTCAGTGCAGCCCCTCTTCCTATTTTCAGGTTGCTTTGACTGGGTCAGCAAAGCAAACGCATAAACAAGATGTCATTTTAGAAAGATGATCTTTCTCCACTTCAGAACAGCAGAGGTCATGATGAAACTGTATCCTTAGCACTAATAAATGAGATAACATTTGAATGTGTCAGTAAAGTTGATAACGGAGTTTGTTGATGAGCTTGCACTCCGTCAGCGGAAGGCAATGTCTGCTGTCTGTCCTCGTAGACAGGAAGCAGCAATATTCCAGTCAGGATAATGTGCCATTTTACTACAGATCTGTGCTGTGATTGTATCGTAACTGCCAGGGTGGTGCACAATTTTCAGTTCCCCCCCCCTATCTTCAACAACAACCATTAATGCGTCACTGGAGCTTCTGGGAGATGGGCCCACCATGAATGGTGAGCAGAGATAAGAAGTGGACATGTTACACAACCTTACTCAACAACCGCCTGAAGACTTACAGTTTACATCATTTACTTGAAGGTACAAAGCTGCAACACCACGGAGGCAACCTGAGTCCTTTTATATATAAGTTACTGTTCACTTTTAGTTCCCTTATTGCAGGTTGTGGCATATATTTGAAACATTAAATACATATCTTATAAGCTTGTTAACTGTAGCAATTTAGAGCTAATTCAGCTTCAACAGCACAGGTCTTAGTGTGAGGACATAAGCACATGCACTCGTGTGTGTGGGGGGGTTCTAATTTAATAGGAATAGGAAATAGGAAAGGGGTGAATGGATGATCAATCTTAATAGGGGGTAGGTGATGGGGATTAACTGATCAATCAGCTTTTCATTGACCAACTTAATAAAATTTATAAAAAAGAAAAAAAGAAAAGAAAAGAGGGCAATCAAATGAGTGTCCTTACGAGGAGTGTTCTTCTGCAGCTTCCTGAGGGCCCTCAGAAGTCCCTTGTAGCCATCATAGCTCTTATCACTCTGAGTGTAGAGCAGGATCTTCTTTGCATCGTTGACCAGTCGAGAGATTCTGATCATGTCAGAGATAGAAAAAGGCACAGAGACAGACATTGACATCTTCTCCGTTTTGTTTATGCATGAAATTTGTTGTAATTAGTTATTACTATGAAGTCACAAAAAACTTTTCAAAGTGTAATGATTTAACTATGATTAAGTATGAATTTCATGTCACTCACATTGAGTCATTGAAGTTTCCCACCACCCCGGGGCTCTCGCCAGGGGTAGGGTTGCGGAAGCAGGGGTTGTTGGCATTACAGATGATACCTTGTACCCAGGGCAGGGTACCTGCTGAGGGCATGGCCTTGTTAGGAAAATGGCCTAAAAAAAATAAGAAAAGAATTATGGTGAGATTTCTGTTTGGAATTAAATAAGGGCAGAGGTAAGTCAACATTCACATACTGTGCATTATGAGACCTAAGTGGAGAATATTTGGATAGCTGTCATTCTTGCAAAGCTAGTAATTGTGAGGGGGAAAAACTACTTTGTTGTCTGTAAATGATCATGTTGGTTGTTCTGCAGAGCAGAAACTGTTGTTTGATAGTTTCTCTGTGCTAATGCCAACAAAACACAATGCGGCTGCAAAGGAACCGACATAACCTGTTTTGAATATTTCCAAATGAACTGTTACAAAAACAAAAACCCAACAAAATCTTTTGTGAATTATAAACCAATATGGCAATAGTGCACAAACCATGGCCATCAATGCCTTTGGAATGAGCGAAACAATGTCAACTTTGTAAGTTCTTATCAGCTGATTTTTCTGCTACTGCAGCAATTCAGTGAGGTTAACTAGCTATTAAATAGATAAGGATACAAAGAGACAAGAGCTCAGGAAATTGACACACTTCTTTGGAGTTCACTGGGTTTACTGGGTTTACTTGGTTCTGGGACTGACGTGTTATACACTGCAATTTGGTGTGTGTGATTTTGTTCCAATTAAAAGAACCAGGAGGCAGCATGGCAGCATAGTGGTTACCACTGTTGCCCCACAACTCTAAATTGGGTTTGGTTCCTGGACCTGGGGCCTTTCTGTGTGGAGTTTTCATATTCCCCGTGATTGCATGGGTTTCCTCCCACCTTCCAGACATCATGTTTAGGTTGAATGATGACTAAATTGTTCATAGGTCTGAGTGTGAGTGGTTTTCTGTCTCTGTGTGTTGGCCCTGCGATGGACTAGAGACCTGTCCAGGGTGACCCCACCCTCACCCAATGGGAGCTGGGATTGTCTCCAGCGCTCCACGCAATCCAGAAATGGATGAGCGGTAGAAGATAAATGAATGAATGAACAAAAGAACTGGGCTGCTGGCAAGCAGATCGATCACAGTGATTACATAACTACACCTGATCAGACCAAATGCAGGTGCCTGTTTTCTGCTCCCATCAAAATCTCCTCGAGTACACTGACTCACGTAAACCTCATAAAATAATATTTCAAGTGTATAAAAACAAATGTTGATGAAAAGTTCACTGCAGAATACCTGGAAGCACTTAAATTAGTAAATAGGAACAGAGGGAGTATCTCTTGAGCATCTTTTTAAATGGGAAGACACATTTGAAGAGATTTCGTTTGTGCATTCAAATGGAGGTAACTGTATTGAGTTGAAACTTGCTAAAAGTTGTGAAACCAGCTGTTGTGACAAAAATAGTGTAATTCTTTTCCAGGAGTTGAGGGTCTATATTCACACAGTGAACACAAATATTGACAAATCCAACAGATCCTTGTGACAGTAGCAGACAAACCTTTACTAACTAATGTACTGGTTTTACCAAGAACCAAGGGCAAATGCTAGAGAAAACACTGTATTAGAACAGACTACTTATCATCAAATGTGTTTGCATTTGTGTGTGTAAAACCATTTTTTTAGATGCAATCCCCCCTTGTTCTCTACCTCTCTCCAGGTTTACTTACATTCATGTTGCTCGTAGGGTGGATAATGTATCCGGACAGAGATTAGGATGAAGAAGATGAACAGGGGCCAGACGATCTCAATCAGCAGCTGGATCTAACAACGGAAGACAAAGGGGATGCTAATCAAGTAAATTGTCAAAGCTTTTCCAATAGTGGGACATTAAACACATGAAAAGGATGACTCAATCAGTTCAACTCAAGTAAAGTACTGCTTTAAGAAAAGAACATGATATAATCCCCTGTGTATTTGTGTATGTGTGTGTGTGGAGGGGGCTATCAGCGATGGTCCCTTATAAAGAGTAATCCCACAATGAGTCTGATTTAAGTTAAAGTATATGGGTTAATTAGGGGAGACACAGAGAAAGAGGTCTGCAGGATTTAGAAGACTACGTGTTGTCCATCTGCTCCATATGGCCCCTCCCCTTCAGTTGCATGTGTCTCAGCTTTAAACCAGCATGGCAGACAAGCAGTGTGGGGATAAAGAAGAAACACAGTGTCTTAGAGTTTGCACTGTAGCCCTTTGTTAGAAATAATTGGAGCGTTTGCCCAGTTTGCACTTTAAGGAGAGTTTTCTGTTTAATATACAAATGGCTCAAGTGTATGCAGATCAGCATCCTCACACATAAACACCTATTGTGCTTCAGCTTGGAACTGAGTCTGATTCACATTATTTTGAGTGTGTGGGCACAAAACTGTAACTCGATAATGGCTTTGACATGTAAATGTGTCATCATCACATCTTGACTGACTCACAGTATTCTGTTAACTGCATCCCTTTTCAGTGCAAATGGCCGACAAGAAAATTACCTCATTTTTATTGTGGGCTGAAAATTCATTGGATCCATCCATATTAATGAGGAAAATCATAAATGTGGTGAAAGTTTTTGTATTGAAAAATTAATCACTGAAAATGTGATTCTGAGTCACTCATGATAAATTAAAAATTTATTTTCTGTTTTCAAAGTTATGGAATTGTGAATGGACTTAAAAATGAATTGAATTGAAAGGTAAAAACTTCTGAACATAGAAAAAAGTCTAAAGAACACAAAATGATTAGAAAATTTTTTAAAAAAAGTTCTTAATTCAGAGTCCAATAATTCAGTCAGTTCTTCTTGTGACCCAGTAATTTGAGACACTCATACTTACAGTCTGTCTCCGTCGGTAGGTGAAGTTCTTCCAAAGCAGTAAACCCAGTTGAGTGGAGACTGCCATGTTGCCGTCTTCCTAACCCCGCTGAGCTCACTCCACCTACTTACTGCAAACCAAAAAAGACAAAGGCAGAAGGTCAATGATGGCAAATACGTACATGATCAACAAGCAAAACTAATACTCAAAAATTCAACAAGTAAAACTTTCTTCAGTGGGATTGACCAAATAGCTACATAACCTTTTCTAGCCCATTTTTGTCCTTGTGGTCTACAAAAACATAATTCCCATTTACACTGACAAATTCGAATGATATAAAAACAGAAAAGAATTTCATCACATCATCAAATGTACCCAAGACCATCAAATATGTCCATTTGATCCTATCAAGACAGGCCATGAAAAGCAAAAAGTCCAAAGAAACGTGTCATCAAGAAAATTCAGTGCAAACAACAACCAGGGGAAAGAGGCAAACGGGAGCACAACAAGCTGCTGTTTTTTTTTTTTTTTGTTTGTTTTTTTCAAAACAGTCACTAACAAGAATCAGAAAAAACAACCAAGAATCACAGCTGACAGAAAACAATCATGACTACAGATTCACCTATTGTAGAAAACCTCTTCACTCGGAAATGCAGACCAGTCTAAGGCGCAGCAGCCCTCAGCACATGAAGTCGACTGATGACTGAGGAAAGCTACTCACTGCTGCAAATTGAGGTCCACTTGATGTAGACTCATCTGGCCAAAGGTCAAGCTGCAGTTCAGCTGGGAGGATGAGTGGGTGTTGGGCTGTTTTCATACTGAGAAAGTTGTCGCCAATCCTTTCATTATCGCAAATGTCATCCTTTTCATGCCTCATTATCATGTTCAACAGGCGTTTGATGTAAATGCTTCAACAAAATGCCACTTTAAACCCACAACAACCCAATTGTTCACTCTAAAGAAAATAGCCTGCTGATTTAACAGCAGTAGTGAGTTTACTTTAAGTATTCGGAAAAACAAATACAGCGTTACACTTATTTCTCTGTTAGACTCAAAGTTTTGTCAGCATTATTAAAGGGCATGTTATTCGTGAGAAACAATGTTCGATTACATTTGTTTATTCTGTTTGCAGGCTCAAAAGTCCTTGGACTCATGTTCAGGCTTGTTTTATGCAACATGCTCAAATGGGACCTTCCAACCAACCCAAATAAGAATACTTGTTGTAATTTTGTACTTGACTTTCTTTTAGAACATAAAATGATTACTTTGTTATGTAAAAAGTCAATAAAACTGGAGTCATTTGGTAATCCTTTTAAGATAAGTGATAAATCAGGTCAGACAGTAAACAGTGAGACCCTTAACTTCTCATTAGGCTCATTAATCATGCCTACCACAAGAGGAAAAGATTTATGTAATCTAAAAAACTAATTAAATTAACCTCACATTATACCCTGTCTATTATTTTTTTAATCTAATGAACAATATTTAATGTGAACAGCCATAAAGCTTTTTCTCCAAGTTGGAACTGAGCTTTCCATAATCAAACAATAAAATCTTTTTTTTTCTTTATGGTAATAAATGCAATATCGGGTGGACAAAAAGAGCAGTAGGTATCAATATAAAACAAAACAAAACAACACAACAAAAAAAAAAAAAAAAAAAAAAAAAAACTTCAGCTTTTATGGCCAGTTACTCAGTTACAACACTCAAATTTTCCACTGTCCACTGCCCTTGGCTGTATTAAATAAATACACTGGATACTTTAATATGTTGCAATAAAAAAATCAACAGGAACTTTGTAATCAACAAACAAAACAGTGGCCGATGTGCAATATCTGCTGTACGGGTAAACCTATTTTTCAATGTCTCGCTCTATTAAATGTCAGCACTCAGGGCAGATTCTGAACTGAGAAGAGATTGAAAATACCCACTCGAGATTCACTCATACACGGAATCCAAGCAAAAGCAGATATTCACAATACAGCGCAATTCACTGAATTAATTAATGGAAAAGCGAAAATGGCGACTTAAGGAAACAAAATAGAACTCTTGAATGATCCTAACCAACACTGCCAACAGAGATATCTGCTGAAAGGCAGAAACCACATCAGCATGATCTAATTTTTGCTCTCAAATCAACATCTTCTTTGGCCATGCTGAGATAGATGTTTTTTTTTTTTTTTTTTTCACTGTGATGTGCAATAAACGAGGGGAATGCACCATTTTCATTCCCATACTCAATTTATACTGTGTGTAGTTGGGAGGTAAAAGACATCATCTTTGCCGCGAATGAAATCGATTTTCTTTTATTCCTTTGTGATTGCATCATCATCTTTCGCTTCGATTTTGTTACAGACCAGTATTGAGTCATCTTTTGTGCCGATTGTCCGCTCACTTCCAGGAACAGGATGATTCTGGCAAACATGGATGGAGAAACATCACACGTAGAGAGGTGGTGGGGGTGGGGGGTTCCTTCCCACTGTTGACCAGACCAAATGGTGCAGAGCCAGCGCGCCTCTAGTGGCGCTCACACCATTTTTCAGTTTTTTTTACTTGTTTACCATCAATCCTGACTCACGTGTTATATCACACTCATACAGGATTTATTTATTATTTTTTTGCTAAACGCCATTGTCACCATTATCTTCAGAACAAACACGCTTGGCAGGTCACAAAAGTGCAAAAAAAAGAGGCCAAAAATAATAGCAATTATTTTTTGCGACGACCCATAAGGACAATGAAAGAACGTCGAAGATTTTTTTTTTCGAGGACCCCCCTCCTCGGACCAGGAACAGATGGGTGCTTTTCATCAATGCTGCAGCTCAATTACAGAGTTATATATCAATGATAAGAAAAACTAAAGAGAAGAAGAATAAAAGACGTTACTGTGCAAATCTTCGGAAAAGAAGAGAAAAAAAACGAAGGGTTAATGAGAGGAATGGAAAGCAAGCTGCAGTTCACAGCCACATTTATCTCTCCATTTGCGCTGCCAACGTTTGAATAAAATTGCTTTGACTCGTCGTCGGACTGACTGACTTGTATTTCATTGTTCTGTGTGACTGAGGTTACTGTCGGACATTCAGCTTCGAGATGCTGAGCTGCAGAGTTCGAGTCAGAAACAATGCAGCTGCAGGTAAAGCGAATGAGCTTTCAGCATAAAAGCTGCAGAAAACGGGACATAAAACCACGCTCAGGAGATAGTGAAGAAATATCCAGTCTCCTCTAGAAATGTATAGTTTGAAGTGAATAAAGTGCGGCGGGGCGGTTTATTTTATATTCACAACTTTTTCTGCTCTCCTTGGTCGAAAAGCTTTAACGTTTGAAAAATGTTGCAACAAAGAAGCTTTTATTTTTCTACCCGTTCACCGGAAACCATGCGTAGACTGTAAACTAGCTTCCCAAGATGTAACCACTCAGACGAAGGGAAAACTGGGTTTCACGATAAAGAAGAAAACAGCAGGGGAAAAAAACTATTGTCATTTTACAGAAAGAGCAGCTTCGCATCGAAAGTGTAACATCCAGTCGACACGCTGCACTTCCCGTTTAAATCCGTGACGGCAAAAGGAAGCAAACATCAAAACTCTGCTAATAATATGAAGCGCATTCAACAGCAAAAATATCTTTCCTGTCGCAAAGAAAGTGCTTAAATCCGCACACAAACAACTAAACTAACAAATAATTATGCTAAATTAACTTTGGACAAAGGCTCGTCTCTTTGTTGCTCCAACAAAGAAACTCACGAATCCCCTACACACAACACACCCCCCCCCCAAAAAAAAAAACAAACAAACAAACAAAAAAAACAACCAAACGTGTAACTCACCGGCCTTAAATCCGGAAAGGTGTGTATATCCACTCACTGTTTTCATGAATTGAAATGCCACGTTAGGAACATAGCTTCATATGTGGTGCATTGACGGTAGTCCTCGGCAGCTGTCTCAGTGTGACAGACCTGAGTCTTTTCTCCTCGGCAGGCTTTTATACGGCGGATCGATGCGGAGCCGCGGAGGTAACTCTCGGTCACCGTTTTGTTGCTGCTCCCTTATAAGGGAAGCACGTGCGGCGTCAAAACATCTCTTAAAGGGCCAGCGACGCTTTCGGCTTCGTTAACACAGCGGCCTCCTCTGCGTTCACACTCAGGATCAAAAAGGTCTCAGGAAGAGATTCAGCAAGAGCTTGGCATGACTCCACCACTGACATGACACCTCTGCTACTGTAGTCATTATGCAAGAAGGAATTTTTTTATTCGTTTCCAAAGGCAGAAAGGATTGCAAACATAATAAAAAAGACATGGAAAAGACACAAAAAGCACAACTGTGGACATTATAGTAGGGGTGGGAATCTTTTACTATCTCAAGATTCGATTCGATTCAGATTTTTGGGGCTACGATTCAATTCAAAATCGATTTTCAAAATGATTTGCAAGACAGAATGACAAATGGAGACTTTAAATTGTCATTTTCACATTTATTACGTTTGAAACATTTATCCATGCTTAGATGGAATTGTTGCACAAAAGCAATATAAATATTGCTTAAGTAACAAAAATAAAAGTGTCTCTTTATAAAAAAAAACAAATAGTGCAGTTAAACATGGGTCCCTGAAGTGCTTAATCCTCATTTTGCAAAACTTGCTCACTGTGACTCATGCCAAGCTAGGTCTTCCCGGCCATCTTAAATCGATTCTGAACTGTAGTAAATGAGAATCGCAATTATTATATGAATACATTTTTTGGCACACCTCTACATTATAGCAAGGGCGATATCGTGCCATGCAAAAAACAGAAGTAAGGTTAAAGGCTCAAAAGTGTGCGTCACTGTGGGGGGCAGGGTCAAACGGGGGGTGAGCAGTGCTTGTGGATGATGAGCTGAGCAGCCCTGGGGAGTGCTCTTAGTGTCCCGGAGCTTGAAACATTGTCCCAGGCGTTTGCAAAATACATGATTTGGAAAATATGACAACATTTGAATTTTTTTTATGGTTACATGTGAAGGTTTGCATCTAAAAGCCACAACAGTTTCCAAATTCCTTGCCGGTGTAAATAGTGGGTTTTACTTTAGGTGAGTGTGGATGCATTTGAGTTAATGTGTTGGTAATCGGACATATGGGATAATCTATCAACAAGTAGCTGCCAACTTGTCATTGCTTCATTTGCACTCGATGTTTTCATGCATCAAACCTAGACTCGGCACACAGCAGGGTAAAAACAGTTGCCCATTTGCAGTAATGCTTGCTGCATTGCACAATACATGTATATAGTGTACCTGCTGTACATCACTGCATAGCTGTAACGTGTGTTTCTGCTTTGTGTTACCTAATAATTTTTTTCCCACTTCATATCTAGTTTTTGGAAATATTTCTTAGACAACATATGGTTTGAGCTACTGATGCAGATTTTTTTAACATCTTATTTGCCTTAGTCTAGCTGCTGTGACTCATGTCTGTTATGTTGTTGGTAAAATTACATCTAATACCTGTTGTGATATTTGCAGCTGATTGTTAGACTGATTAAATAATGCATTTTCCTGTAAAGCTTCCACACTGAGATCATTTGTTTTAAAAGAGAGTGTCTCTTTATTTTGTCAACTAAATATTATACTATATTAAGATAGTCAAATATTATTAAGTTGAGAATAGTTTACACAGGACACTACAATACAAATGCCAAACATGAACATAAAATTGTATATGAATTCAAATAGCTAAATGAATGTCTTTCTTTCTCTAGACTTTTTATGAGACAGATATTTGTATCAACTATGAACTGGTGCATTTTCCTGCTTAAAGTTAAAATCATTCGGTTTTCCACAGTCTTCTTGCCTGTACAAATTGTCCCACTTTGTGTGGCTAAACAATGACTTGATTGTCCTGACATGGCCTCTGGATCGCAGGACCGCACTGCCATCCAGCAACATTCTGTTCAGGAGCCACTGTAAACACTTGACATGTCATCGGACACCAAGGCCTAGTGGCCCCCTGCCACTCACAACAGATTAAGCAGAAGTGAAAAGCTATTCTGAGGGACCACAGTAGGAATTTTACGTTAATGAAGACAAAGTCGTACTCCAGAGGGGATGCATGGCTGCACACTCCTCATGTTTCATTTTAGAAAAGTCGGTTGATTATCATTCATATTTCAAGTCAAAACAGCTAAGATGTCCATCAGATACAAAGTGCAGTGGCAACTTCATCTGGTTGGTTCTGAGATTCATTGTCAGTCTGTCTCTGCTCCTCCATCCTATATGCAGTGCATTATTATTCTGAAGAAATAACTACCTTAAATAAATTAGAAATCAACCAAAATCACACCAGTTCCCATCTCCTTTCCGCTTTGTGTCACAGTTAGTTTTTGCTGTTGGTCTGGTGTACTAATGTACACAACCTGGCAGCCATCTGGCACTGATTATGTAGCTCAGCCTGTCTGTTCTCTTCGCTTAAGGGTACAATTAGTTTAAAGATGGTGGGCATTTAAACTGTTCCTTTCTTTTGCTACTCCTACGTTTCCACTCAAGCCTATTATAACAGCCCTTAAATGAAATGCAGGACATTTTCCTGACGGGTTTTGTTGAAGTTAAGTAAGGTGAGAATGAGACCTTATTTTAATTTTTCTACTCAAATACCACAAACCTTTCACACATTCTAAGTTTGTCTGGATTAACTACGGAGTCTTGCAGAAACATTTGAATGGAGTTGATAAGTGAATATGCCAACATGCATATATGGCATAGTAAAACCTGCCTAGTTCCCTGAAGCCCAAACAACATGGCGAAAGTTGGGAAACGTATATCATTTGATTGCGTCTTCTTCCACCGTGGATCGGGTACACTGTGTCCTGTGGGGTCTCATTAAAACAGGTTCTCTGATCAGCTTTAGAACACTGACAAAGATGGACGATAATCATCCAAGATGACTGGATTATAAAACAAATCTTTTTTTCTCAGAAGTAAGTCAGTGAAGTGCACCAAAGATGTTGGGTATTTCAAGGTGTTGAAATCTATTGGTGTAAAAATGGCTACAGAGAATGAAATATGACTTATTATTATCAAATATGACTCCCAAAGTGCTTTAAACCTTTACTGTGAAGTTACAGGGTTGAGTCTAATGGAAGGCCGGATTTTATGAACCCGGGATTCTTAGAATAATTAAAGTCGTTCTTGGTACTAAAATATAATAAACTAGCCTAATGATTTATTTCTACAGCCAAGAGAGTGATGCAAATAACTTCTAAATGATTTCTTTCATTTAATAATTTGTGCGAAATTTATTTGGTTAAATCAGAACAACAGAATGATTCATTGACTCTTGGAAATAAACAGGTCAGAGGTCACTCTGGAGACACAGAGCATCATTGTCTTATTTCGGGCTATTTGAAGGCACAAAGATGCAAGTATGAAACTTACTGTAATCACATAATACAATCCTAGTAAAATTTACAAATACAAAGTGTTAACTTTACCAGGACAAAAGTTGGAATCAGATAATGAATTCAAGCAAAGAAGCCAATTTTCCTCAAATGAGACTGAAATAACAGAGAAAATGCTTGACTATAAAGTTGGTAGTATTTGGAACTGACAAATATCTCTTTTTTGTGGAGAGTTCATCAGTTCACCACTCATTCGGTGTGATTATGCATAGAGTGAACTGTCAAGTGCAGTTATTCCCGCTGGCCGGAGGACAATGGTTTGTTTTGGCTGGCGCAGCATGAGCGAACCTACACAGTCAACGCTTATGGGATCACTGTAGGACAACCCACTTGGACTGTCTTGGAGCTGTGGCTGCAAGGACACAACAGCGAAGATGGGAAAGTCCCAAACTTGGGCCTCTTGCAATGGTACACAGTGTTCAAAAAGGTGGAATTCAACAAAGACACAAAGGAAAGTGCAGAAGCTGTGGTTATTATAGCTGAAAGGAGGATATTTGTTTAAATAGGGCAACTCAGGGTAATTCGAAGGCAAGAGGTAAAAAGTTGATGAACCGGTTGGTGAACAGGATTTTTGTCAATCTGCTATAAAACAGTTGTTTATTCATGTTCTGTAAGAATACACTGGGTTATTTTATTTTATGATACTGTGAGAGTGAACAACAAATAAAGCACTCACAGTTAATCGTTTTCTGGCTTCATGCAACCATTTCAATCTGTGCAATAACTTGCACTGGAGTGCGTACATTAACTTTATCATAGAACAATTTAATACCTTCATGTAATGATATTACCATTTTAATAGGTGATTCCTCCTCTAAAGGAGCCATGATAATACTTCGTAAAAAGGGGTGTAAGCACTGATTACATAAAAGTGAGGGAATTGAATGTTGTCAGCATGTACAGAAAAACAGGGACGTGTAGTTTATTGGCATGATCTATAAAACAAAGGCTTAGATTGACTATCAGTCAGTTTCCTTTTCTGTTCTTTGTTCATCATGAAGATGGGCATTTGTTTAACTATTGAGCTGCATCTTTATCAAATTTCCACATTCCTCATAGTTAAGCTTCTTTTTAGAAGAGTTTATCCAAGTCAATTTAGCCAAAAGAGAGTTAAAATGTCAGACTTTCATTTCAGAGATCTAACAAAAGTAAGAGCCAAACTGTGCCTTTCAGTCAGAGATAAAATTCATACACATCTTCATCTTAGAGCAGTCAAAGTGCACATTCATAGGATTCTTCACTCTCTATAATGCCATGCTCTTATCTTCAGCTGGGGTGTGATTATGAAAAGGTAAAATGTTAGTCTTTGACGCATTAAAACTTTTCTGTTCGTCTGCTGCCTACAGCCTTGACTGAACCAATGCAATCTCTTTACCATTCAAAGAGCGCACCGAAAGAATCTCTATAATCCACAGTAGCTGCTGATCTTGACCATTTATAGTCTATAAGCCAATAACCTTGTTTATGGACCCCGATGCTGACCGTGGTACATCGCTGTGATCGTCTCTAGGAGCTGAAAACAGGATAAGATTGGTTGAGTCCTCATTTGGCCAAAAAATCCACTATAACCAATTCAGAGATCTCTGGAGAGTCTCTCATATAGCTTTTTAATTTAGAGAGTTGTCTATGCACAATCAAGGGAAATCAGAAAATGGAGCACAGTGGTGTGAACGTTTGAGCGGGGAGGATGAAGTGAATAACCTGGCCCACACATGACTTCATTTGGCCCATACAGTCTTTGTTTATTGACTAACAGCTTGTATTTTGGGGGTGTGAGATTATGGGCTCGGGAGAAATTGCAGCTGTTTTACGCTGGAATGTAATAGTCAGTCGATTTCTGAGAAAATGTGCCCGTAGATGACTGAATTCATTGCATGGAAACGAATGGTTTCCTTTTTTTAACGTGACTCGTCAAGTTGGAATGAAAGACTTCCTAGTTTTCTAATTTGACCGATAGTAACCCCAGACATAAACTGAAACAGACCGTCTTTTTTTTTTTAAGTCTTTCTCTCAGAGGAAAGAACGTGTACATTTCTGTTTTCACTGTGTCATTTCTGTCTCCCAAAAGCTGTGCCTGTGCTACAGAAACCAGATAGGGGTCTGTATCTGTGTATGATATTGGCACACACGGCCAGGATGGGAGGAAGAAGAGGAAGACGAGGAATGTGGAGGCTTTGTCTGATAGTAACCCCAGCACAGAGCATGAAGGAGGAGGGGAGATTTGTCCGATAGTAACCCCGGTGGTAGGAAGGGGGGGTTGGTGCACGCAAAGCCTATATTTAACTCTGCTGTGCAAAAATGTGTCACATCTGTTTGGTTTGCTGAAAGAAAAGATAGATTTCTCTCTCTCTCTCTCAAAATGCACTCATCATTTGAAACCATGTCAATGCCACATCAGACTGGCTGGCAGAGTCAGCGTCCTGAGAGGAGGGCACTGGGTTTTGTTTCAGATCTATTCACGTCGCAGTTAACACTGGATGGCTCGAATGGCCGATGAACAATCGATCATTTGTATTTATCAAAAATGTCGTGGTGCCGACGCAAAGATTGATCTCGGCTGTGCGAGTCGAGATCGAAAAAGGAAAAAAAAAAAAAAAAAACACCGACCAAGTTTCTCCTCCAGTCGCTTTTTCTAGCTCGCAACGTCGACACTAATGTGGCCTTAAAGTGCTGTCGGAAATAACTTGAAATGCGGACAAGCATTGATCAAGAGGACAGAGGAAATCAATCAGCCAAAGCGGATTCAGCTAGGCAGGATTTTAAATTACACACGAGTTAAAATATAAATAGCACAGCTACCGAGACAACAACTTTGTTTACAGATTCTCTGGTAATCCATTAAAGGCAATGCATTCCTACATCCCACAGACCGACTTCACATATGGCTTCAATTATGTAACACACCGACAATCCGTATAGCAACATATGTGACGTATGCCAATTTTCATCATTGTTTATTCTGGCTAAAACAATCAATGTATCTCACGAGTGTTACCCGGATGCAGGATATGCTGGAGTTGTGGAGGAGTACGTGAATGCACCGTCGGTTTGACCGCTGGTTACCTCGCAGAGACCGCAGCCATCAGAGAACTGGGTGAAAGGGGAATGACGTCACTGTTTGGCTGGGAGCGACGTAGGTGAACAAAAACTGCCCCTGGGTCACTGGAAATTGTTATTTAGCAGCATAGCAATGAGAAGCAATCTTATCGGCTAAGAAATGTGTCATGTCTGTGAACAACAGGAGGATAACTGAATATAAACCTGGTTGATTCAAGCAGAGGGTTTGAAAGGTGTGCAATAGTTTTGAAGTGACAGTATTCAAAAGCAAAATGAAATGGTTGGTAAACAAAATGACTTTATTTTTCAAGATGCCCCAATGTTATAATCATACAGTGATCTCAGGTACATTTCCTAATCCTGTAGTATCCCCACCTTATTTCATCCATCTATGATGAATAAAATCAGGTTAGCAATGGAAAACCTTGGCGAGGGATTAGCCAGAAAGACTTCCACAAAGATTTAACAGCAATTTCTGAAAAGAAATTGACGATTTTAGTCTTTGTCAACAGATAGGAAACAAATCATATGTTCTCTGCTTTGACATCAAATGTCGGAGGAACTTTTTGAACAGTGGCATCACTTTGCATGCATCACCCTGTTACAGAGCGCTGTTAAAGGACCTATCACAGCACAAGTGCTTTTTGAAATTATTATTATTATTTTATTTTTGAGAAAGAATTCATCAGATAAAATCAGAAGAAACATTAACGGGTGGCTGAATAGGCCACTGTGCAGCCAAACCCATTGATGATGTTCAAAGCTGCTGTTTACAGTACATGATATATGCAGGATGTGTGTTTGTGCTGTATGCACTGGAATTAAAATGTGTGGATTGCGGGCTACGAGTCACAATGCACTATTAATTACCACAACTCCTCAATTACTGACAGCGTTTTGTGAAAGATATGTGTTTGTCCCATTTATGTATACTGTTCTGTGCACAGTGTTTTACTGACTTATAAGCTCATAGAGAGGAATGAATTCTCTTGCATTCCTCGTGGAGTGTCCCACTTATACAAAGTCAGTGAATGAGGTCACTGTTCCTGGAGCTACTGTGTTTCTAAATGTTCTGGGAACTGCTTGGAAACAATTCATTCCAATAAACTGTGACCCCACCGACCAATTTCTACACACTGTATGGCTGCAGTTTTTTGTTTTTTTTTTTACAAACGGGACTTTATTTTTACTTTTATATCAGTGTTCTAGTTAATGTGGTTCAGATGATATTTGAGAATAAATCCACTTGGTTGTATAAATTAATTTCAAAATTTTTGTTTACATTATGCCAGAGAGGTGTTGAAAGATCATTATTTTTGTGGCTATAGCTCGTTCTACACATTGACGTCTGTTCACAGATCAGCGGGTTCATATGGCATAAGTGAAACATTGTATCAACTATGGATAGTCTAGTTCGGCATGTCCTCAGGAAAAACACCAACATCTTATTATTGTCTCACTGAAATTCACAGTTGATGAAGTGTAATAAATGCTCCAGATCTGCTCCTGACACTGCTCTGTTGTAAGATACTGTGTCCTGAATAGTTCACTGGTTACACCAGTAACGCTGTCATTGCACAAAGGATCATGCTCATACAGCTTTGTGACTGATTTGACCGTATCCTTGTGATGCACCAGCCTCCAAAGTCAACAGATTTTCGTTGACACAGCCCGAATATAAATGCTCTCCTTCACTCTCGCTTTGACAAACACAGCTACCGACTCAGATTGAATCTTTTTGGCCTGCATGAGCAGCAGGTGAGACTCATGGGTGTGTGTGCAAGTGTTTGAATACATTTGTGTGTGCATCTTGGGCTTGTTTAAAGAGTCTACAAGTTGTTGACTGCATGCTGTGTTGACATCAGCAAACATCCCCTTTCTTTCAACAATATGTCTCAGAGTGTCTTAGAAAAAGTCATGCGCTGTGGGCAAATGCTCAGCTGCTTGCATCAGCGATCACTGTTCTTAGTCATGGAGGAACTGGGTTAAACATTTCCTTACATAAAGAAATGGTCCACATGATCCATTGTGTATCATTTTAAAATTGGACCAACAGGTTTTGAAAATGAACTTTTTAAAAACTGAGCCCAGAAACAAGTCAAATCAGTATTCCAATAAAATGTGCATATTAAGTAAAAAACAATGATAATATTTAAAACAATATAAACAATGTGAACAATTATTCACATTATCCTTTATTCTTCAGGTAATCAGTCATTTTCTATCAAGAGTTTGACTATTTGTAAAGATATTTTAGGCATCCATTGGTGCAAAAAAAGAAAAAAACCCTTTGCCAAGGTTAATGGTTAAAGCATGTCATGTTCCATTACCTATCCAGCAGGACACATAAACCAAAATACCAAAATATCTCTGAGCTTTTTTTCATGAGATTTGAGATTAATATGAAGCTGCTCAGGGGTCAAGGCCTTTCACCAGTCAGCTGAACTTGCCAAAGGGAAATCACATGCACACCAAAACGTTTCCTCAAACAAAGCATTTTAGAAGTTAAAAAAAAGCCATGTTAATCTGTTACTGTTTGCAGCTGAGGTCATTTAATGCTGAGTGTTTCTAAATCAACTCTCATCTGCCGTGGCTGGGCTTGAGAGATTTTGTTTGAACCTGCTCTTTTTTCCAGATAACAGTTTGTGGTTTGTGCATGTGCACTGGAGTGGCTGTGATGAATACATGACTAATATGAGAGATACTGATTATAAGCATGTCCATCAGTGCTGATAAGCTTTCCGCACATCAATCGCTGATTCTAAATCAATCATATGGGCTTTACTTTCTGTATTAACACAAGAAAGACCTTGAGAGATAAAACAGCAAAATATAAAAATATCAAGTGTTTTTTTTTATTAAAATCTCATCTCAGTTCTAAAAATCTATTACATGCAAACTGTCAGTGTTTTATGTTTTGTGACCTCACAAGCCTTTTAAAACTGTAACTCAGTAGCGTTGTGTGTATCAGTCTGCTGACTAGCCGTCTGTGCCCGCTGTTCTATATAATGGTCCATTCATCGCAAACAGCTGTCAGCCACTGTGACCCCTGTTTATTCGCTCTCATTTCTCTGTCTGCTGTTCCTCTCCCAGCCTGAGTGTTCAGGTCTCTACCGCTGGTTGTGGCTACGCTGAAACACTGCTGATGATGACGTGATGTCCGTGAATCAGTTACAGTAACTGTGTTACCAGGTCAGTTTTGATAAGTTTGACCCACCCAAAAACTCATAAAAACTTCACAATCATGCTTCATTTTAAAACAACCTATTTGACATGCATTCAACCAAAAGGTCATATTGCAGTCCCAGAGTGCTATCCATAAGTTTTTATAACTCTGTAGTTACAGTAGACTTGGCCTCTTGAACAAAACTTGACAAGCCTGTCAATCTGCATGTGAACATTAGTATGAACTGTAGCCTTCTTGTTGTGTGTTGCTAATCGTTTCCTTATTCTATTTATCTGTATATTGCAAATATGTTTTTCCAGCCAATAAAATACAAAAGAAGCAAAATCAAGCAATAGTGAACAAATATTGGGGAAGCTGTTTGCAACATCGGTCTAGCAGCGTGGGATGATTTAGGAATGTTACATTGTGCAGAAAGCAAAACAAAACAAGCATACAAAAACACACGCACACGCAAAAAAAAAAAACAAAAAAACAAAAAAAAAAAAAAACCAGCACCCAAATTTCCAGGGGGGAGGCAAGAGAGAGACTGACCTACACCACCCTGAATAATGGAGTAAGAAAACCATTTTTTTCTGGTGATCCTTATCTGTGGTCCCCAGGCCCCAGCAGGGAGAGACTGTAGGAAGGAAGGAAGCCTACAGGCAGAGGGGTGACTGCAGTGCGTTCACATACATGTAAACATGCATCGATGAACTAACATGTTGTTGCTGAGTTTTGTGTTTCCAGTCCTGGAGATTATATTTGTACTGATGAAGATTTATTTTAGCATATGCACACTGCTGAATTTCTTTTCATGACACAAACAAAGATTTATCAGCATTTCAGTGATGTTAGATTATTAGTTTTAAAAAATACCAGGAGACAAATGACAATGTTTGTGTTGTTAAAACATTTAACCTGTCATGATTATCTCAGTCCAACCAACAGGAATGTGTTTGTCTCTATTGTTCTCTCTGCTCCAGGCTTTTACATCATCCCCCTGCTGTCCAACGACCAACTCTGACTTTGGGATCAGGTGGTGTCATATTTGGGGAAAGATTATGTTTTGTTTTTTTTTTGTCCAGTTACACTCACTTTCTGTCTTTCTCTCTCTTTTCCACTATGCTTGTGTGTGTGTGTGCACATATACACACACACTTGTGTTTCTCTCTCTCTCACCCCACCATCTGGAATACTTGTCTGATATTTTTCTTTCATTCTTTCTGCTGTCGTGGTCGTTTTCTCCTGTTAGGGCCCCTGTCTGACTCTGCTGACTAAGCAACACTTTGTATCCTATGTAAAGCACGCACAGATACAGAGAGAGCAAGAGAAAGAGAAAAACAAATGTACTTTTCATTGATTGATATAATGAATCTTAGTGTCAAGTCTGGTAAAAAAAAAACAAAAACAAAACAAAACAAAAGAAAAAAAAAGGCTTGTTTATACACACATGAACACAGAAACCTCGGCATCTTTTCTGACACAGTTTCCTCAGATGCACTTCAGATGGTTTCACTGTTGTGAATGAGCAGTTTTTAAGGAGGGGTCAAGATGGTTCAAAATCACAATAAAGCATGAAGGAAACACACAAGTAGATACATATATAAATCACCGCACACACACACAGGCATGCAGAGATTATTGCAGAAAAGCTCTGCTGTAGTTCCCAAAGGAGAACCCTTGGCTATTTTGGGCGGCGTGAAGGACTTAATACTGAGTGAGGGAGGGTTTATAGAAAAGCGATTGAATAACACAGCGTTCCTTTTGAGGTTAACGGAGAGCGAGGATCATTGCTGGTATATTCATTAGCATGGCAAAAACAAATCAGAACTTTAAAGAACTAGCTCCACAGTTATCACTGACTTATATTTCTTTCTTCTGAGATTCTGACAGGAAACTTGAAACCACCCTCATATCTGTTTGCACATTTCTAGTTACAGTTGACACTGGAGGAAGTCTGTTTAGTTTCTCAGTCATCCAGGTCATAGTTCTATGAGAGTTTAATCTGGACTGGACTTGTTGTAGATTGATGAAGATGTTTCACCTCTGAATGTCTTCATAAATTTTTAACCATGTGCAGTGTGGAGGTTAAACATAAGCTGCCTGTTCAGCTCGGCACAAAAACAGTGTAATTATGGCAGGAAAGAAATTCAAACGTGATCTGTTTAAACAATGTTAGCACAAAAACGAGGAAGGGCATTTCCCAAAATTTTGCTCTTGGTGAAAGAGTGGATGAATGACGTGAGACAAAGTAAAGCGCTGCCTGTCCCCTTTAGACCCACTCTACCAAAAAATAAAAGAAAACAGACTGGTTCAAAGTCCTCTGCTGGTTTCAATGCTTCTCCGGTAATCATTGTGGAGACTGTGTCTAACTATCTGAACCACAAGATTCAGTTTAAGTGCAGCCTGTGCTTTTGTGAAATAACATGTTTCCGCAGCTCCCGGAATACAACGAGAGTTTTAATTTTCGCTGAATGAAGATTGTACAGCTGGATCTATTATTGGACAGTGGATGGAATAAAAGATATTTCATCTCAAAGATCAAAGCTAAATCTGGCAACGATGGGACTGCAGGGCCTTCACACAGGCACGAAGCAAAAGGTGTATGAGTTTTCTACAAGTGACCTCTAAATCCCCAGAGAAGGAAGATGAATGATGAAGAAAAATTATGGAGAGGAAAATAGGAAGAGCCCCATAGCACAGTGAGGAGGATACAGAAAGAAGAAACAAATGAGGTCAAAAGCGAGGAACGGAGATTAGAAAACTGACAGACAAATCACAAAAAAACGAGGAGAGAGAAAGAGCAGAGGTGAATAGGATAGGTGGAAATGGAAGAAGGAAAGAGGGGACAGTCAAGCAGCACAGCTGCCCCAGTCAAGAACAGATGAGCCTCTTTTTTCATCGACCCTCATGCTGCTCTTGCTACATCCACGTGCGAGAAAAGAGGAAGGTGGGAGGAGCCATGCGGGGAAGTTGGGATGAGGAAAGGGAAAAGGATCAGGACTGCTGAACACGACTGCAATCCCCCCCTTTCCAAAAATCATGTTGTTTGGTCGATTATTTTTTGTACATCTCATTTTCATAATGGCATACAAAAATAAGCTATAAGGAATGAAGAATATGATTTATCATTAATATTACTACTACTGGGAAATTTAAGGGACACCAGCAAATCTGACATAAAAGAAGTGATAAGAAGCAAATTATTCTATCTTGTTTTTTTGTATATTACATATAAGAAATACACATTGCCCAAAAATGAAGTATAAAATATCAAAGAATAAATAATATAATGTTCAAAACTAAGTTTTTTTACTAACATGACACAGTTATAAGACCTACAAATAGCCACAGGAACACACACACACACACACAAACACGTGCTTGGACTTTTTTTTTTTTTTTTGAGAACCAGATTAAGTTGGTTTAGTGATTTTCTGGACTAATGAGTCAGGGATAGAGATAAGTCTGTTATGTGATGGTTTTGGCCCGGGGTAATAGGGAAATCAACTACAGTATTTCATCAATGCTGAGCCAGCCATGTTCAGTCTCAGTAAAAACCTAAGGGATCTTTTAGCCTGGTGTTGACTATGTTCAAGTATCAAAAAACAAAGGAACAAGGAGAAATGCATGTGGATATGAAGTTTTGAAGTGAAAGAATTTGGCTCAAGGAAATCATTGCTGACCCATTTTGAAAGTTCTGGAGACCAGATTGGAAAAGATGCCATGTGCCAGAAAATACCAAAAAACAAACAAACAAACAAACAAACCAAAAATTCTGATTTAGTTTTCACATGAGGGGAATCAAAAAGTGTTGGGTAGCCACAGACATTACACAGAAACACATGCTACAGTCAGCTGCTTCTGTCTGGGTGAGGCAGAAGAAATGCCATCACTGGCATGCTCATGTGCTATAAAAACAAAAACCCAAACCAACCCCCCCCCCCAAAAAAAAAAAAAAAACCAAACCAAAAAAAAAAAAAAAACAAACCACCATTGCTTTGAGTGCTACCAGCTCTTCTTTTTCCAGCAAAATACTCTATTTATTATGATTTGCTATGAACCAATTAGAAGTGAAACTAGAACACTAATTTGAATTTAATTTGAATTTGCTTATCAGTATATACAATATATCTTTAATCTTTAAATTAACAGTCAAGTAAGTGCAGTCACTTCATGAAGAATGCAACACAAGCTGCATCTGGACCAGCAGTTAGACTTTCACTCCTAACTAATCAAGCCTTTTGACCTAATTTCAGTCCGTTCATTTCAATGCACTTATTGCATCAGAAACTTCTGCCCATCTCCTCGTGTCCCATTTCCTCTACTTTTCTCCTCACACAATGTCCTTTAAACTGCACCTTCTTCCTGGTAATGTTGTCCTGATATTGCTTCCCATCAGTTCTCTCTTACGTGAAGGCCATTTTACTTTTTTCTTATCTGCTCTGTCTGAGCCATTTCAGTCTCATGGAGGCTTTATATCGTTTCTCTGCTAAGGACGACATTGGAGTGTAATTGAGTTCTTTCTTTTATAGCTAAATGTGTGTCTTTCGCTTTCTTTGTGAGGGTACACAAGTATGCATGTGTGTCTGTGGTGGTTACATAATCACGTTTCTCCAAAGTCACTGTGAAGGTCTTCGTCTGTGGAGTGAGTCATCCTCTTCTCCTTGGATGGCAGCAACAGTAATGCTGGACTCCAGTGCCATCTACTGTGCAACTCATGGCAAAGCATCTGTGCACAATCTCACTGTGTGGTCGCTGGGTTGAAGTACGATAAAAATCATATCACTAAGAAGAATGGACGAGCTGTGCTTTACCCATTCATTCCTAATATTCTGGTGTTTCAGGCTTGGCAGTTGTTTCAATGGTAATGTGAGCTGACAGCACCATAATGTGGCTCTGTCAAGAAAATCTAATGGAGGGTGAAATCATGCATGGCCGCCCTGCTGGAGACTGACCCTGCAGCCGGCCCAACCGTTATTTAAGAGATTAAACAAAGCAATAAGACCGTAGTGAACCAGGTCCGCGTGTATCTGATCTAAAACTCTGTGAGCCCTTTAATGTTCTGCTCATTTTGTCACAATGTTGATTAACCTGCTGCCAACAATAACTTTGTATTTTCGGTAACATAAAATGTACTACTGCCAAATGCCCCACTGAGTGAGATGACATCTCAGCAGAGATATCAGCCAGTTTCCCTGCAGGTCTTGATAACAGTGCACACTCAGTCTTAATCTCTTGAGTCTCAGTCTGTTTTCAATTTTTGGCATTTTACAGTTGAAAAACACAATTCAATCAGTCAAAGCAATACAACTGCAAAGCCCAATGAACAACCAATTCTGAAAAACAAGAATGAAAGAGTGAAATATAAAAAACAGCAGCAAAAACTGCAATCTCATCTAAGTGAATAATTTTTTTGATTTGAAAAGTCAAAGAGAAATTCCCAGTGGCTGACGCTGAAAGTGATGTACACTTTAGAAACAGATTCAGATTGTGCTGCTGGAAAGCTAAAAAACAAACAAACAAAAAAAAAAACCTGAACTAAAAACCCAGCATGTGGAAATTAGAGTGTCACCTCAGTATTGAGGAAACCTCTCCAGAATTCGCTGGGATGCATCATCAGCGTTGTGACCTGGGTTCATAAGGTGTTTTGGGTCTCACCACATACACCCTCGTCCAGTCGACCCAGCCAGGGTTGGTCAGGTCCTGACTTGTGTCCCAGCAGCTACCTGCAGATCAGCCCTCTTTAATCAAACCACCTGGCTTTTTCTGCGGCCTCATTGGCAGGTTGAATGGCCCTCTTCTTGACTGCTCCTGTGACACCCAGCTGAGTGAGGACCTTGCAGAAAGAATGTCCTGCAAATCCTCTACAGCCAAATCCTATGTGCTTGTAGAATGTTTTCCAGCCTCTGCACCTGCACTCCTCCACTAGTTCACTAGGTACTTGGCGGGCTCCCTCTCATTGGCTTCCTCAATGCGCTCTTCCCAAGGCACTGTCAGTTCCTGCATGATCATCTGCTTCCAGGCCGCTGAGGTGATGATCATGTCTGGATGGAGGGAAGTTATTGCAATGTGCTGTGGGAATGCCAGCCTCTTTCCCAGAGGCTGCGTGGAGAAGGCCTGTAGTTGGTTGGAGTCTGGGGTTTCTCTCCAGCTTTGATGAAGGTGACTACATTCTTTGATGTGTAGTGGTGTTTGCTAGTGTTAATGACTAACTCTAAATTCTCAGCAACTGCCTTTAGCACTCAGTCATGTTGCCAGCGATAGCAGCCATCTGCCAGAGCCTTTGAGCAGATGTTCTAATGAGCATCTTCCAGATCAAAGTGGACAGGAGGGTATCTCACTCTTTCTCCAGATGTGGAGGTTTGCTGGGTTTGGCAAAGTGTTGTGGGCTGCCTGCACCCAGAACTGCATGTGAAAGAAATCCACCTGCATGTTGTCTGACCAGGTGATCCTGCATTTCCTGGTCCATGCTCACTGCTGCCGGAGTCCTACTGCCCTGCTCACTCGCTGTTCCTTCACCCTGCTGACCTATAAAATTCCCTTCTCTACATTCAAACCGATGTATTGTGGTGCTCAGTTTTAGATGTAATATATGTATTGGATGGTAAAACAGTTAAGTGATGGCATTCTAACTCATGAGCTGTCAGTATTCATTTGAACAGTATTGAGTACTCAGCACACTTGGCTTTCACATGCCGCGTGACGGTATCTTGTGCAGTACCAGACCAAAAAAAAAAAAACCCCTCGTGGTAATTCCCTTCAACCAGTTTTTTTTTCCAGGACCACCACCAAGACCACATCTGCTGCTGCAGCTTGTGAGAAGGTTTGAATCCTTGATAAAATTGCAAAGCCATTTATAGTCCAGAGTTTGAAAAGGATAAGCCATCACCAAAATTTCTAATCACAACAGATGACCAGATATCTGGAAAGAAAAATCAAGGAAATTTTTCAGCAGACTGATTGTGGGAGGGGGCTCCAGCAAAGGTTGATTTATCAGCATATTGCTTTTGCTCAGAGGAAGGAACTTTTCCACAACAGGCTAATGTTAGCCTCCTTACAGAGCTGCAGTGAAGGATGAGCTGTTCAAAAGAGGTATTCACGACATGCACATCTTGATTATACAGTCACCTAAAGTGTCAGATAATTAAAATTAAAATTAAGTATTTTACAGATAAACTAAGTAAAAATGTTGAACTCAGACACCAGTCTTATAATCAATCTATAATAATTTATTAACTTTCTTCCCTAATAATTTCTTAACTCAAACCCAGCTTTTCACCAATTAATGATATATCGCACCTGTCTCAAAATGTTGATGAACCACACGTTGGCTCCCAGGTCTTTCAAATATTGAATTTCTTGGGTCAACATCTTTCGGCACAGCTTCTGATTGGCTTCGTCTATGTTTTTATTTAGGTTATAGCCCACAATGAACTTTTCTCCAAAAGGCTGCCAGGGCTGCATGGCGTTGTCCTGAATGCTTCCAGCTGCCACAGACTGAGGTCCATCAATGCAAATTTTCGCCATCTCTGCATTCCTCCTCCTGAGCTCAGCGACGTCCCTTTCCATACGCTCTCTTCCATAGGCCTCCACTTTCTCCCAGAAGCTCCGATTGAAATGTTTGTAAAGCTTCCAGTCAACACTGTTCCACTGCAGTGCCTTTGCCCTCAGTTCGAGACTGAGCTTGGACACAGCGGACTTGTTTCGGGAGTTGAGCTTGAAGAAGAGGATGTCATCCATCTCCCAGCAGAAGATATCCTTGAACAGAATGAGCGATTCCTCAAAGTGCTCCATTAGCATGACCAAGTGAAAATTGCCTGAAATAAGCCTGATACTCTCCTCTACTCGGGGGTCATCTGGATGAAGGGTGTTGTCCCCGCCTAAATCAAAAAATATCAGGTTTTTGAGATAGAAGGAGTTAATTTTGTCTGGGCTAAAGTAGAGGTTGGGATTACGCAGGAACTCAGCCATTTTGTCCTCACCAGGTATCCTCCATGTTAGAGGAGTGATGCTACTAAAGTAATGGAAAGAGGACTCAAAGAGCTCTGCGGGATCTCGAAGGATTGTGACATAGAAGGTGTCTCTGGGCAGCACTTTGGCCACCTCGGCAGAGTTGAAACGCATGTGGTTACAGATTACATTAAAACACTTTCCAGACCTATAGCTGTGGACGTACGTGCGTTGAAAGGATGAGGGGTAGTAGAAGTCATTCTGGTTGTTGGGGAAGGCAAATTTGAGTTTGTGCTGCTCAGCAAAGCGGAACAGGATATTGAGGAAGGTGCTGCTTCCCGTTTTGTGTGTCTTCAGAAACATGATGTCCATTTTAGGAACACAGGTTTTATTGTTGTGCTGTTGGCTGCTTGTGGCTGAGTGTTTGCGCAGCTGGGGGGCACAGGAGTGAGGCACTGGAAACCTGGAGACAAAAGTCAGTATTTCGTCAGTAAAATTCTGGCATCACCACAATTTATGATAACTTATCAAAATATAGAATGTTTTCCTCTGACAGTCTCACTGATTTAACAATACAAGGTTCGCACAGTTAGGAAATAAAAATCCAGAGGCACAGATATTTTTACATCTCATATCCAGGAGCCAGAAGCGCATCTGACAAAACTGAAGTTATTGTACTTGGCCCTAAGCACCTCAGAGAAACGCTATCTAATAATCTAAGCAATCTGGACAGCATTAGTTTGGCTTCCAGCTCCACTGTAGGAAACCTTGGAGTAACTTTTGACCAAGAAATGTCCTTTGTTCCTCACATAAAACAAGTCAGTAGAAAAATCAGAAACATCCTCTCTCAGGATGATGCAGAAAAACTAGTCCATGCATTCGTTACTTCTAGGCTGGACTACTGTAACTCATTACTATCTGGATGTCCAAACAAATCTCTGAAAGGCCTTCAGTTGATTAAGAACACTGCTGTGTGAATATTAACAGGAACTAGGAAAAGAGATCGCATCTCTCCCGTGTTAGCTGCTCTTCATTGGCTGCCAGTAAAATAGAGTAGAATTTAAAATCCTTCTGTTAACATATAAAGCTCTTAACGGCCAAACTCCATCATATCTCAGAGAGCTCATAGTTCCTTACTGTCCTCGTAGACCACTCCACTCTCTAGATGGAGGTTTACTTGTGGTTCCTAGATTCTCCAAGAGTAAATCAGAAGGCAGATCTTTCAGTTATCAGGCTCCTCTTCTATGGAACCAACTTCCAGTTTCGGTCTCTTTAGCAATTTTCAAGACCAGGCTTAAAACCTCTCTGTATGACAGAGCTTATAGTTAAAAAGTTAGAGTCCCCTACTCTTTAGCTGTGCTGCTATAAGCCTAGGCTACTGGGGGAAGGAGTGAGTTTAAAAAAAAAAAAAAAAAAAAAAAAAAGGACCAGACTCATTGATTAACTCCCTAAAACTAAAACAACCTTCAAACTCTCACTGCTCCCTAACAACAAACTTTCACCCTGCCCTATGTGCCCTACAGACTCTCTAACTAGCCCAGTGAGCAGTGACAGCTAACATGTCTTTGGGGGTCATCAGGTGGGAACCTCCTCTCATCTGTGTTTCGTCTACTTAGGCCCACAACACCTCCAGGAGGCTAGACAGTGATCACTGGCATCCCAGAGTCACCCCCCTAATGCCAGCCATCACCGCTCCTCACACAAAGACAACTCTCTCAAACAGCACGACGGTCAGCTACTCTGACCTCTCACCAACGGCACCAGTGAAAGCGGGGTGGGGATACGGAGAAATAAGAGGTGGAGATAAAAGTAGTGATGGGATACATACCCTGGTTCGGGTAGGGGGGATGAAAGTATAGCAGGTGCAGGAGGTGGAGGAGAAGATACACAGCAACCAAACTCACCTGAACAGTCCTATAATCAAACCAATATAAGCCAACTCACCTGGACTAACCACCTGCTCTCAAAGAGGCTCAAACAGGCCACACCCCCCACTTAAATACACTTCCTCTTCCTGGATTTCTTCTTCTGCTTCTCCCTAGAGTCTGTCTATCTTAAGAGCTCCCCCTACTGGGTCCCCAGCTACTAACTAACACTAACCATGTTTCCTAAAGCCTCTCTCTCCCTGTCCACATCCTGCAGGTGGTGAATCATCGCCATCCCGTGTTCCTGCAACGCCTGCTGCTCCACATCTTCATGGATTCCATGCTACAGCTCATCTCCATGAACTTCATGCAGAATCATGTTCCTGCCTACACCTGTTTGAATATCCCCCTCTCCTGCTCTCATTCTCACCATACACTACACCCCCCCATGCCTCTCTCGCTCTCTCTCTCTCCCTCTCTCTCTCTCTCTCTCTCTCTCTCTCTCTCTCTCTCTCTCTCTCTCAACCCAATCGGTCGAGGCAGATGGCTGCCGCCCCTCAGCCTGGTTCTGCCCGAGGTTTCT
The DNA here is from genome assembly GCF_900963305.1 of Echeneis naucrates. Lineage (NCBI taxonomy): Eukaryota > Metazoa > Chordata > Actinopteri > Carangiformes > Echeneidae > Echeneis > Echeneis naucrates. The sequence continues at coordinate 12,885,918 of NC_042511.1, forward strand.
GCCTCTTAAAGGAAGTTTTTCCTTGCCACTGTCGCCAAGTGCTTGCTCATCGGGGGATCTGTTGGGGCTCTTTAAATAATTTTATAAAGAGTTTGGTCAAGACCTGCTCTATATGTAAACTGCCTTGATGTAACTTTTTTATGATTTGGCGCGAAACAAATAAATCTGATTTGATTTTGATTAGATTTTTGGACCTGGCAGCATGTTTAGATAAAGGTCAAGTAAAAGGTAGGTGGTTAAATCTGAGGCAGTCTGTTCAGGGTGTTGAACATGAGAAGCTACTTTCCATTGCAGGCTGGACAGCACTTATAGTAATGATTTATTTCAACTCTTAGATGCACGAGGGACCGGACCCTACCCTCTTCCATAAGTGTGTTAAAAATGACCCGTATTATAATCAGTGTGTTTTTATGCCACTTCTGTCATTTTGGCTAAGAATAAACATTTGTATTAAATGTTTTGGTCCACACAAGAATGATTTTATGCATGAAATATTTCATATTTTTGATTTAATTTTTTTTTATTTTAAACATTTTTAACATTTTTGAAAACTGAAAAAGAAAATTGCACAACAGCAATAGAGCAATGTCAACATCCATTTTGTGTGTGCGTGTGTAACTGTCCAGTTCCTCTCTTTTCTTGTCTTCTTGTCTCCTCACTTTATGTAGTTGAGACTATCTGTTTCTGGCTGTGATCACTGCACAAAGGGGCACTTTGCATTTCCCACACCAACTGCAAACTTTACGATCTTTAGCTGTGCCATTTGGGTGGATCTGACTCCTCTTTCTCTTTAGTTGGCTCTGTCTGCTTCTTTCCTGTGGCTGAGTTGTGGATTTTGTCATGCCACACCTTCCTATTGATTCATGGCAATGATTAGCAGCTGGCTTCATAAACTTTAAACCAGGCAAATTTGATGATAGATGATAAGAAACACAGCCAGAAACACAGGCAGCGGTGGTTAGTGGTTAGCACTCTTGCCCCACAGTAAGGAAGTCGTTCGGTTCCTGGCCTGGTGCCTTTTTTTGTGGGTTTCCTCCCACCCTCCAAAGACATCATGTTTGGGGCAACTGGTGACGCTAAAGTGTCTGTAGGTCTGAGTGTGAGTGTGAGTGGTTGTTGGTCTCTGTCTGTCTCTGTGTGTTGGCCCTGTGATGGACTGGTGACCTGTCCTGGGTGCACCACGCCCTCACCCAGTGTGAGTCACACAGTCACACAGGGTCACACAGTACATGCACACACATTTCTGAAGTAAAAAATGTGGATAATACTTTTATGCGTCAGATGTGCTGTGGAAAATAACCTTCTTAAGGTGTGACACTTGATATTGTCTGTGTGGTCCACAAAATATATATTCTTGATAGTCACATTTGAGAAGAATGAAATTCCATAGGAAATTAATGCTCGTCATTTTTGACCCACCTATGGAAGATTGGGGTAGTAATGGATAAACTACAAGTCCTTAAAATGTACAAAAGGTAAGTTAAAAATGTAAATGGTATGATATCAATAACATGTTTTTCGTGGAATAGCTGGAATATGAAATAACAACTTTTCATTACGAAGATCTTGTAAGAAAATGACCTCACCGGGTCACCCATCTAAGAGTTAACCACCAATATATTTTCCAACATTTTCAGAATTCTTTGTGCAACTGAAGTATTTTAACACTGATGCAGATTCTTACTGTGGTGAACTGAAGTCCAGCCTCAGTGTAGACAGACAGTAGAACAGAGTCATACAGATGAGGAAGCTCACCCAGATGATTTTGTTGACCCTCAGCCACCACAGCCTGTCTTTTCTGCCGTGCAGCAGCTGGGAACTAAAAAAGATCCCCCCATGAGAAGAGGAAGAATGATGAAGGGAGGGTCCAATACTACCTCAACAATGTTCCATCACAATGAACATAAATGTTGTCTAGTGTATTAAATTGTAATAAAGGCCAATCAAGCCTGTTTGCTGTCTGGAGAAACACGAAAAAGCCCCCCCCGAAAAATACATTGACATTTTCTCAGTGTAGCCTAAATGAATGATAACTAAAATCCAGGTGGGAAATTCTCTGCATGCTGGACTTAAAAAATATGCAAAAAACAAAACTTGTTTCAGTCCATAGAAAGATACCACATAAATAATACATAAAAAAACCAAAATAAAACAAAGGCAACTGATCGCAGTGAAAATAGGATTGTAACATATATATTTTTTTTTTCTGTGTAATTAGTCTTGTTGATTTGGTTTTTTCATTGCAAGATTATCTTTGAACATGGACCAAGAAAGCAAAGTCTGACATTGATTCTTCACAACACATACCGTTATTGTTTTTAGACTGCGTTGTACTATAATACTATATACTAATGTAGCGTGCAAATAATACAAATTTACTTATACAGCGAGAAAGTGAAATTCACAATGTTATTCCGCCGTGTTATAATATTCTGGTAAATATTACAGTATTCAGTTTCTGAAACTCTATTTACAAGATGACACAAGTAAGAAAAAACGTTATTGTTATTCGGTTTCCATTTTAAATCAAAATAATGAGCACAAAGATGTCATCTGTAGACCCTGACCCCTGTCTCAGGATCGTATGCATAGTTGAGATACTTTTTGTTCAGGGAACATCAATAACAATCTATATGTATATGTTGTTGGTTAGTAAATACATATTTTCTTTTTTTAGCAGAAACTGTTCTGGTCAGATTTTAGTTCAGTGGTCAGTTCTTACAGAAAACTCACGAGCAGTTATTACATTTTCTCTTTGATGGACCAACCTGTGGCAAACTTTGTACAGACTAAGAGTAATATTGTGCATTTCAATCTGCGCTGTAAAATTAACTGCAAACAACTTGAATATTTTAACCACTATGATAATGAAATGAAAACCAAACACCATATTTGAAACAGAAAAGCATAAACGTACCATCTATGCTGCATGTCAATCGTCGGGTTGTTGTCTGCTGAGTTGGATGGGATACTCACGTCTTACCTATTTCTGGCCTTTTTTTTTATGGACACCCAGTTTTGAATGGGATGATACTTTGACCTCAAATGGTGACGGTTTATCTCCCAAGTAACCAAATCAAATATAACAAACTGTCCCTGCAGCTGCCAGCTGTCACACCCTTCTGCAGTATCTCAGCAGAGGACGCCCTTTCCTAACTCCTCCTCGAGATTTTAACATACCATTAAGGGGAACTCACAACACAAATCGTGAACAACAACCATCTAATGCAACTTCTTCGAGATCTAAATCATTCTTGATCCAATTTAACATTTTCTCCTAGATTACTCTATAAATTGCTGGACCTCAGAGATTAGATGTACTTTATATGTTACTCTGCCTCCTCTTGTTAATTCAAGACTCATTCGACCTTTTAACCACATTATTGTTGGTGAAGGCTGATTTGGGTCATTAAGAATAAAATACTGTTTGTCTGACTTTGGTTTCCAAGTGTCGACATCTGTCAGCAACCTCATTAGCAAAATGGTCTATTTAATTTTATGTCACTACAGATGCTAAAGTGTTTCAAATGAATTTCATTGCTACAGCATGTACAACACACTTTGTCTTTTGTAAACAAACTGCAAAGTAATAAAAACGGAAGAAAACATTTACCATGTAGCTTTGTGCACAATTGTTGTGCAATATGTGTGTAACAGTGACCTCCAATAAAACAGTGAAGTAACACAGCTGCTGTGTCATAAACCCATGTTGTTGTTTACAGTGTCAGGTGTAAAGAGTAAAACAGCAATATACAGTCATATGACTGAGCGGGCCAAAGATATTATATGTGGTTAACTGAAGAGGTGGTGGTTTGTTGAGTTTAGCAAACAGTCACTTTGTAGGTTTAAACTGCGGTAACAAAGGTGAAAGATGGTGGGGGGGAAAATTCAGCCATTAAACTGGTTATAGCTGTTGAGGTTGTACCGCTGCAAAACCTTCTCCAAATTTGGAACTGGAAACTCTGTAGTCTGAACTCCATTGCTGGAGCCAAGAGCTGGGCCTGGGGAATTTGTTTGAGTGACACTTACGAGCCGTTCAAAGTGGTGTTCCAGACTTATGGATGGAAAAAAAACAAAACAAAACAAAACAATATTTCTATAAATAAAAATAAAAATAAAAAAATGAAAAGGTGCTTCAAAAACTAATCTGTGCCAGATGGGACCTGTTTAAAGCCACAATTATCCTTTCATTTTCAAAAACAACAAGATGGTGTTTACCTACCCCATATTTCATATTTCATTCAGTCCTATTGATGTAAAACTTGAAAGAAAAGGACATTGCAGTCAAAAAACATGAATCTTTGGCGATAATCCATAAGAAAAACCCCACCGCAGACATGTGGCAAAGCACACATCAGTTTTTGGCTTTATTGTCATTCCACAACTGGCAGTGAACTGATTTCAAGGACAAAAATAAAGTACCGACGCATCAAATCGGAAACCTACACATACTGTGTTATGCATAGTCACTGTTGTCAGTTAGCATGAAACGATATCAATAGACTGTGATGTGAAAATATATTGTCAGACTGGGTTTGTCATAGCCATGTTTATACTGCGCCGCTATACAATACAACACTGTATATTGTGAGTCAGTAAGTAAGTTTTGATTTGATTGTTGCCTTTGAGGAGAAACTTCATTAATTTATAGCATCTCACCTGACACTGGATGTGGGTGGGGTGCACCCTGGGACATGTCTCCAGTCTCCCACAAGGCTGGGTTATAAATCATTTACTATATTTATCTGGTAACTGCCAACTCTTGACAAGATTTACATTCAGGAAGAGGAATTAATGGACAAAAACAGACTTGCATGAGCTGTTTTAACTGCAAGGCAATGAATAAAAATGTAAATGAGATGCAACAACAAAAAAAAAAAAACAAACCCAAACCAAATTACAAAAAAGTAGTTTTTTTGTTTTTGTTTTTTTTTTACTTTACCTGCTTAGCTTTCAGCTAAGGTGATGTATAGAATCTGTTATTTAACCAGTTACCATTTCTTCTCCTTTTCCTCTGCATGCAGCTGAGAACAACCCCTTTTGCACAGCTGGTGCCTGCTTGGAAATTCACTCATTCATTCATTCATTCATCTTCAACTGTTTATCCATTTCCAGGTGGCTGGGGGTGCTGGGGCCAATCCCAGCTCACACTGCGTGAGGACAGGGTACACCCTGGACAGGTCAACAGTCCATCACAGGATCAACACACAGAGACAGACAGAGACCAACAACCACGGGGAAAACACGCAAACTGCACACAGAAAGGCCCCAGACCAAGGAACCGACAACGCGACCACTATGCCGCTGTGCTGCCCCCCTGCTTGGAAATGAAAAACTAACTGGTGTAAGATATAACAATCACAAAATGGTACCAAATTGCTCATGCCAGTGTTGAGATCTTTTTTGTAGGTGTTTTATTATATACTACAATTGAATTAATAAATTATTATGGCTTGTGGCCAAATAAATATCTTATTTGTAAATGTATTTTGAGTTGCTGGTCTTGTTTTCATAATTGTGATAGAATACATTTACATTTGTCTTTGTGATGCTCTTGGCATACCGTTAAGAAGTTCTAGAAGAATTCAAAATCAAGTTTCCTTTGTTAACTTTGGTTTTAGTACAACCAAGAAGAGTAGCACGCAAATTCAATTAGAAACAGGGCTTAAAACTCAAGATGATTATTAGCATTATTATTAGTATATTAGTATGATTTTATAAAATTCCTACCTGAATCCCCTTAAGGTTAGGATAGCTGTCCAATGTGCCCAAAATTACTAATCTCATCTGACTTTGCAAAACATCTGAAGCAATACCATCATATTGCCTTTAAAGCTGAGCAGTATCTGTTGTGTTTTTGTGACTTTTTGTGGAGATAGTGGCACTTTGGCCATTACCCGGGGAAAGGTATTTTGAATTTTATCACTAGGGAAAGGCATTCTCCAGAACATTACTGCCATCTTTTTACAGCTGCACAAAAAACATCCATTTTCTATCAAATTTCCTTAAACTGCTTGTCCAACGTGAGCTGCATTTTATTGACAAACAACTTGCCCGAGGGTCCAACAGGGCAGTGCGTCTTTTTCCGACAACAGTAGACACTGACCAGAGATGCATATTATCTGTCAGCCTTATGTCGCAGTGAAAAAGGAAAGTTTGCGGCCAATGCGTACGTTTCAGGTCCATATGTTACCTAACAGAATAGCAGCATTGCAGCAGACTCCTCTGAGGGCTCTGGGGACTGAATGAGAAAATACGAATAAGGGAGGACGAAAGATAAACTCACATTTGGACGAGTGCTGAAAATCTCACCCCACCAGGCAACAGAAAATGAAAAAGAATCGCCTACTTGCTAACTAAACTCCGACTTAACATATGAATTGTAATAATATGAGAAACTCCATCTGGAACATGAATTATTCATGAGGTGAGCATCCTATACAGCGAGGGCTCTGCGTGTGAAGGAGAGCAAACATTATGACCTTTATCTGTTATCTCCTCGCCCCCTTTCCTATTTTCTCATTAAGTGAATGTGTGAGGAGCAATAATCAATTTTTTGTTGTTGTTTTTGTGCAAGACTAAGTTCTTATTTGTGCTATGTGTTCACCACAAGATGGACTGTTGGCATGTGGAGAGCAAGAGAAACAAATGAGCTGTTTTTGATTGAAGGCTCTGCAGCCATGATGACAGAACGTGGGCCAATGTTTACTCATCTTGGGAATGAAAGAATCCTCTAACTTTGCAGAGGATTTAGAAGTTAGACAAGCATGTCCAAACACACACACACACATTCAGACAGACAAATAAAGCATGCTGACTCAATTCCTGCTTCACCCCGTCTCTCCTTCTGCCACTTTTTCCTTAATTAGATCTCCTCTCTTGTCCTTCCCATCTCTCTGTTACTTTTTTCTCCGCTCGCTCGCTTCCTGTCCTGCTTTCAAAGCAATATTTTACTCTGCAACAAGATTTCGCTTAGTTTCAGCTTGGGAAATTTGGGTGCTCACATGACAGAGAGGAGGAACAAGTTGTGTTTTTCACTTGAAGCTGGAAAGAAATTGCCTCCACCACTTTGATGAAAACATTTGATTATGGTACTGTTTGCGAAGCAGCCAGACTGTCTGTGTCATTGTCTCCATTACAGAACAGTGAGAGTTATCTGATCGTGCTAAATTTGTCTGCTATGCTCAGGGTGGCTGGCCCGCTGTTTTGACACCACGGCCCCCCATCTTTCCTTTATTGATATCTGTTATTTTTTAGACCACGCAGGGTGTTCTTTCTATCAGTGGTTGTATCTGTGGTTTTATACCTCTCAGCCACTTGTTGGAAATTATTGTTATGCTCCAGGAATTGCTTTGATTATCTGTCTCTGAGGTCAGAATTGATTCAGGCTTTTATGGACTGAACTAGTCTGTTTTAAAAGGATGAGGTTTGAGCCTGCTGGTGTTAATCTGATGGGATATTTGTTAGATTCCCTTTCCTTCTTACTTTTTGTATTTGTGCATATGTGGTTTTCATGCAGCCTTTATCGAAATTGTTGACTTTTTTTTAATCATAGACTACAACTTGTACAGTTCCTGTACAATATTGTGTATTCCAGATTGATATTGAACATGTAAACTCTGTACAGAAAGGCCCCAGGCGCAGGAACTGAATCTGCGACGTTCTTTTTGTGGCAACAGTGCTCACCACTACGCTGTTGTGCTGCCCTGTTTGGTAATGATATACAAATGAATTGTTTCAGTAAATAGCCTGGTACAAACACAGGGTAGGATTGGCCAGGTCCATGGTACATACCTTGTCTTCAAATATTTGGAAAATATGTAAACATTTCATCCAAATGTGTTATTGAGCAGGCTCCTTTGTGTTATACTGGGACCACAATCTTTCTACAATGTGCTATCAGAGTCTTAACAGAGGCATAAAAAGGTTTCCTGATTATGTTTTGCCAAATCAGATATGCAGGCAGAGGTTCTGGGATTCTCACTCAGTTTGTTTGGGATTTAACTTCCCTGAACCTTCTTCCTCATTGTAACAGTGCGGTTGCTGAGCGGCATACAGTGACTTTTCTTTGAGTTTATTGGTGTAGATAGATCGGCCATTTTGATTGTACACTGATAAATGTTACGTGCTTCACAGACACAAGTGTCCACGCATGAGGATCACAGGTCTGAGTTAAGCAAAAGTAAGTACAATGGTGAAAAGAACTCAAAATGGAATGTCCTCAAATGAGGATGCAGGTTTTGGGGAGGTTAACCACAACAACTACTTGTAACCCTAACACAACTGGACCCACAAGTTAAAAACCATCTGTCAAACCTGAAAACTATAGTGGACTTCAGGATTTTGGATTTCAAGCCCCACAAATGTAGTAAAGCTTGCCCGCACAGAGGCACCCACACAAACACAGCTGGTTAACAGCTGCTGAACATTGGGCTGTTCAATATTTCAGGGGGAACACATATTCTTTCACCAGCCTCCCTCCCCTGCCAGCATATTGGGAGGTGTTATGCCAAAAGACAAACAAACAAACCCCCCCAAAAAAAGAAAAGAAAAAGGAAAAAACAAAACAACATAACCATCACTTATTAATGCCACTGAGAAGGACGTTGAATGATGAATGATGGAAGGAAATAATCAGAATTTAGTCTCGTTATGAAGCGAAAAACTAAAGATAAACTCGTGGTGGTGATTTATGTGTCTTTGCTCCAGTGTACTCATTAAGGTTGCGTTTCTCTCAAAGTTTTTGATGAGGTAGGTCTCAGGTCTCCAAGTTTCTTTGATAAACAGGAATAAACTTCACAAAGGATTTCAGGTCTTTCTCTCCCAAACACATAGTTTATCTCCCGAGTCTCATCCCTACTTTTCTTTGTATAATTTCTACAGACTGTCCTTGGCTCATTTGCCATCTGTGCTTAAAGCTGTTCTATTTATTGAAGACAAACAAAGCAGTCAGTGATTAAGAGGAAGTTTCAGATTGGTTTTCTTTTTGTTGTTCTGACATTATACCTCCATGACTTTACAGAGTCTGTTTCAGTGTTCTTCCACTGTCACAGAAAAATCTTCATTCTTAATTTTGTCCCAGTTGACCCCCAGCAGAGACGTCACAGAGCCGCTGTGGTCATGATAGTGGCCTTGTCGCCAAAGCGACCTGTGTTTGAATCCAGGTGCTCCGGCAGTCTAAACACATGCAGATTAGGTCAATATGTTCCTTTTGGTGATTGGCAAACAGCTTCTATGTGCATTACCACTACCGTCTGGCGCAACAAAAGCACATAAGTGAACACGCTCATGTCTGTATGTTTGTGTACAAGATTTTAATTAGCATGGTGGATTTGGCCATTTGGAGCTCCTGTCATTGTTCCCAGAAACCAAACATTACTTGTTCTTTCTGGCTTTATTATTTCCCTTTATTGGTGAAAGTACATCCACCCAGCACAGCACAGACTAAAATAATACAGTTGAACCACATATGGATATTAAACTCCGCCACAAAAGATATAATGAAATTATTCTGCAGGATCGAGTTGTTATTACAGTTTAGCAGCTTAGCAGTGAAAATTTTTGCAAGAGAATTTAAAAGTCATCTAATTACTAAATGTGCACTTTACTCACAGTGAACCTGGGGCTTCTGGGCCCAGAGGCATTTTTCCGCTGTAATTGAGCCTATAACCTAGCCTGAATAAAGACCCACTTCTCTCTCATAACAACTTCATTTCCAGCAGCTTAATCATGAGAACATTTTTGCTTCTGAACAAAATCTGACATAAGCTACTAGGTTTTGTCAGTGGTGACTTGTCAGCGTTGGCTTATTGACGCACACTGAAGAATCAATGAATTCATTCCAGTTTACACAAAGGCATGACAGGAGGAAGTACAGTGGGAGGAAGGAATTATCATACAAGAAATTACGTGAATTTCTCTTTAAGGGCTCTATTTTAAAGTGTGTGTTGGTAAAAAAAATGGCTGCTTTCATGAAGTCCATCCATCTATCCATCCATCTTCTACTGCTTATCCATTCACGGATACGCAGTCACGGGTCACGGCGTTTGCAGTAGCCAATCCCAGAGGGTGGGGTACACCCTGGACAGGCCGCCGCTCCATCGCAGGGCCGCTTTCACAAAGCCTACTACTAAATTTCCACAGGCTCCAGATGACACAACCTGAAGTGTTTACGTGTCTGCATCTGTGTGTGGCAGAACATAATTAAATACAGTGCATTAGTAGAACCAGCAACACTGTAAAAAGAACTCTGCTTAACCCATTCATTTGAATCGAGCTAATTAGGGGAGCTGTCTGGGGAGAAAGCCCTCACCGGGCCATCTGTGTGTTTGTGTGTTTTTTATGCGTGTGTGTGTTGGTAGCAGGATTTTCAGAAGATAAATGAATGCTGCCTAACAGTGCAGTAAATACAGAGGTCTCACAAGGGTATAACCACTCCTGCTCTCTTTATTTTCTGTGTTACTCCCCCTCTCGAACGCACTCTCATTTATTAATCCTTTAACACTTACTTGCTCTTGTATATCAGTGTGCCTGATAGTCTCGGGGAGATAGATTCAGGAATTTAAGTCCTTTTTAATACAAAACTAATTGCAGTAATTTATCAGTGAATTAGCTAATGAAAATTCGGGACCTGAAAAGGAGCAGAATATAAAATAAAGGACCAGAGGAAATTAATTACTGAAAGTCCCCAAAATCCAATATTGTGTAATAATGCAGATATTTCTGATGCTTTCTCTTAATCTAAGAGTTGCCAGGAGACAAAAATGTGGTTACTGCATTGTGAAAAAATAAGAATCTTAATAACTCTAGGGAAAAATAGAAGATACTTATAAGCTGATTCATCTCAGTATTTGTATAACATTTATCTTATGACCTGCCCTTTTAATTTTTTTTGTTAATTTTCCTCATTGCATCTTGCACAGCGGGTTTTTAGTTTTGTTTTGTTTGTTTGTTTGTTTTTAACCTTTATCTAATTTTACCCTTGTTTCTCTGTTCGCATCTCCTGTTTGTTCTAGTTAGAAAGGATATAATCATTTATCTTGGCGCAATATATAATCATCCTCCATCACTGTAGTTAGTGGATTGTGAGCGTGACGTACATTAATTTTTCAAAAAGATGTACTGGAGTGGAGGAAACAATATCAGCCGCAGCTGTTTATGAGCACTTCGAAGTTTACAAAGTAAGTGAAACTTTACTGAGAGGACAAACAGAAATGAGTGATCGTCATCAGTCAGGTAAGTGCCTGGATTCATGTCAGCTTTCCTTGTCAAAGGCTGCTGTGGTTGACGAAGCACTCCGAGAAAATAAACAGCAACATCAAGATAAAGTGAATCTCTAAAGACAGGTGGAGTGAACGCGAAGAAAGAGAAGACAATCGAGAGGAGGAAAATGCAACATTATTCTTAGATCAAAGTGGCAGGAGCTTCGGTTTTTAGCACAGGGAACAATTTCAACTCAATTTGCTTTCCCATTAAAAAGGTAATTGAACTACTAGATGAGAAAGTGATTCAATCAAAATTTCAAAATCAAAACTAAAATGATGTGAAAGACATTATGGCCTGCTCTTGACAATGGAGTATTGAGACTGTTGGAGTGTTTCATATTACCCTGACTCAGTCTCTCCAAGATAATTTGTCATCATTTTCTGCCAGGCACTAGAGCCGTGATTTTCATCTTTACGTAATGACAGGCACATGACAGACAAATTATATCTTACGGCCTACAGGAGCAAAATTGGCCGAGCAGGGAGAAATCTTCTCGGTAACTTTTATGAACGAGGGATTTGAAAGTTGTTTTTTCAAGCTTGTTAAAAGTTCCAGAGTTTGCTTACTTTCACATGTTCTTACCTCAGTGCGGCAGTCATTTCTGGAGGCAATTTGGTGCAATCATCCAAAGTTGCTCATGAAGCTGCCAGTCCGTCACAGGGCCGACACGCAGAGACAGGCGGAGTGCTTTGACAGAGAGTGTCAACCACCCACACTCACACTCAGACCTACAGACAATTTACATTCACCAATCAATGCAAATGCCGAACAGAACCGAACCCGCACCCTTCTTATTGTGGGGCAACTATGTCGTAATTGTGCAGTAGTATTAGTTGTAAGAAAATTTGCATTGTAATAGAAGCAAAAGCTGCACTTGGGTAGACCTGAGGCTTGACTAAACACGTTATCTAGCAAGCTCATTTTATTTATGTGCCATGAGGTAGCCTATGATAATGAAATGTATCAGAGCTAGCTCTGGATGGAGACATGAATGAATATGATACTTGCGATGCCAAGTTCAGCTGCCTCGAGTCCATATTAAATGTACTTTCTTACTCTCACTCTCTACCAACTCTCAACAAGTGGTGAATTTGAATTTGACAAAACTACATTGCAAAATAAAATAAATCAGAGACATGGGGTGAGAGTTGGGTGGTGGAGGACATGCAGGTGCCATTCACATCTAGATCTGCCACATATATGATACTAAGAAGGAAGCACCTTTCACTTCCACATCATCAATCTTCCCCATCTTGAGTATGACGTGAAGTTTTGACTGTCTGGTCACGGCTGGTTTTTCAATCTGCAAGACTGCAAACAACCCCGACTGCCCTCGCTGTGAGCCACAGGATTTGTGGTTTCATATATATATTTGCAAACCTTTTTGCAGTGTTTGGAGGTTCATTGATTTGAACAACATGAGACAGCTCCTGGGAATTGCTCTATGACCCAGGTATAACATAGCCAGGAAATGTTCCAGTGATCCAACTTCTCTCAATCTTGCTAAGTGGTCCTATGACACTGGCTATCCAATTCGTTAAGTCGACCCAGATTTGTCCTGTCTGGTTGTCAGCGTGAGCACATAAGAGCGGTCGTGCTATCAGCATCCGAGCAACAGCGAACCTGGCAAGTCTCTGTCAGGCGGGGCTTCTAGCAGAGTGACTTACTCCACTAATGAAGAGCAAGCTGCTTCAACAGACTGCAGCTTCCAGATGGCGGACGTCGTTGGGTCCAAATTATATACACACTAAGTAGCCACATGGGTTAATGTCTAACTTCCCTGCTGCATGGAAAAACCCTCTGTTGTGGCCTGAGAATACAAAAAACCCCTGAATTATTTTTGTCACTTTATGGATGTCACTGCAGTGTTGATGTTTACGCCTCTCCTGTGCTAAAGTGGCTTAATGCAATGCAGTCTGTCTATGTGACTGTCAACGCACAACACAAGCGCTAAAAGCTAACGGATGGATCTCAGCACATCTGCTGTATCTATATATCTCATATGGTTACTGAGTGGGAAAAGAGGAATTTCTAGTCTCTGAAAACTTTCGATCTTATGAGGGATCCTCTGACAAGCCACACTCCGAGCTCCACTGGGTTGTCCTTGAAGAGGGATGTCATTTTCTGAGAGACTTGACTGGTCAGAGGGCGGAGCTTTTATACCCACTGATCTCCAATACAACCTGCTCCACAACAGGTTAGCTGTTTCGGAGGAGTTACCATGGTCATATATCCCAGTAAGAAGGCCCAAAAACCCAGAATTTAACCTGAACATACCTCATAACACCAAATCCCACTGTAGTGCAGGCCCCTAGTGGAGGAAGACAGTGGCTATTTCTTTAACCGCACTTTGATTTGAATTGTGGAATAAATACAGACGTATGTCCAGGAAATCCATGTTATATTCACTTTAGATCAGTGCTACTGCATCAAAAAGACAGAGAGCAAAAATGGCGATTCAATGTGTCGCTTCACAGTTATGCTAAAGTGACTGATATGTAAATTACATTAATGTAATCATCCTCTGATGGCTGTTCTGCCAGTGTGCATGAAAAGTTGAAGAGCTATATGCGCACACATAAACTTTGTGCGATTGGGTGAATAGGGCTTGTATAGAAAAGTGTTTTAAGTGGTTGACATGCTTGAAAAGTGCTACATAAGAAGTCCATTTACCATTTACACAAAAAGCAATGGCATGTTTCTTCAGGCATCAAGACATTACATCATCTTTTCAGTAATAAAACGTAAGCTGGCGGAGATACAAACCTCCATTGTGTGATGATTTCAAACCCAGAGTGTAAAGACGGATGGATAAAAGTGTAGAAAGAAAAGTTGTGTCTTTCAGACTTTATTATATGTAATCTGAAGAGATGGGTCTGAAAATGCACACGTCTGCCTGCAGAAGCTGTTAAATGTCTGCTTTTGTCCATCACTCATCCCCTGCACTGTGTGTGTGTGTACGCCATTGTGTTTTGTCCATTACTCACCGAAAGCTTTCCTAATGAAGTACTCGTAATTGCAGAACTCATTTAAAGTTACTTTTCACTCTCTACCTTCCCCACAATCAAACCAACCCCCCCTCTCTTCTCTCCTCTTTGCGTTTTATGCTCTCTTTATGTTCTCTCTTTCCTCTCATTTGTCATCGTTTAGAGCAGGGCTATTCAACTTCAATCTCGAGTGGGCCAAATATGAAAATCACTGGGGGTTCGTGGGCTGCACCGATTATTTTGTCAAATAATTGCTACAAATTAATTTAGTGTGTTAATGGAAATATTACTACATGGAATAAACTAATCAAGCGCATCCTTTTTCTTATACTTCAAAGGTATGATTATCATCAGTTCCAGACAGCAGCCGGTTCACAACAAACAGTAGGAAAGTTATGCTTGCCAGGCTTGATACAGAGGTGCAAAAAGTTGCATCTAAAGAAAAACAAAAAACAACAAACAAGACATGAGGTGTTTTTCTGATGGATCCATGTCCACAAACGGAGAACACTAGATGAACATGATAAAACAGTAGCCACCACACTAACATTAACGTCTGCTTGTATCAACACTTTCAAGCACACATAAGGAGCTTTGAAAACAGATCCATAGCGTTAGAAGAAGGATGGATGGATGGATGGATGGGGAGCTTGAAGAGAGACATTTTTAGGCTTGCTGGCAAACAGCAGTTTTGCTGTGGCCCGCTCATGGGCCCTCCAACAGGAGGCTGCTCTCAGTGGCTGACAGTCAGTCACAGCACCAGACGTCTTAAAAAGGATGAATCATTCAGAGTGCCTACAGTAGGCCAGATGTCACACAGTAGCTCAAAGATATATCTTTTGTTTTTTTATTTCTCACACATCTCTTGCAGGCCATTGAGAAATTCAGGTGAGCTGCTGGTTGAATAGGCCTGGTTTAGGGTCTTTTCAGTCTCTTCTTAGTGTCCTGGGGCAGATTCCACACACGGTGTATGTTGCATAGATCCAGGAGGAAGCTTGGAAAATGTATTTATGGTCTAATTGGGATGTTAATATCTTTGATTTTCTGTTTCGGTTTTAACAGGAAGTAAATGGAGTTAATAACACTTACACTTACAGGTTCAGCTGAAAATCTGGAGCAGAATTTATCTGGCTTTGAGAAGGAGCCGAAGATGCAGTTTGAGGACAAATTCAGCGTCTTGTCAGCTGGCTCAGATATAAATGTGTGCCCTGTGGAGTTTTCTTCTAAACAAATGAAAGTTTTGATTACAGTCAGTGTTACTGACCACAATCCAAAGTGCCGTAGGCCTCGTCAGCGGTGGATGGATTGCTGTGACGTAGACTGGTGTGTCTGCACTGCCTGTTTCTGTATAAAAAGCATCTTCAAATTTGGATTTTGCTCCACATTAGAAAGCCCATATGAACACATGCACACGTAATTCCCACAGGAACAGGAAACTGAGGGGCTGAGGATGACTTCATGTCGATAACTGAGGAGAGTAAAGGCTGTTAAAATGCAGAGCTCGACTGAACAACTGCTGCAAACACCGAAGACAAGCTCAGTAAGACTTGTGATTCGTTACTTATAAGTCGAGGCTGAGCCAAGGTTAAGACCCAATCAGAGAGAGACCAGCTGTGACTACCTGTTTTCAAACATCTCTCGTTTAGCAAGTCCAGACTACAACATAACATTAGTGTGGGCTGGAGAAATGGAGTTATTTTTGGTTTCACTGATGTATAGATGTATGCATTCCTCATTACACTGGACTGTGTACACTAGATAACACCTTCAGGTTTGTGATAAGTTTGTGATAAGTGAGATCTGTCCAGATCGGACCAGTTTTTCTTAGATAGATAGATAAAACATGAGTGTGTGTGTGACTCACCTTCTCAACATGTAACACACTATTGACTTCTTGTCTGCCATGATACTTCCTCAGAAACAGACCCCAGCGTGTCAGGATGGGAGATCGCATCTCTTCCACGCTCATCCTGAACACTGGAACACCACAGGGGTGTGTCCTCAGCCCTCTCCTATTCTCACTCTTCACCCACGACTGCTCCCCCATCCACCCCACAAACACCATTGTTAAGTTTGCGGACGACACCACCATTGTAGGACTGATTAAGAATAACAATGAGTCAGCCTACAGGGAGGAGGTCAAACACTTGACGGACTGGTGTTCCAATAACAACCTGGTCCTCAACACAGCCAAAACCAAGGAAATCATTTTGGATTTCAGGAAATCCAAAAAGACGGTGCTCCCCACCCTCTCCATTAAAGGAGAGGAGGTTGAGAGGGTGGAGAGCTTCAAGTTCCTTGGAGTACATATATCGGCCGACCTCACCTGGGCCGTCCACACTTCGTACCAGGTGAGGAAAGCCCACCAGCGTCTTTACTTCCTCAGGAAGCTAAAGCAGGCTCACCTCCCCCGCCCCCTGCTGGTTAACTTTTACAGGGCATCCATCGAGTCCATCCTGACCTACTGCTGTACAGTGTGGTCCACCAGCTGCACAGCCAAGGACAGGAAGGACCTGCAGCGGGTGGCGAGGACGGCGGAGACAATTATTGGGACCACACTTCCCCCCCTCAGAGACACTTACGCTGGCCGACTGAAAAAGAAGGCCAGAAACATCAGCACAGATCCCTTACACCCCGGTTATCCCTTATTCTGCCCCCTCCCCTATGGAAAGAGATACCGCTCTCTCAAAGCCAGAACTACAAGACTCATTAACAGCTTCTTCCCTCAGGCCGTCAAAGCCATCACCCCACCCCCACCCCCACCCAAAGACTGACAATGGCCACACTTACTACCAAGTGCAATATCCCTTCCCCCCCAAAGACACCTACCTGCTGTAAATAATGACATTGTCATAATGTAAACTCTTTTGCACTACAGTATACACTGTTTCCCGTATTTATCATACCCATTCCCATATTTATCATAACCATTCCCGTATTTATCATACCTTGTAAATACTTATTTTATATTTTATATTTTATATTTTATATTGTTTTTATTGAGATATCGCGCTTTTGTGTTTTTCTTGTTTTTCTTTCTCGCTGCCATGTGGAGCTGCTAAGCATATTTTCACAGTTAATGTTGGTGACAATGTGAACAGTGACAATAAAGGATTCTATTCTATTCTATTCTATTCTATACTGCCGTGTGCATTCATATCCAACTATGCCGCACCCCCGATGTATGTATAAATGTATCCACTCCAGTTTGCCTACCAGCCGGGACGACGCTGTCATCTTCCTCCAACACCTCTCTCTCACCTGGAGAAACCTGGGAGCACTGTGAGAGTCATGTTTTTTGACTTCTCCAGCGCTTTCAATACCATACAGCCTACACTTCTGAGAGACAAGCTGGAACACACCGAGGTGAATCATCACCTCACGCACTGGATTCTGGACTCTGTCATCAACCGTCCACATTATGTGAGGACCTGGGACTGTGTGTCCGACATGGTTGTCTGCAGCACAGGGGTCCCGCAGGGAACGGTCCTGGCTCCGTTCCTCTTCAGTTTCTATACTGCAGACTTCTCCTACAACATGCCCACCTGTCACCTTCAGAAGTTCTGCAATCGTCAGGCTCATCACAGATGGGGACGAAAGAGTGTACAGAGGACTGATGCAGAACTTCGTGGACTGGTGCCAGTGGAACCGCCTCCAAATCAACGCGGGGAAAACTTAAGAACTGGTGGTGGATATCCGCAGACGAGCACACCACCCTCGGACGCCGGTGAACATCCAGGGGACATAGAGATGGTGACATCAGATAAGTACCTGGGCTTTCACCTAAATAACAAACTGAGCTGGACTCTGAACACAACCGCACTTCACAAGAAAGGCCAGAGCAGACTTTATCTACTCAGGAGACTGAGGTCTTTTGGAGTGTCGGGGGCACTCCTGAAGACCCTTCATGACACTGTGGTGGCATCAGCCATCTTTTATGGAGTGGTCTGCTGGGGGAGCAGAATTTCGACGGGCTGACAGAAAGAGACTTGACAAACTGGTCAAGAAGGCCTGCTCTGTCCTGGGATGCCCCCTTGACTCAGTGGGGGTGGTGGGAGATGGCTAAGCTGTCATTCATGTTGGAGAACGACGCCCACCCCCCGCAGGACTTCTTAACAACACCGGGGAGCTCCTTCAGCGACAGACTGCTTCACCCAAAGTGTGTGAAGGAACGATATCACAGGTCCTTCCTTCCTGCAGCTGTCAGACTTCACAACCAGCAGACACACACAAAACTTCTTAAACGGACTTGTAGATGGTGGTGAATATTTCGTTTCACCTTATCTCTGTACCCACGTCTTCTCTCCTCCCACTGCAGAAATGAGAAATATGCAGGGCTTGTCCATCCTCATCCATTCCCATTTTCAGCTGCAATTTTGTAATTGTGATAAATAAATAATAAAAAAAAAATAGCACACATGGCTAGAACAGTGTTGTATGTCATTGCTATGTGTGGTTAGTATCGGTGTGGTAGAAGTTTGTTTTAGTAGTGTTCTATGTTTTATGAATGACTGCTCTCAAAATACATTTGTTTCAGGAATCCTTTCTATTCTTTCATTTCACAATTGAGAGGAAAGATTTATGAAGGGCCCATGATGGGCTGGGAATAGGCACATTTCAGTCATGGCACTGTGTGAGGCGGTTATACCCCATCGGAACTGCTTGTCAATTGGTTGAAAAGCTTCTTACCCCCCCCGTCGCTCGGCCACTTTTCACGTGAAACTGCCAGAATATGTGAACCGTCAAAGTGTGCATCCCTGCCGACGGTCCAACATCAGCCCACCTCTGAGTGTTTGATTTCTGATATGGTTTGCTTGGGAAGAACTAATTCTAAGGGAGCAAACCCTTTGCCACTGGGTCACCCTGTGAAATAGACTATCGACTGCAACGCGAACACGCAGACTATAACAGAGGTTGAGGAGCAGTTTGAAACATGTCTGTTATTGTAACCAATCATTTAGGCAGGTATGAAGACAATACAAAACATTGGACTGAAAAGTTTGGTTTATTTTGGCACGAGTAAAAGCTTTTATTTAAAAATACATGCTTAGAATTATCTTAGAAATTTAAAAACAAAACAACAAAATCATTATTGCAGCATTGGTGTTGAATCCCAGGAACCGTAACGCAGAAACATGCCGCATACTCTTAACTTTCTATAAATCCCTCATGCAATACCCTCTGCCATTTGGGCACTAAAAAATGCCAACAGCTAGCATGATAAATGCAATTCAATTGCATCTGGATTTAAGCAGAGAAGACTCACTGTCAGGTTCTGATAATTTTACCCTTGTGATACCTTCCACAAATGAGCTGGTGCAGTTATTCTGAACCAACAGTAAGTGAGATCACTTTTTCATGCACCAGTCTCCTGGAGAATATCAAAATATACCCGAATTCTTTATTCTGATTTTCTCACATCCTGATGAGAGAACACCTGGTGGCAGCTTTAAGGCTACCATTTACTTCATCTTAGTTATCCTTTCAAGGTTAATGATATGTCAGGGATTGAACTTAACCAAGTGGAGGGTCAAACTCTTCCCACCTCAAGGCTAAAGGATGGGTATATTATAGCTTTGAATATTTCATATTCTGATTTATTCCATGTTTCGGTGGCTATTCTTTTGCACAGCATTGCACAGCATGGGCCTGAAAAAACAAGTAACCTGCCCCAGGCTCTGACCTTTTGGATAAAATGCCTTGCTGAAGGGTTCTCTCCCCTGACCAACACTATGGTGTAAGCATTTTTCTAGCCTCGAGGTGTTGGTGACCTCTGATTTGACTTCTTTTACTTTTAATCCAATGCAGAATCCCTCCACTCTTATTCCTCCATAAATCTCTCTGTCTTTTCCTCCTCAACTGAACATAAATCTTAAAGAAATATTACCATTATAATCATAATAAATGACGCAGCAATGGTAGCTCTTGAAACTGAAAGCTATACTTTCACCGAGAGGCTTGAGACTTCAGGTCGAGACAAATTTTAAATAACTCTTGCTCCTGCTGCAAGTATGTGTTGCTCTCTCTGACTTGTCCTGACTTGTCATTTGTAGCCGCAAGTCAACAACGCAGTTGTTGGGAATAAAAAACATTGTGATTACCCCTTATTTATATTTTTATCGTAAGGGGAACTTCAATAGAAATCTCTAATCAATCTGGAGTGATAAATTTAAAGCATTTCAGAATGTTTATCAGTCAGGTAAAATACCTTGCTCGGAATAAAAATTTAGGAGCCAGGTTACTGTCAAATTTTTTGTGACAAATATTTAGAACAATACGTATGGATCAATGGTCACAGTGGTGGGAAACATAAATCAGATAAACATCACTAACTCTGGTTTCTGGACCCAGAGAAGACATTTTCTTAAATATGCATTGTTCCATATGGCCCAAGAATAATCAAGTGAATGGAGCAGATGAATTTAGCAACATGAATAAATTAATGTGATGATGTAAGAAAAACAGCATCATCATCTTTAGGATTTGATGCCTTTTTTCACCATTTTCACTGTGTAATTCCTCGCTTGACTGTTTTTGTTGTCCTGGTTCTCTGTGTGGCACACAGTAAAAACCTACATTTAATTAACATCCTTTTATGGCTTCACACGCTTCCTATGTGGCTGTTTATTATTAACTCTGAGTCATTGGTCTGCTTTAATAGAATAGGATGGAATAGAATAGAATAAACTCATACTCAATGGTTATGAAAATAAGAAGACAACATCCCTTGAAATTGTCTGTGAATGTCACTGACAATGGCAGATACCCAGACAATATGCAAACAGCACAGAGATAATCGTAAGTTTATTCAGCATTGTTGGCAAAGTAGGTGATGTGAAGAAAAAAGGGACAAATTGTGTTCTTTTAGCAGCAGCATTTTAAAATGAGGGAATATCTGAAATGAAAAGTGGAGAGGAAGGAGGACAAAAGTACAAATGAGCGGCTTCCTGCACATTGTTGCTTTGTACTAAAAGTTAATTAATGCCACCTGAACAAAAAACACATTATATTTTTATATTAAAGTTGTCTGCAAAAATGAAATGCACACTTCACTTAAACTTTTTTAATGGTAATTTCATGATTGTCTCTGTTCCTTTATTTAAATTTGTGAATGTACCCTGTAAGATTGAAAGGAATGACATTGATTATGTCATTTATTCTCTCTTTTCTCATTGCACTTAAGAGTAGTGTATGAGCAACAAATTAATAAGCACTTTATCAGCAATATCTACAAGCCTGCATAATCACAGAGTCATACAATCAGCCAATCATGGCATGTAAAATAGTGCGTGGCAGCATATAAAATCAGATATTGATCAGGAGCTTCGGTTCATGTTGACATCAAACCCCAGAATGCTTCTGCCTTTGTGCATCCCCTTAATGGTAGCACATCTTCTTATGGCTACTTCCTACATAATGTGCCATTTCACAAAGCAGAAGCAGTTTCATGAAGATAACAAAGAATCCATTTTGCGACACTGGCCTCCAGACTCCCAGATTTGAATCCAACAGAACACACTCTTCAAGGTGTGATGGAATGGAGGCATGAATGTCAGCTCACATGATACAATGTTGTCAACATGGACCAAAATCTCAAAGGATTCCTTGTGTAGGGTTGGGCCTCGTTGGGATTTTAACGATTCAGATTCAGATCATATATATATATATATATATATATGCAATCTTAGAAATACAAAAACTATGTTGTAACAGTTGCACGGTACAATCGTGAGGTAGTAGGCTGATGAAACATTTCCTAAAACAGACGTTAATCTCAGGGAAAGTATCGTGTTGGACAGCCTGAAAAGACGTGCCCCAGTTCCACAGTTTCATCATAGCAGATGTGCTACCTCCAGTGAGGACGGCATTACACTAAAATACACTTTGCCTCGTTTTCTTTAAAATTGTTAAAATACAACCACACTTTAGATGTTTTCTGTCTCGCTTCGTATTTCACTGTCTCTATTTCACTTGACCGACGCTCATGATCTGAGAGCAGTGGGCGGGTCCAATCCATTCACTCAATGTAATTGGACGTGACGTCACTACAGTCAATTGAATTCACGGCCACGCCCAAATGAAAGAAGACTTACACATCTGCCAACAATCTAACGTGGTTTGTCCGGTCTGGTGGAAAAATTGACACTCTTTCAGAGCAAGGAGAACCATTCAAAAGTCATCGCACAATCACTGCGGTTACGTATGTTACTCCTATCTGATTGTTTGAAAGCCAAATTCATCTGTTCATCGATGCATAATTGGAAAGCTTTTCTGACACTTGCTTGTGTAGAAATGTAAAAGTTTAGGTTGTCTGTAAAAAAACCAAAACAAAACAAAACAAAAAAAAAAAACCCAGGGTACAGCCTTACCTCCACCAGGCAAGTCAGACCTTAACCTGGTTCTTCTGCAGGCCTGTTCGAAACCCTGCGTTACAGGGCAACCTGCAACTACCTGCACAGTCAGACTTGTGAGGCGAGTGCGGCTCTGCGCAGATGAGAATGTACTGCTGGAAACTGATGGGAACAGCATGGACATCCACAGTCAGGTTCACTGCTTTACTGGGTACGTCAAGTTCTGTAGAGACACTGTCATGCCTACAAACACTGAAGGCTGTTTCTCCAATAATCAACCCTGGATCACAGCCACCATCAAGGCAATCCTCGACAAGAAGAAGGAGGCTTTTAGAGATGGCAGCAAAGAACCACTCAAACAGGTGCCACATGAGTTGGAGGGGAGATTAAAAGAGGCAAAGGCGGAATGTGGAAAGAAAACACAGAGGAATTACAACTGTGAGTTGTAGAAAGGAATCAATACCATCACTGGCAACAACAAATGAAAAGACAGCCATCGATGGGCAATGTGGTTAGAGCCAATGAACTCAACATATAATATTCAACATATCTGACATTTCTACTACTCCTTTTACTCCATCTGTGTGCATCCCCTCTGCCATCTTTGCCTCCTGCACCAGAAACACGCTGCTCTTTGGTGGCAAGTATATTGTTGTGTGCTGCAGTCTGCTGGGGAGGCAACATAAAACCAAAGGATGGAAGTCAGCTGGACAAACTGGTGGAAAGAGCTGCTGCTGTGGTTGGAACCAGATGAGACTGTGGTGTGGTATAACATTGCACAAAGAAACAATTTTAAATGACTCAGACAAACCCCCTCACAACATCCTAGAGGATCAGAGAAACCACAGCAGTGGGCAGTTAATCCATCTACGATACAGGACAGAAAGATACAGAGAATCACTCTTTCCCACTGACATCACACTTTACAACTCCTTAACTAAGATACCAAACAGCAAACTTTCCCTCCAGGGATTAATTGAAGTATTTCTGAAGCTGATTCTGAATTCTATATATATCTTGCCGCCTTTAAAACCATTCTGAAAATCCAAAAACATTTTTGGATTAGTCATTGAGTTACAAGACATCGGCCAAAAATCCTTTTTTCAAGCTGCTACATAGACTTTTTTATCACTCTGATAACTCCAGATTGAAACCTAACAGTGATTTCCAAACATGTAGCGGTTTCCCAAGAAAACATCTCCAGGGCTTCTTAGTCAGAACTCTTATTTTGTAAGACTTTCACAAGACAACAGTACAGCTTCACAGAAATCCTGTTCATGATCGATGGTACATGTGTGAAACCTTTGTTTGCTCTGTTTCTGAACCCTGACTCTAACAAGCATCTTGTACAGTTTGATAGTTTGGATAGATTCTTTTTTTTTTTTTTTTGTTCCTGTGAAATTGTTCGGCTCTCTGAGCTTATAAAGACCCCATGGGAGGACACACACACACACACACACACACACACTCACACACACTTGCACTTAATCTGTCTTGGTCTCTTAATTGTTTTTTCCTCTCCTCCGTGCTCTCTTGTCTTCCCATCACCGTTTCACACTCACCAGCACTACATCTACTTTTTAAACAATTAGTACTGACTGCAGTGTTGTAAAGAGTAGGCCAGTAAAAGTCTGTTAGCGTGCACACACACACACACACACATCGAGCGTGGGTGGGGTGCAGCTGGGAGGAAAAAAGCATCAGCTATCTGCCAACCCCCTGAGAGGTTCAGTACCCACCACCTCTCCCTCACACTATATCTAGATAATTGCCACAGAGTGCAGGCATCTACAGTCCAGATATAATGAAGTCCCAACCCCCAGACCTTCCTCTCTTTTCCTCACTCCTCTTACTAATCCATCTTTTCACCCCTTCTCTTCCATCTCTCATCTTTCTCAATGCCACTCTTCTTTAAAATGATGTTTCTCATGATGCCTCCTTCTTACCTCTCTTCTAAAAATTCCTTTCTTTCTTCCCTCTCATCTCCCTTTTATCGGTTTTCCCTTTGTACCTCCACATCCACTCATATTTTCCCTCTTCAAACATATTGCTCTTTTTCCTTTGTCTTTGTTCTCCTCTCAATCTGTTTTAACATCCCTGCAGGATATAAACTTAAGGCTGCCATTGAGGCAGCACTGTACTTTATATATCACTCTGTCTCTCTGTCTCTAATTTTGGGGTCGGTAGTTCATTTTGCAGTAAATCCCAGAAGGAAGCACTGGGAGCAGCTAGAACTTTCTTTCTTTTACATTTGTAGCCGCAATTATACTTTGCAAGCATCCCCCGAGTCCAACTATTTTCTTCATCTGATCTTACTATACACTGAATGACTTACCTCTCTAAATGAGCTCTCCATCCATCTACTCTGTCAAACAGCTGATACATTTAGCACATATTTTGGAGACATTGTATATTCTTGAAAATATATCTTTTGAGCTCTTAAGATAGGATACGCCACTGCACACAAGAGTATGCTTTCATTTACTTACATTTTTATTATATCTGGAGCAGCTTGCAATTTTTTCTTGAAGCCAAACCAGGCATGGTTCGATGTTTGATGTACTTTGACTGTGTAATGTGAAAAAGCCATAGACTGCATATAAAGATGAATGTAGTTAGTTTCTAACTCCATAATCCAAAAATAGATGAAGAGGTGGCATTTGTGTAGTCCTCAGACTACACACAGAGGCAAGCAAATACCTCTATCAGTGTCATTTGAAGAGCCAGACGCTTAGGTGTCTTATGGAAAGGCTAATTAATTTGCCACTTCAGTAATTAATCAATAAGCTAAGCCAATATATTACAAGATAACGCTATCATGCTAAAAAAAATGAAACAATACAAGAATCTCACTCAAGAGCAGCATGGCAGGCATAGTGGTTCGCACTGTTGCCCCACAACAAGAAGGCTACGGGTTCGGTTCCCGGGCCTGGGTGTGCATGTTCTCCCAAAGACATCATGTTTGGGCTAACTGGTGACTCTAAGTTGTCCGTAGGTCTGACTGTGAGTGGTTGTTGGTCTCTGTCTGTCTCTGTGTGTTGGCCCGGTGATGGACTGGTGACCGGTCCAGGGTGACCCCGCCCCCATGATGACTTTTTCTTTTCTAGACGTTAGATTAGAACCAGACTAGAACCAGATTAGACTCTGGAGGCTGTGGTGGAGTGATGCACACAGAGGAAGGCAGAAACCATCTTAACTCAGACAAACCCCTTCAGAAGATCCTAGTGGATCAGAGAAACCACATCAGCGGACGGTTAATCCATCTACGGTACAGGACGGAAAGATAGAGCGAACCATTTATTCCCACTGAAATCAAACTTTACAACTCAACTGTAATTTCCCTTCAGAAACTGATAATGTATTTGTGATTCTGATGTTAGCAGAACCAGCTTTATAAGGCTATATTATACTTCAGGATATCAGAGAGATCTCTGTCCATATGCAGGAAAAAAAACAGAAAAAGAAAAAGGGAGATTGACGATGATTTGTATTTCTTTCTGGTAAATTTGTTTACTGTCTCACTCTTCCATTTATCAGTCCATCTTCATTACCCCCTTAAGCTTGTCCTCAAAATACTGATTGTGTGTCATGTTCATTGACGGCTTCATCAATGTGACATTCGAAGAGTTGAGTTGAATGTGGCCGAGGGCCAGTGTTAGAATTGGTCCTGTGTCCTGGATTTGAAAATGTTTCTAAATAGTACAGGATAATTTATCTCAATAACGACACCCTTCCAAAGACATGCTCTTGCCTTGAGACAGACAAGGATGGGCAATTTTTTTCTGGCATATTTTTGGTGGAGTGAAATGACAATGAATAATTCATTAGGTTGGTTTTAAATTGCTGGGGAGATCCAAAAAGTTGTAAAGGGGAACTTGGAGTGAAACAAGAGAAAGGAACTTGTGTTTTATTCTGTGTGGTTGAAACATGGGGAAGGCATTACAGATGTAACTGTCCTACATTCAACCACAGACACACACACACACACACACACACATATTTCCATGAGGAAATTGATGTATGAATTGACGTATATTGATTTCCTCAACACTAACCCCAAACTTTATTGTTACAAACACTTGCTAAACCCACAACCCCCAAACATTGTCCTCATTTAGGTCCCCAAAACACAATACACGATGGTATAGGTGTATCCCGAACCAATCCCGTTGTAACAAGGGCACAATGACAACAAGGCATATTCTGATTCTGACAAACACACATGCATACACACACACACACACACACGCACACACACACACACACACACACACACACAGACACACACACACAATCTTTCACAATCTATATCTGTACTTTGTGCTAAATCAGAACATCAGAGCTTTTTTTTACCTCCCAAAAAACAACACTCTGCTTGATGCGTTTCTATTTATGGAAATGAAATATTCTGACAACATTCCACACAAACCGAGACACACAGCGACAAACACAGTGTCATGTGGAGAACACAGAAAAATGGGAGAACAATTTAAGATCAACATGCAAGGGTACACCTAAACCAATGAAGGCCACAACTTGCCAGCAAATGTGAGACAGCAAAAATGTCTGTCGTTGTTTGGTCATGAATAATGGAAAGGCTGCTGATAAAGCAAAAGAGTTTTCTGAATGAGAACAGTGTGCGTGTGAGTTTTGACTTTCAGATATTGAAATCATAAGAAGAGGATTTGAAAGGCAAATGTTCATCACACAGAGTTAACAGCATCTCAAGAGCGATGCTTGTTAGTTGTTCACCTGTACTGTATGTGAGGGTGAAAACTAGCCTGTCAATAATTCTGTTGATTATATATATATCGGCAGGCGGAATAAACCCTGCCTCACTTAGCAAAATAAAACTAAAGCGAGTTTGACCTTCATCTGAGGTTGCAATGAGAGGCAGGATTTCTCTTTGGTTTTGCGCCTTATGAATTCTTCCCATCATGCCGCAGTTTACAGCCAGACTCTTACCCTTTTATCATGGGCTTTAAATCAGAGTCTCTTCCTCATAGCAGTGATTGATCAAAGAACACCTCACATGGCGCATGAAATTTTACTTTAGTCCAAATGCTCAGGTGAGATGTTGCTTTTTTTTTTTTTTTTTTACTTTGATTTTGCCCTCACATGGTGAGTCTGCTTTTCCTTTAAGGTAACAAATTCCACATGAAACACCCGACAGTGTAACCTCACCCTGATAATTTATACTGTAAAAAGGCTCTGACTGTATATTTATTATGAGTGTGTCTGGAAGTCTGATCTTTAAAAACCTAAGGTGGCGTCTTAGTTTGGCCAGTACTCATAGATCGAAGAGCTGTTCCAAATGCAGCAATGTGCTCATTGCTCATTTGCCCGTAAGAGTTTTATTTCTCTTTTTGGCTGCTTTTGAAGTGGGTTCTTCACCTTAAGTATTACAGGGACAAACTGAAATTTTCTGTAGGAATGAGACAAGGCAAGTGTTGGAAATTTGCAAGTGTTATAGTGAGAGAGAAGTTTTAAAAATCAAAATTCAGGAGTCTACATCAAATGTTCCCAACTGCAGCATCTGTTTGATTGATGTCTCCTGATGAAGCATCTCGAGTCAACTTTCTTTTGTTTAATCAGAGAGGAAATAATCCAAAAAAAAAAAGCATAGTGGGGAAAGACACATGGAGGAGTGCCATTATTTCTGAAAAAGTTCTTTTGAGCATAGAGCTAACACAAAATTCAGCAGAAATTATGGCACTGGAAATGGAAAAATAATAGAAAATTACTTGAAGTTGATATTGTTGTAGTGCTTGTCGTATTGAATAGTAAGCCCTCAATTTTAGCAAGTGGTGGAATCGTCTGTGCGCACTCTTTTTCACTGATAGCTCCAAATGTAGTCATAATTACACACTGTTGTGGGACTCTTTGGAGACGGAGACTCTTTTTCAATTTGGTGCATGTGCCAACTAGAAGGCCTTTTCTTCAGAAAAAAAATTTGTCTTTTACTTTCCTGGGATGTTTGTGCTCCATTGTGCAGAATGATACTGTGCAGAGATTGAAAAGTAAAACTGTTTTCTGAGCTCAGATTGATGGCCTAAGCCAGCGGTTCTCAACATTTTTTCAGTGATGTAACCCCTGTAAATAATTTTTCAGCTGAGTACGCCCAAACGGTTAGGGGGTGCTGAGCTAAAAAATCCTAAACCATTTTAAGGGGTTTTGAATTGATTGTTATTTTTAACATATATATGTATATTTTTTTAAATCTCACGTATCCCCTGGAGTGCCCTCTCATACCCCCATTTGAGAACCACCGGCCTAAGCCAAATAGCCACACATCAAACAAGCAAAGCTTCACTTTGAGACATGAAAGTGCAAGCATTCTTGAGAGATGGCAACATTGTCATATTTCAGTGTGCAATTTGTACAGGAAAAAAGTGAATACTAAACACTCAAGGCTGCATATGATGTGAGAATAACCATTTCAGTCAACTGGGAAATATTTGACCTGCAGCAATTAAAACAAACCATATTTGCATATGTGCATATTCTGGATTTGTCATGGGGAATGGGAGCTAAATGTACTTTTGAAATATTTTGTTGAACTTGTTTTGTGATCAATTATAATAATTTTTTTTCACCCACCTGCTCCAATTTATTGATGAATTGAAACAGGTGGGTCCCATTTCCCAAACCTACATTCTTTTACTCCTTTTTACTTTACAGAAAGACCAACACTAAACAGCAAAGCTCCTTTAAGCTGGTCTTCATCTCCACTGAGCCTGCAACAAACAAAACTAAAGCATCTATAACAGTTGCCAGAGTACACCGCTCCAAGTTTAATATTATGGCAACGATCTGCAAACTTGTCAATTTGTCTTGGGCTTTTTTTTTTTTTTTTTAACTTTTGTTTTGCTTTATTGCTACTATAGACTCAGTGTTGGCTCTGTGACTGTAATCATTGTGGCAAATAGCTTGAATTTCTGCATTCGTATTTGTTCACCAAAGCGAAATGGTTTTTTGTTTTCTTTGATCTTTTTCTCTTGGTGGTTTTTTAGAGGCCAAACTGCAGCGAAGCTGCAGATTGTCTGTGCTTTGTTAGCATAAAGTTACTATGAAGCAGTGACTTTACCAAACGGAACCAAAGTCCACAGGGTGCAGAAACATCTCCTGGTCTCCTGGACGGATCAGATTGCTCCTTGCTGTGTGTCCTGAGCCCTTCATTTCCTGCCTTCATTTTCAGTCATGAATTCCTCAAATGCCAGTGACATTTGCCACGTCATGTTGTTTTACCTCCATTGGCCATGAGGTGGCAACACAGAACCAGTTATCTACCTTCACCACCCTCTGTGTGTTTTTTGTTAAGCCTCCCTCCTGTTTTCCCCCTCTCACTCATCTTCTTGTGTCACTGACTTTTGATTAATTTTTATTTTCAAATAAATTAAATTTATTTCTAAATTTAGGAGCATGACATCTGTACTGAAATCACGCAGAAACTTGTCCCAAAGTGGGCAGAATGAAAACATCACAGCAAACACAAGAATAAAGCTAATTTGAAGGGGCCACAAATTCTTTATTTAAAACGTTAATTCTTCTACAAAGAATGAAAGATGCACATGAACGTACTTGACCCTTCTTGGCTCTCAGATAAAAGAAAAATAAAAGACAGGATGCAAACAAAGCCCGCATATATATTCATATAATGACTCAGATGAAAGAGAATAAGATTGTGAATCTGACTCTTGTAGATGGCTTTGCTGCACATTTTCTTTGTGAAACCCGTTCCGTTGAGCACCGGGGGAAAATGGCACTGAAACTTTCGGCGAGCTGCAGTGTCAGCTTTCCACTTGGTCTGTTAGGCATCCGTCGAACGCCACAGACAGCCATCAAACCTACGGGGCAGATATTCCTTTGTTCAAAATGCCATTCGCTCATTGTTTATTTCATAAGTAAACAATTTCATGCTCCTGTTATACAGTAAAATGTAGTGTGTGAGTTCGAGGATTATTTTTAGTGATGGATTTTAAGAGATTTATTCCAGCACCTGTTTTGTGAACAAACAATCCTGACACACAAAAAAAAATATGTATTATTCAGACTGGTGTGGAGGCTGAATAATAAGTAAGTTCTGCCTAAATAGGCTTTTAACCACGCAGCAGAATAAATGTAATGTGTGGCTGTGTAGTAACCTGGTCTGCTTCACCAAAACATGTTTTTACATTCTCAATGCGTCTGCGGC
The DNA here is from genome assembly GCF_900963305.1 of Echeneis naucrates. Lineage (NCBI taxonomy): Eukaryota > Metazoa > Chordata > Actinopteri > Carangiformes > Echeneidae > Echeneis > Echeneis naucrates. Next base: position 12,916,715 of record NC_042511.1, read on the forward strand.
GTCCAGTGCTGCAGTGTCACAATGACTTCAGAGGAGATCATTCAACAAAAAGTCACTCCTGCAAAACATTCCAAGTGCAGCCATGTGCTGCCCGCTTTATCGGCTTCTGAAGGACGATTTCACTTTTTGCACACATTGTTAGGGACCTGCATTACCACACAGCACCATGGGTCAGGAAGTCAGGGAGGCACAAACAGTCCAGTCAGCCCAGTCAGTGTAGGCCAATACTCATCGTTTATTAGAGAAACACTGGGTACATTGCAAATAGTGCAGGGACAAAGATGTGCATGGAGGCAAAAAAACAATGTGTTAGATGTTTTCATCATGTAGTGGTAAACATCAGTGTGGAGCGGTTATGGAGCAATGCCTGCCTTTAAAGAGACAACCTGGTACAATCAAATCACTGAAGCCTCTTCTCTTCAATACATCAGCGCCACGATCGTGAGCTCGTATTTAGTCTGGACGCAGCAGACAACTCCTGCTGGCGATATGTTTGACATCTGTGACTTGACGCTAATTTAGATACAATGACTCGTGTTTGGTGTTTTTCCACAACAGGTTCCCCTGGAGGATGCACAGCTGCGAGCATGTGAATGTCCAGTGCTGTGTCCTCTGTGCCCTCTGTTGCGATGCTCAGGTTTCTACAATGATCGGCATTATCACTGCCGGCTGCATTTATTTAAAAGCTAAAAGAGAAGGTCATCATTGCACAGGGTCACAAACTGAAGCTGGGGCTCATGCTTGATACCGGCAGGAGGTATTGAGCATCATCAGTGATGGTCCTGTTTTGTCCAAGTGTCCCACTGTAACAGGAACTGACACAGCTAATCGGGATTCAGTGACCATTTATTTTTTTATTTTTTTTTATTTTCCTGTGTCTCGTGAAAATGGTGCCCTCTATTCTTACATCATTTCTTGTGTTTTCTCTAAACAGTGGTGTAGAGCAACGTGTTACAAGAGACAAACGCACGTGTGTCAGAAGTGTGTTAGTGTTTTTTCTGTTTCAGCAACAAATGTCTTCTTATTTCTCAAAATAACATTTCTACCTCCCCCCCAGCGGCAGCAACAGTCCACATCTACGCTCCATTCATTACAAACCTCAGCAGGAGATGGACACCTTTTTGATCATTTTCTCTGCAGAGTGCATGTTAATGTGTGTTTAAAGTTTGTTGCCGCGGTCTTATACAGTTTGTGTGAAATAACGTCCTGTTACTTTTACTCAGCAGAGCGTTTACCAGACCAAACACTGTGGCTGATGAAAAAAGCCAAATGTATGTTCCCAGATCTTTCCCTTTCTCTCTCTCTCTCTCTCTCTGTTGCAGGCTCATTAACTCACTTTTGAAAATGATTTTACTAAGTTTGAGCTAATTTAGCTTGATGGTTATTAAACTGAAAACACCCCTTGCTGAGAGCTCCCCTTTCATTTATTTGCATGTGTATTGCAAGCTAATGCAGGCTTGCAGACATATAAATGGATAGCTCTGTGTGTTCAGAATGATGCATTTTAATATTTAATCAAAACATTTGTTTAAACAGGACAGAAATGCAGTTTTATTTGTTCCTGTCATTGATTTCTGTGCTAATCATTGCCATTCTGAATTGACCGTGCTTTAAGTATTCCCACTGATTCTGTGTTAATGTGTGAACGGGGTAAAGTGGCTACAGAAGTCGTTGGAAATGAGAGAGAAAGAGAAAGATGTGACTTTAAACTCGTAATATTCTCTGACTGTGTAGCTCTGTGACCCGCTCTTTCATTCCACATTTCCAGAATATTTCTGAACTTTGTTTCTGTACATTTCTTTCCAGTCACACAAACATACTGCCAGTTATCACTCTTTTTCAGACCTTTCTGCATATTTAATATTCGCTGTATTATCACAACAGAATGGCAAAGCAATGATCGTGTTTTTCTTTGCTTTTCCTTTATTTCTAAACAACCATTGACGATGTGATTTTAAAACTGTAACTGAAGCCAACCAAACTTTTTTATGATATATCTGAACAAACAGTGATTTATATCCATGTTCAAGTTATATCCATTACCAGAGAGCTGACTTTTTTCACTTCTAGGCATCCAGCCATTTTGTAATCACAGCATCATTACAAAATGGCTGTTGAATGCTGCGGAGGCTCTTTAAGATATATTTTATATCCACGTTCATGTCATATCCATTTATATTGTATGGAAAACTTCATAGCAGTGAGCAAAACAAGGGTACTTGTTACTTGCTCGTTGATGCAGAGAAAGGAAATGATGATCTCCATGTGAACAACAAATGCTGATGGTGCTTTTGTTCAAATAGAAATGTTATTATTTATGCAGATACCACAATATAGAAATAAACATCATTACAATATCACAGTGAATCTCAGAGATAAAAGATGCAAAACAAGTCTGTTTTCAGATCATGCATATGGAAAAAGAAACGAATGAAACTGTCCCTCCAAGAAAATCAACAGTATTTTTCTTCAGCGTGGCATTCATTCATTCATTTATTCATTCTTCTTCAACTGCTGATCTGGAAACAGGTAAGCAGCCACAGCGCTAACCACTATGCTGATGTGCTGCTTGTTATATTCATTCAGATGTCCAAAATGACTTGTATTGTCAAGTTTTAAGTCGCATGGAAGTTAAAAATTCTTTTTGGTCACGTAGTCCGTGAATAAAATTCCTCCTTTAACTTACACTTTTATATCAAATCATGATCATTTTCTGTAGTTGTTTAAATGCACAGTGTACGTGCATCATATCTTTTCTTCTTCTTTCACATGTCACATGTCAGCTGCATAAGTAGACATGGAAAAACTGGGGGAAACTTCATTTCATAACAATACGATTTTATTTCTACATCAGTATTTGGTTGTTGTTTGCATGGAAAAGGTCTGAGATCTGATGTTGAGATAAGATACAGTTGTAATAATCAAATTTAACTTCTTAGTATCACTTTGCTGGACAGCCGTATAATAAAAAGCCTAAACATTTTTGCTGCCGCTTTCGCTCAATTCATTACAGAGTTGATTTTGGCACGCTCAAGTCAAACAGCCAGAAGCTTGAAGTCACCTTCTCTCTGCAGCATTAATATACACCTAAAACAAAAAAAGAGTGGCTGAGGGGGAAAAAATAGGCTGATGTGTCTGTTCTCACCTCCTACTAATAGAGCCAGAGCAGCGTGTGTGCTCCAAGGCTGAGCAACACTCTGAGAAATAAGCCACTCAACAAAACGCTGTACGGTGATTGACATGAGGCGATAAGAGGATGTGCTGTTATGCAGCACACAGAATAAAACTGCTTTCACCTGTGTGTGCAAGAAGAAAGGAAGACACCGTGGTTGAAAGAAAACACAATATAAAAGATGAATACATTCTCTGACCTCAATGAGGTCTTTATGTACAACAATACTTTTTTTTTTTTTTGCTCTTTTCTAAGTATTTTTCTCTGCTCTTCTATATTCTCCACCTTATTTTCTTTGGTTCTATGTTACACCGGAGAGGACAAAAGAGCAAACGTTATTTCAATTCCTCTGTGTATTTTGTATGTACAGAAGAACTGACAATAAAGCTGACTTTGACTAAACATCCCAGAAACGGATGAACGGTAGAAAATGAATGGATGAAAGAAAACGTATAGGTAAGGTTAAATGAAGAAATCTTCATTAATCTTCAGGTCGCCAGTCCTTCACAGGGCCAGAAATCTGTTATGACAAAGAAAAAGGCGTGTTTTCAGTTAGTTACCTAAAACCCTTGGTCTAGCTAAAATAAATGAATAAATGGTGAATATCTGCAGGGAAAACATTTGCAGGAAAAAGGGCGATTGTTTCCATGGCGATGTCATCAACAGCAACAGGTGTACTGGTGATGATTGGAGTTCACCAGGGAAGTAATATAAGTGCAAAGGCGACGTTTCTGCCAGAGCTGCTCCTGACAATGTCTACTGATAGAGGGCTGTCTGTGGAATAGTTTTATTTCATTTCAAATTCACAAAGTAAATTCTTCTCAAAACCAACAACACCAGGTGAGACCTCCTAGAAAAGTACAATAGTCTCGTCTGTGTGTACGATGACATTTCCAGCACGATTGAACAGAGCAAAGTTTTCAGCCAGAAAATAAGCCCAGCAGGCAGCAAACATTCCTTCCCCCCTTTTGTCAGGAAAGTCCTGCGGCAGCTTATTGAGGTTAATTCTTTATAAACATCTCATTTCAATGATTACACATTTAATTGAACGTCAATAATTTGTTCGTTGTTTGGAACAAACAATTATAGACTAATTATAGACCAGGATCAGTGGTTTGATCCCAAGCTCCTCCCACAACTCATCCCTGAATTACAGCCGACGGTGTGCAATGTTGCCTCCTGCTGATAGCATGCGAGTGACCACGGTGACAGGTGCACACTTGTCTTTGTATGGATCAATAAAGTCAATTGAACCACAACGTTCTAGATGGCTCATGCAGGAAGAGAGGAGACACGAGGACACACACAATGCACCAAACAACTCAAACGGAGACATTTAATATATTTACAACTCTTGCTTCCCTGATCCCACACATGCACACACATACACACACAGTATTCGGTTCAGGTAAGGGGCAGGGGGTGATGTAAACACCAGGAGAGACGACCACCCATCTCTGTAGCAGCTGCAGAGATACACACAAACACACACACCTACACATTTTTGTTTTCCTTCCTTTTCAGACTCACACACTCAAATGGCCTAGTTTGAAACTGCTGAATTAAGGACTTTGGCGACTTACAGTCTCTTTGTGTTTTCTGAGAGACAGCTGTGGGAGAACAGACGATCATCATTCTTCACACCATCCCACACACACACACACACACACACACACACACACACGCGCGTACACAGCTTCCCTTTGAGGCTGACAGCTCCAATCTGTTTGTTAGATAGTGAGAAATAAGATCAGACTCTTAACCTTGCTGATATCAAACAAGCTTGCCCTAATTTGACTTCGCACCTTCCATGTGATCTCAGAAAGTACGGCCCCACTCTTCATTTGATCCAACAATTGTAAAGGTCTTGAAAACACTTTCAGTGGGATCTAAAAAGCATCTTGAAGACACAAAAACTTTTTACAGGTTGTGCATGATTACATTTTCATCTCCTGTGCTGTAAATGACAAAAAAAGACAGAGGTGAAAGTGGCAGGGCATTTTCCAACGATGAAATTGGATAAAGGAAATTGTTAAAAGCTATTTCTCTGATACAGTTAAGCGTATCAGATATACTTGCTCTGACTGTCATATAGGCTGGTAGATACACAACAACGCCCCAACATCAGGAAAAAACAGCGCTTCTGGGGGAAAAATGGCAGCATAATAGTAGGCAGTGTCTTTGAAAACAAATATACATGTAAGAGTATTAGTGCATTATCTCACACATGCATGCTCTGCAAACATGTTCGCATGTTTCATTGTCTCCTGTGTCCGGTCTCTCCCCGCTGAAGAGAACACAACTGTCAGCCTCACAATAAAAGCACCCCAGTTTCCTTGATTTGTTTGGATTCTGCCTCAGCCTGTTATATAAGATTCTACCGGAGTTGTTTCTTTTCAGTTCCACTGGCAGGTATTTTTGAAGACGGTGCCACAAACAAAGAGCAATTCTGAATGTAGGGGGTGTAACCGCATCAGAAGGCATTTGTTTCTGATTCTTCAAACAAAAGAGTATAGGAAAAGAGGAGCGACAGTGGTTTAGGTGATCTATCTTCTCGTCCGCATTGGGAACAACCCCAAGGGGTAAACGCCTCCTCTTAGGAAAGATGAATTACAACACCTGTGTCTGTCTTTGAAAATCAGCAAAAACACGCTGAGCTTTGCTGAGATTTCTGTATTTGTTGTTTTTTCATGCCTCTTGCATGAGTGATCAGAATGTCAATTTTAAGAGATATGTTTGCCATGGGGAGCACAGCGGCATAGTGGTTAGCGCTGTTACCACTGTTTGGTTCCCAGCCTGGGGCCTTTCTGTGCGGAGTTTGCATTTTCTCCTCTGTGTCAGCGAGGGTTTTCTCCGGGTGCTCTAGTTTCCTCCCACCGTCCAAAGACATCATGTTTGGGTTACCTGGTGACTCTAAAGTGTCTGTAGGTCTGAGTGTGAGTGTGAGTGGTTTTTGGACTCTGTCTCTCTCTGTGTGATGGACTGGTGACCTGTCCAGGGTGTACCCCGTCCTTGCTCAATATGAGCTGGCTCCAGCACCCGCCGCAACCAGGAAACGGATAAGCGGTAGAAGATGAATGACTGAATGAATGAATGGTTGTGCACAGTTCTGTATCTCTGTGGTTGTTCAAGACACAACAACCAGGCAAACAGCAAAAAGAAGAAAAGAATCACACTAAAAACAAATATGTCTGTGTAGCCAAAGCCTGACACATAAAACATGAGTAACATACATCACAGCACTGGGTGACATGCTACCTCCATAGTCTGAGCGCGTCCGCGAACGCACGAACACTAACTGGAGTGTGACAATAACCCCTGAACCTCTCCACAAACAAAATGAGAAGCGAATGAATGATGAATATGTTGCTGCAGCTACACGTAACCTGCACCATAGCTAGGATTTCTGAAGCGGCCAACAGTGGACTCCTAAATGTTCTGCCCAAATTTGCAACTTAACTTTCTTTACTGTCAGGTTGTAGGTGCTGTCTCAGCTTCCTGCAAAGTGGACTGAATAAAATACTGTGAGCTCTGAGATTAGATGAAACTTTAATGCTCCCCTTGGGCAAAGAATATGACATAAGCAAGAACTAAGCAAACTGGAGTACTGAAATTATTGCAACAAGTTATTAAAGAAACAGAATATATCTACAATCAATAAAGATTAATAGCCTCAGTTAACAGATTTAAACGCCGATGGGGACACATGCTTACAATTTGCAAACCTATACACGGTACTGAAAATGTGCTGAGGTGATTATACATATGGGGGAGCATATGCATAGAAATGTGCCCATCTGTAAAGGTTTTCCTTATTATCGTACCATATGCTTCCACTTTAGTGTCCACCAACGGGGTGATAACTGTTAGAAGAAAACATAGTTTGGCCAGGAAACGTGCCTGTTGTTCCAAGAAGAAAAAATCGTGCTACACACCAGAGTTCTTCTGATATAGTCCATTTTTTTTCCTTTGGAAATAAATAACCCTTTTGCATGTTTTTATAAGCCCAAAATCGAAGCTCAAAAATGCTGACCTGGTCCCAACAGGTGATCAGTACTGATGTTAAGGCACTATCAGACCACATGCACTTGACTTTATAAGGAATTAGCGTTAACTTGGTCTAACATATCGATAAAAAGCCACAGGTGAAATGATGTAACACAACAGGCAGTAAGATCAAGCAAAGAAAGAAAGGAGCAGAGGGATAGACACAGGTTACGCTGCAAAGCCTAAAAAGATTGAGGTCAAGGAGCGACTCCCATTTAGCATTAAAAGAGACAAAGGTTTTCTCACACTTTTGACACATTTGGCTGAGAATTAATTCTCTGCCTGACGGGGTAGACACCAAGCTCGTGATGAGCTGCCATTTTTGGGTTCAAGTTCAACCCAACAGGTTCAAGAAGGAGCTAGATATTGGTTGCTTATGCAAGTTGTATTGACAGTCGGAAATCCTGTTGGCTGCAAAATTAGAATTTTTGGAAAAGACTGCAGTGAGTCAACGTGTTCATCAGTGATTACTTGTAAATGTTTTTTTTTTTTTTTTTTCAGAACAAGAAACTTCTGTGTCGCTGTAATCTTCCTGCCCTGTACCTCTGTAAGTCGGGTCACAAAACACTTCTCTGTCCAGTGTCTCCGCTGGAGGTATCGATTTAAATTAATAAGGCATTAAATCATGTCTTTGGCTTCGGCTTAGTTAGGCCACTAAAGTAGGGAATAACTCCACCCAACGACTCCTGTGTGTGAGATTCGGCGTCATGCTCGGTAATTGGAAGCACTCAAAGACAAATGGAGCACCTGTGACGTCACTCATAGTTTCTGAAGAATGGTTCTGAAGTCTGCTCCTTTGTCTCCATCTCAGCAGTGCTTGACTCTGTGACCTCCAAGTCAATCCAGAAATGGGCAGATGGTTGTGTGTGTACTGATTTGGGGTGAAGATGTAGCACACCCTGATGACTTCAAATTTGGAGGTCGCTGCTTGGGAGAGCTGCTAATTAGATGAAGTCCATCCACTCTCACTTCCAAGTCACATTTTTCACAATAACATTTACAAAGAGAGGGCTGCTTGCAGCAGTCACTCACGAACACAAGTGATAAAACCAAACAGTGGAGATTCTCATCGTTTGGTGTTACCATGTTAAGAAATGCAAGAAAATGAGATTGGTGTCTTAAACCAAAGCACATACTAATTCTTTGTCATTGTGTTATGCAAAACCTTTTTGCAAACAAACCGAGGGCACAGATAAAATCCATTTAATCACATAGCTGTGACAAAACTTTGGCTCTCAGAATTAAAATTATGCCTTTGGAGTCCTTTGTTTCAGCTGAGATATACAAATGCAAGATTTTTATCTTCAGTGCATTTGAATGCCGCTTGTGGTCTGTAAACAAGTACAGAGGTTTTTCACTCAGCATTTATCATACCCATTTAATACACTCTGTGTTTGTATATTCATGTGCCAGGATGCTTGTGTCTGTCTTTGTGTATATGTGTTCTGGCGTTTCTTGTTTTGCAAACACGGAGTGAAATTTGTGTTTCCGTGTTTACTCCAGTGCAAACAGCAACCGTATTTTTGGTTTCTTATCTAGAGCACATGTGCAAAGTGCATGTACATGCGTGCATAGAAGTGTGTGTGTGTGTGTATATATACAAGGTTGTAATTAAACCTAAATCCATTATATTACAGTTGGGAGGTTTTTAGGGGGATTCATCTGTACAAAGCTGAGCTCACACTTCTTACTGCAATCATTTTTAATTTGATGGATATGTTTATCCATTTTTTGAATAAATTGCTCACAATATGTCCCCGGAGCTCACACAAGTGAAAACTGTAATTAAAATTGAAGCAGGGGATTTTGACTATTCACAAAGGCCTCGTCGTGCATTTTGTTTCTTATCCTAATTTCTTGTTTGCATTATGAATAGTTGTCCACTTTTCAGAGGTGGGCTTTAGTACGAAAATGTCATAATACTGCCAATTACTTTCAGTCATAATCCAAACAGATGATAAGGTTTATTCCAAAAATATGATATCATGCTTATGATGAGACTGAGCTCTTGCAGTTCTTTTAATAAGTTGCAATAGATGCACAGGTGACAGCCAAGTATTCCAAATGAGCACAGCAGCTGAACAGTATTGATATGGAGATATGATTTGAGAAGTGAAGAAAAGAGAAAATCACCTATAGCAAAGTTGGTTTTCCTATGCAAAGTATTCTACTTCACTATATTTAAAGTGGAAAGAGCTGCAAGGTAAAAAAACTATTTACCTTGCAGCAGTTGTGAAGAAGAACTGAGTTGATCCATCAATAGGCAGACACGCTCTCAAATCTTACATCTGCTGCGTTGCATGACGAACAGGTGCGACCCGGCTCTGCCGCATGCTAAATACTCCAATTGCGACAGCGGCTCGCTTATCTGTGACTTCTGTCTTTCCTTTCAGCATCAGCCAGGCGTGAGCTAGCTTTATGCTTTTCTGTCGATGACTGCGGTGGTCATTTGCCTCAGTGTTAAAAACATGGAGGAGCACTGAGGGAGAGTGTGAGTGGGCTGGTTACACTGTGCATCAAGAACTAGCAGATGACCTGGAGGGTTTTTTGTTTGTTTGTTTGTTTGGTTGTTTTTTTTTTTTTGGGGGTGACATTCAGACACTGTAAAGCATTAACAACCTGTGTGTTGCCTAACAACATAATGTTTTGGTTGCACTCTATAAGAAGCGCCAGGTGTTTGATTTATGCAGTCTAATATTACCCCATAAAGTCGGAAACCTGCTGAGGCGTAAGCTTTGCTTGTATACATTACTGTTTTATTTCACTGTTGTGGGTCTGAGGCAGGCAGAGACAGCAACCAAGGGGGAGAAAGGTATGAAATGCCTCACAGGTCACAGGCTGGAATTGAAGGACCACTCACCCATCAGGACACCCAGTGGGATCCATTATAACCAAAACTATTATGCATTGCAATGTATGCATTGTTTACAATGTTGGCGGTTGCAGGCAGAGACAATTTTCTGGTGGTCTTGGCACAGAATGTTTACGAGTAAGATTAAAAATAACCGTTTCTCATAGGTGAAACTGTGGTATACTGTTTGTTTGTTGTTTTTTTTTATTCACTTTACCATCTGCCTTCATAGGCAGGAATGGAAGCATAAACATTGTAGTGTAGATCTTAAAAGTGCTCTCATCCCTCTTATTTATATCTCGATGCAATATCTGTCTCAGAAAGTCATGTGGAAAAAAAGAGAGAAAATGAAAGTTGTGAAGTAAAAATATTCCTCTAACTTCGAGCACTGTTGAAAATATTTGCTGTCATCAATTGTGAATCAATAAAATATCCATGCATCCTTTCTGTTATTGCTGTAATCCATCTATGCTATGGCTGCCTGTGTTACTAAGAGTGCAACGTGCCAAATGTTATCTGTGAGCGTTCAATACACAAATGGAAACCTTAAAGCAACCAAAAGAGAAACCTCTTTAAGAAACAATTTGTAGAGCACAGGCGAATTTGAAAAATTAATGAGAACGTTTTTGCATTGATAGCAGAAAATGTGAAACGGTTGACATCAGCTCCAGCTGTGTTGCAATTAATTACTGCTATTTTTCTCTAACGGGACAAAGCAACCAGGCAAATCCGGGCTCATTTCAGCTCAAACATAAACTTCCATAACATCAGCACTGACTCGGGGGTCAGGATGATGAAAAGAAACGCTTGTGTATGTAAAGAAAGATGAGAAAAATGCCTACTCCGGCCTTCGAAAACGTCCCTTCGCCACGCCACTATTATAAACTGATGACAGCTTGAAAAGCAGAGATGAAGCGCACTCTGTTTGGCCTGTGGATGTGCAGGCTGGATGCCTCACAGTCAGTTGGGGCATGCAGGGAATAGTTCAGGTTAAAAAAAAATTCATTTCAAAGTAGATGAGGTCAAAGGTTGAACAAAGAAAAAAGAGTGAAGGCCATGATGAGGTGCAGAGCACACTTCCCTCGTGAGGTCACATCCCATGCAAGGGTTACAACGGTACTGAGCACTTTCCCAGAGAAGATAACAATTACAACATTTGAAGAGTCACAAATCTTTCACACAACCCGGGTCAAATAGCAAAACAAGAAAATGTATCAATCTGTTCTTATTATGATGCATGTAATAGGAAAACATCTGTTTCACAGTCAGTTGAAAAGCCAATCTCTACTAATTCGGCGCTATAACAAGTGTAACAGCTGAATTCCTCCAAAATAAATTGGGTTGGGAATGAAGCCAAAGTTCTTTATTATACAATTTTTTTTAGTCTCACTGTGAAAATATCACAGTAAATTGAGGGAATGAGGAAAACATGCAGACAAAGTAAGTGTCACAGCTGGAAGCAAAGCTAACGTGAGCAAAGACGGTGAAAATGGCCCTGCCAGAATAACCATCACATATCTGACGCGAGCAGGTTTTTTCCACTTTTCATCATTTTTATCTGTAAATGTCACCAGTTTTTTCTTCCTTGCTGATGTTTCCCGGTATGTAAGATTTATCTTACTCTGCGATCTGTGTATTTGCAACTGACCTGAAAGTACTGGCTTGCATCTTCAGGAGACTGTGGGATCTGATCTCCTGTTTCAACCCCACCAAAGGCAGTAAAATCAACAGCATCAGTGTACCTGTTTTCATTTGTGGTGACTGCTGTGAGTTCAGAGTAAACACATGAAACTCGTGCTACAAAAAAGTGGGGTATTTATAAGTTTCAGTCTTGCTTTTCTTTCCACACACACAGACGACCAGCTGAAATCGACCCGCCGAATTTTCTCCACCGATAAAAACACTTGTTCACCTCCAGTGACTTGAACAAAGATCCGTGAGACCAGATGAATGTAACAAGTTAGAAGCAGAAAGTTTTTTCCAGCTCTGTTTGTGTCCTTATTGGCTCTTTCCCTGTCAATTGTCCAACCAGAGAGAAAGTTTGAAGGTGAACTGCTTTCCCAGTCCGACCTTTTCATGGAGTTTCATAGAGTTGTAAAAGGACTCCAGCTTGACTCAGAAAGCTTTCTTGTCCTCCATGTGTGGGTGTAACATAACCCAGTTCAGTATGATATCAGTGCATACTGTTTTCCACTGACATCTACGTGATGTGATTACACGAATAATAAAGCAAAGAAATTCGAGTTTTACTCCAGTTTGAGCTGTAAATTCGTAGTTTGGCATGAAGGTTGTAGGACGTGTGACAGAGACAAACCTCAAACAAAGTAGGTTTTCTCCTGATCTCTTACCACGTGATAACGTTGGTGAGGTCCGTGGTTTGTGAGAAAACGGAAGTGGTATTTATTTCATTACATTACAGTGCGACAAAGTCTGCCATTGTCTGTGATCACACTTCACAATGCAACTGAAACTGAAGCACAAACTGTCTCTGCCTTGCTATCAAGCATGCCCTTCCAGTCGCTGTGCTGGTTTCAATACTTTGTTACCAATGTAAAAACTATACTATCTCATCTTAACACTGTTCCTCCCACAGTCTGAAGACTTAGTGTCCATAAGTATATATATGAATGCGAGTGGCTGGCCGGGACAGGCTCCTGCCTCTGCGTCTTGCTGTGAGAACTGCACAGAAGGACAAGTTTGAGGCACTTTTCCATTTTATTCCACTTCATACCTTTACCACAGATTTACATAGATGACATGAATCATCAGCAGAAAACTGATATCTCCAATAAATACAGAAAATGCCCGCAGTCTCCTTTTGCTTTTAGCTCTTATTATTTTGTTTGCCTTTTTAAAGTCTGGGAGACATGAACACAGGCTCTTATCATTTATTATTCATAATTATTGAAATGACATAAAACAAGACAGTGGGCTGTATTTTAACACTTTTGCTATTTAACAGTAGAGAAAACAGGTGTATGTTTAAAAAGGGCCATCCATAATCCTTTGAGTGCTTCATAATATACTAACATGTACTAACATACTAACATAACGTACTAACATGAAATAAACCAGTCAAAGCAGCATCTCCTTTTCCTCTTGGCAACCAGACATGCTTCAACGATCCTCCATTACTATTATAATTCAGTATTCCACACAGAACGAGGCTGGATTTCATATTGCGATTGACTGAAATGATGCAAATTCATCTTGAGGGACAAAATAGCACACTGAAACAATGTTCTGTTCTAACAGCACAAATTAAGAAATGAGACATTTTTTGTTGTTTTCAGAACATTATGGAACTCTAATCGGACAGCTCTAGTCTGAGTGATGGATGGGGATACACTCCTGCTTGGGTGCATCAGGCCGTGTGTTCGCGGTGTGCACCTTGCCTATGTGGGTACACATCACTCTCTTCATGACAGATCCTGAATGTAACGGTGAAATACTGCTCCTCTGATTTAACCAGACTTTTGCACCTGACCGTACCACCTTTTTAGACTAACATGGTCATGGACACTCTAGTCAAGCTTCTATTCCAAGAGTGTGGACGCTCTTGGAATAGAAACTGAAATTACTACTCCGCTGCTCTGCTTTGCACCAGGTGTACAGCCGTACTTGCAGCTCCATAAGTCTGTTGTTGGTACAGCTGTATTTTGGGAATAATCTCGGCTTGACGTGACAATAACAATCGTGAAAAAAGATAAAGGATCAACATAGATGCTAGAAATCGTCCTTAGAAGGACGTTATTAACAGCCCGAGTTTCACACCAATTCATCCAATAGCTGATTTGACATTTCACTGAGATGTTGCAATACAAAAGCTACCCGCATAATGAAATGTCAAGAAACTGAAGGTGCTGTGTTCCTTTGTGTGGGTGCTCTTTGGACTTTGCGTACAGTATATTGAGTTCTTTTGTATCTGGCACACATCCAACAGCGCGGCACGGCAGCATAGTGGTTAGCGCTGTTGAACCAAATGACTGTGACTCTGTGAGTGTGAGTGGTTGTTGGTCTCTGTCTGTCTCTGTGTGTCGGCCTTGTGATGGACTGGTGACCCCGCCCCCTCACCCAGTGTGAGCTGGGATTGGCTGCAGCGCCCCATGACCCAGAAACAGATAAGTAGTTGAAGATGAAGGAATGAACACATCCAACAGAGGATTGCTGGATGTATCAATAAGTAATATTGATTTAACCCTTTCACCATTTTATCCAGTCATTGAAATACGTCAGCCTGGTCCAACGGGACGGAGCCACCAAAGGGCATTGCGATTGCTGTAACTGTTTCAACTCAACTACCAACAATGAAAAACTCCCATAAAAATATTTAAAGTCATCAGCTCCACCGCTGCCAAACTACTGACTGAACACCCAGATGCATTCATGTTATATATTTTATTCCCTATATGTAATGCTGCTGTTACACTGCAACTTCCCAGTCTGGGATAAATAAAGTATCTATCTATCTATCTATCTATTTGGCCAATGAGCATAGACTCAGATAAAGTTAATTTCACGAAGTAGGTCAGACAGTTATTCATTAAACACGCGTTGGGCCAGCTACAGTGTTAAGCGTCAGCGGGCAGTGGACGAACAGAAAACATCAGTACAACATTGGTCAAAGGGCGGAGTTGCCAGCAAGCAGGGTTTGTGAGATGAAACTGGAAATCAGCTCATGTAATCCTGCTGCCTCTCCGCCTCCAGATGAGCGAGAACAGCCGCAGTCAGGATTACGAAGGCACTGACTGCCAGAAGCTATGGCTCGCATTAACATGTGCAGCGTGTGGCACAGGAATCATGAGAGCACAGACACATGTACATTTATATATCGACCTGTTTTGTTTTTACAGTTCTACCAGAGTAAACTTGGTTAAAGTGAAAAAGTCAGCATGATAAAGGCGGCTCAACCCTGATTGATTGAGCAATGGATTTTTCTTTTATTATAATTATTATTTTTTTTGTAAATAAAGATGATGCTGTTCCTGCAGGTGCTTCCAAAACAACAACTAATGTTTGCAAATACAAGAACTATACAGAATTTAAGAAAGGTGACAACTAGCCGAGCGCAAAGATGTGAAATAACCCCACTATCCTGGCCGTGGCTGAGAATCTCTCCGCTCTTTATTTCCACAGCAGATGATAAAAAACAAGATAGAAAACAGTTACTATTGTTGTTGCAACTCTTCTCATATTTATCTTGAGTGGGTGGAGTATCCGACACATTAGCATTTCCTGTGTAAAGTTCAGATGGACGTTCGTGATATTTTGATCAGACGTTGGATTTAATCCCAGAAACCCACAAAGATGAAGCTATCACATTACAGTCCTTAATGAAATGTATGGAATAACCATGTAAAAAATACTGAACACGCTGAACGATACAGGTTAACACGTGGTGACAGAAAGACCATCTTTATAAATGAAATTTCACTTATTTTCCTTTCACAAATCATTTGTTGGCTTCAAATCTGGTGATCGACTTGACCATTTGAGATGCTTTCCTTCTTTTCTTTCTCTGAAACCATTTAGAAACTCCTTTTTTTGTATCGGAGATCCCCCTCGTCACCCTGTTGGACAGTAAAAGATTAATCTTAAGAATTTCCAGCTTCATGTGCCCACTCATCTTTGCCCTCGTCATAGAAGTTTGGCCATAACAGCTCCACATCATCATACTTTTGAACACAGCCACTTCACCTTCAAATATTGCGTGTGGAACTTTCAAAGACTTTCATTTCTGACTCCATTCTCAGCAATTCACAGCATTTTTTGTCAGTCTTACAGGTGAAAGAGGCGGTCATGAAGGTAGAGTGCCGTTTTCTGTTACAATACAACACTTTTCCCAAGTGGCTCTTAGCTCTTAGTCTGGCTAAAGTTTCTGATGAAATTTCGAGGAGCTGAAACGTGCGGCTGGTTGGTGTTGGAGTAACGTTGCTTTCATTTGCAAAAAATTCCTCCAATGTTGCACAAATCTTCGCCTATATGTATTGTGAGACGTTACTTTGAGGTTTGTTGCTTCCATTCAGCCTTTTTCTAACCAATCAACATGCACCAACCCAACCGAGTCTGATTTCTAAAGGCATGAGCGGGAAGTGAAATCCGATGACCTTTGCTTGCCTTGGCCTCCTGTTTTCATTTTCTTTCACATTAACATGACTTATGGACTGTAATATTCTAATTCCTCTGTTTATGTTACTTCCTGGAGAAATTGTGAATGCCTGCTCAAACTTTCATGTGAATAGCTGCATTGGAACTATACTTCTTTTCCCCACTGGAAGTTATTCAGTCTTATCATCTGTGCGGGGGCGGCGCTGGGGGGAGTATGTGAATGACGAGTCTAGACAGCAAAATGATAACAAAGAGAGAAAGAGATGGGAAGAATGAGAAATAGGTGTTATCATTTTCGCCAGCAGCTGACTGTCAATCATTTTCACTGATAGTCAGCACAGGAGTATAAACAAACCTTGTAACACATCCACGTACACACAAACACACAATACAGATAGTTCCAAGAGGAGACGGGGGAATCTCGTAACACCAATCTTGCTGCACGTTATCGTGTTAACGCACACCTTTGTCCTCACTTCATCGCCATTTGGTGCAAAATTTCTAACTCCTCTAACTAAAGCTGAGATTCTGACCCAAGCAAAACTTTTCTCTGGGAAACGTTAAAGTCCTCAGTCCAGAGTCTCTGCCTCTGTTGTGTCACCGAAACATTATGCGGTGGATGAGTGCAGAGATAATCATCTGTGTAGCAAGAGCTGATATTTTTTTGTTATTGTTCTCTGAAAGTGGAGGCAGAGAAGGCGAGCTAAAGCGGACAGACAGTACCGAACGCCAGAAACTTATCAATGGCTTTGCTACCGCAGAAAAAGGTCCATGAGACACTTCGAAAAGTGCCTTTGTGTCGTGTACAAGTGCGTGTGTAGCTGAGTGAGAATGTCTTTGGTTCGATATCAGTCCTGTGAATCAGCTTCCATTTGGTCAGCCTGGGAGGTTTGGATCATGTCATGCAGATGATGCAGATGCAGCCTGTCTTGCGTCCTGTCTGTCCAGCCTTTTGCTCACGTTTGTCCTTGTTCTTCATCATCTTGGCTACGTGTAGCTCTCACCTCACTTCTTGATGGAGTATCAAAAGAGAGATGGACATTTATGAATAAAACATGGATGAAAATGAACCGAACGGCCGCCATAAACCTGATCCCATTTCACGTTATGTAGCACTCATCGATTCTCTCCGTGCTGCTATGACATCACTTTTACAAAGTAAAAGTTTAGTTTGTAGTCTGGACAGGCAGAAGCCAGACCTTTGGTTACCATGACATTGTCACAACTGGCCGCTTACACGCCTCATCTGCAAGTGGTTAAGGCAACATCAACACAACTGCATTTATTGTTGTTGACATGCGTCATGCATGCTCAGTGTCTGCATTTTCAGGTGTGACGGTATCGATGGAGACTGACCATAAAATAAGAGGAGGATGGCAACAAGAGCGGATTAATTTGCTTTTATTTTCGAGTAGAAAAGCTGAATTTCACTGCTTCTTGACAGTTCAGCCAGAGGAATCCTTTGCCATGGTAACAAACGAACTTTCCAGACTGGAGAGTACTAAATCCTGTGAAAAGTCATTACAACTGTGTAAACCGGTAATTAGGGCCCCAGACAGTTATTTTTTATGGACTTCTAGTTTCTGCTGTACATCTCACAGTTTAGTTAGCATGATAGCTGCTATTTAGTATCACATCTACCCTACCCATGGAAAATGATGACCTGCACACAAAAGTTAAATGGCCATAGAAAATGATATATTTTGAGGACAAATGTACAAAATTCTGTGCCATGACCACAATAGCAATTGCAATAACATGCCAGATTTAAACCAATGCCCTCACAGCCCCAGCTGAAAGTGTTAGGGAATGTTAAAAGAGGATTATGGGAGTTCGAAGTGTGCTGACATTGGGGAAATTGGTGCATGACGAAGCCAAATTCTCTGCTGTTGTTTGTTTGTGCAATTTGCCAACACATATAAAAAAGATACGCTGGCATACACAGGCTCAGACACACATTATATGTTTTAACTCTCTTCTCCACACACACACCATGAATGTAGTTCCATGTGACCAGAGGCACACACAGTTGTACACAAAGACAAACTCAAACAGAGTCTCAGCAAGGTAAACGTATGCACATCGCTGCACATGCAGTTAGAATGCATATGCGCCCACACAGCCTCTCTTTCTCTGTGTGTCTCTCTCTCTCAAGCACACACAAATACACAAACCACACACACAGTCCCCCCGCAGCCCAAAACCTCATGGCCTGTTTAGAAAACCCACTGCTTTCCAGTAAATCCTAAATAAACTAATCCCAGTACATCAACAAATGCAATTTTCAGCTTAGCATAAAACACATGCAAATGGAAAGCAACCTCGCTTCACCCTCATGTGAGAATGTGTGTGAGTAAGTGGATGTTTGTGATTTCTAACGCGGCAGGTATAATCAGCCAGGTAGAAATGAAAGGGTGAGGATGAAGAGGAGGATGAGGTTAAGAAGGTCGGTTATGTTTCGTTTTCAAACTTGGAAAAGAAGCACGGTGAGGAGAACGATGCAAAGCCTGACTTACGTAACACCAAGTGACAATGTGTGTGCTCTCCATGTCCTTCCATCTGTGAGGTCAACAACTCTCAAACACTTCTGTGTTGTACAAAATACTTCACCGTGACAAACTTGTAGGTAGGAAAAAAATCCTATTAAGAAATAACCGGCAGGCGGAAAGAGAAAAATCGCATTCCATCGTCTTTGCTCGCTGATGTGCTCTGTTGTTATGCAACAATATGCAGGAAACATTTCCAGTCCTATCTTTTTTTGATTTAAGTGTGTTGTTTGAGAATCATTATCATTATCATTCATCATTTCTTGTTGATATTCATTCCTTTTCACTCTGCCTACCGGAGCCCTTCCCAACATGATGACTGGTTGTTACACCTCTAACACACCACGTGTGACTAGAATGTCTGGTCTGGCTGATTTGTCGTCAGTCTGTGGAAGAGAACCGAGTTGAAGTAACAAAAAGGGAGCCATGGAGAATGTGCTGAATGTGTGAGTACTAACACCAAACCCAAAATATATATATTTAAAAAAAAAAAAAAAGCTTAGAGAGTGTTCTAGTGCTCAGTGCATCATCGGAGAACGGCTCAGTATGACATTGTTCGGCCATTACTGTACTGTCTCAGCCTGCAGTGAACATTTTGTCGACACAAACTCAACACTAACACAGCCTGAACAGGATCCCATTTCACAGGCTTTCAGTATAATAGACGCTGCAAATGGGAGGGAATTCGTATGTATTCGTGCTCGTGTGTGTGTGTGTGTGTGTGTGCAATCTCACCTAGACTTCCATGTTCTTCCTCCAGAGCAAGGCACCCAACCTGTCATGGGAATCTGATGACCAGCTCATCACACACACGGCTTAAAAAGAATTCAAACCCCCCCCGCTCGAGTTTGTCTGTAGATATGCTGTTTCTGTTGCCAACACTTAAAAACAAGTAATAAAATAGAGTGGAGTTGATGTTCCATCTCCTCGCTGAGTTTGTGTTTCATGCCAAAATATCTTTGAAGACTTTGCTGATGAAATAAAACATTAGAGGGCAATATACCGCTGTCTACATGTCTGTTGGAAATACGACTCCGTCATCAGAGCTGATATCTGAAGTTATGTCTTCGTGGTGATGTAATACCAGTGTCAGAGATCTAATGTGATAAACAGCTGACTATGAGCTTAACTCAAACCAATGCTGAATTGCTGCATTGCATCACCTGACATGTTGATAACACACAGACTCCTTGAATTTGTGGCATAGTGAAATAACTCTTCGCAGTCATGTGACCGTCTAGCTGTCGTCATCAGGATCATGTTAGTGTCCATTCATGCCCTGACCACTTTGGTCATCAGGCAGCTATGTCTCATTCATCACATCCCACCTTCAGGTTATCATTATTTTTTTCCTCTTACAGATATAACAAACCGCTCATTCTTTGAAATGAATGATTCTGGCTTTTCTCGAACCAGATTAGACCTCTACACGGCCAGACTACAGTCTTTTAAGACGTTGTTCTCACAGCCAAAACATCCGAAAATCTCTTTGAAATCTGTGAGTGAATGGTGTCTGTTTGAATGAAATCAGTTTGTGGTGTTTTGTAGCCATGTCACAGCTGGAGTTTCACTGATACCATATGTTAATAATTCGATCCTCAAAATAAACATTACAATACATCGTTGATATAGCAGATCCATTTTATTCAGGGGCAGCTGATGAAGCTGCCAGTGACATAGGCAAGACAAAGCACGGCATCAATGGAAATGTATAGGCCAAAAAAAAAAAAAAAAAAGAAGAAGAAGAAAGAAAATAAATATATATATTGATATCAACTCAAATTTAGACTCAGGTTTTCAGGGAACTCTAACCATCTTCTCTTTCAGTTAGAAAGAGACTAAATATCTCTGTCAGACCATCTTTATGCTCTCCCGCTTACACGTGTACGCATGTACACACACACACACACACATATATATATATATACACAAATAGGTATTTCTGTGGTATTCAGCAACAACACAACTGCTTTTGTTCCATCAGACACACAGATTGTACAGTCTTACCGTACACACAAGGACTTAAAACCGGAAGCTCACTCACATTGTTGCAAGACAAATATTTCAAGGGATTTTCTCGTGATGGAACCATTTCTCATTCAGTTGAGGACAAAGGCACATAGGGAACACACATTAACAATACATAACAATCAGTCTTCTTCAGTCATGCGTCCTGCTGATAGCCTAGCAACAAAGTCACAGCTAAATGTAGAAATCCCTCACGTCTTTTAGACTCATCCAGGAACACAAACACCTCTGGCACTCAGCTTCTGTGTGTTGCTTCTCACTGGGCTGGATAAAAATGTAGGTCCAAACTCCATTTTTATATCTTTTTATAGCCTCTTGTCTTTTTCATATATTACAGCCACAAAATGCCCAGATAATATACAATAATATAATTTCAGTTGTGCTCATTAATTGGACAACATTCCTTTTATTATTTTTCTCATTCACCACTCGTCTATATAGCAGCTAGTAAAAAGATCAGTTAGACCAGAAAATGAGATGTAAAGCTTTGTTGAGGAACCTTTTTTTTTTTTTTTTTTTTTTTGAAAATAAGATTAAAACTGTTTATTGTTTGTCATTCTTGTACAAATGCAATTCAACCTAAACTCTTTTTGTGACAGTTTCTTTTATTAAACATTCATTGCCTGCAGGTTTGGAAAGAAATTGTCTTCTTGTCAGGAAGCGGTCAATTTTTTCTGGTGTGGAGTAAAAAGAAGAGCAGTGACTGAGCAAGTCTGCAGAAGAGCAGGAAAATTATGTCACCTATCGTCCTCTGGTTGTCTGAGAGGTGGCATCAAAAAAATCATAAAAATGAACTATATAGTCTATAATATGCTCATTTGTGTGCGCAGAAGATGTGAAAACAAACCTATTGAAGCACTCTGCTATAATGATGGGAGTATTTATTCTGTTTTGAGCTTAAGTAAAAAAATATTTGTGTGTCTGTATGTGGGAAGGAATGAAACAAAAAAATGGCGTATCAGAAATGAAAGCATATGAAATAATTACAGTGTGTAAGAGTTCATACTCATACTTACCAAACTTAAGATAAGTTTTAAATAACTGTTGATAGGAAGTATTGATGCAATTGAAAGGATGAATTTCTTCATATTTGTGTTTGTCTATATGGGTTATATGGAAAGTATATTTATCTTTATTGATATGTGTGTTTGATCTGGCGTGTGTCCAGACCTAGTTAAACCGAAATAGCTACAAGAGCAATAACATCTCTGGCTAAGCGGCAAGAGATTCAATTCCCAAGTCATTCTACAAAAGTGTGCTGTGATTGAGTCAGTCTGCCCTTTAAATTCAGTGTTTAATTTCCTGAAGGTCCCAAGAGCCGTGTCTCTGTTTCCAATTTCTCCTTCTCATGAGATCAGGATGAGGAATTAAATGATGGGCTTTCTCTTTCTTTTCTTCCCCTTTCTAGTCCATTGTTTTCTTTCTGTGTAAAATGCTGAACAGTCAAGGTTGGATAGAAGGGGACAGGTTAATGAGGCTTCTTGGTGTAGCAACATTTTCGATTATCATAATTTTTCTCTTCTCCCTTTTGCCTCTGTTAGAACATTTATTAGCTTGAGTTTGTGTGTGTGTGTGTGTGTGTGTGTGTGTGAGGGGGGGGGGGGGGGGGTGCTGCCATCTCTCCTGAACTGAAATCGCAAATCTCTCTTCTTTCACACATTCCCTGCAGTATTCACGTCTCCTGTATTCCCACGGTCACCCTACTATGTAGCCAGCGTTAGCAATGATCGACCAGCTCCGAAGAGGTATTTTGAGTTGAGCATCAAACTGTGTTACTTTAGTAACCAGGAGCTCTTTTCAGCTGCAAAAAACAACAAATTAGTATTCTAAGCATCTAGCCCAAGCCGGGCCGAGCAACATGATCACTTTGAGACACTTTAATGTCCAGTCTGCCCCAAAGAGATGACCTTAAAATGCCCTGCTCAACCGTCTGGTAGAGGTCTATATTTTAAAAACCTTTTTTTTTGGATGGTATTGTTGCCCCAAGGAAATAAAAAATGCTAAGAAATAATTGTTCCATTGCTTTTCTCTTAGTGAGAACAATAAAGGGTTAACCTGGCAGTCATCTTAACTCAAACTGTAGTGTTTCCCTGATGAACCTTAGTCAAATGATGTCTGGGTCTAAATGCCTCAGATCTATCTTCAATCAGTTTGAACATGGTCAAACTGCGGGCGCGGGGCATCAGGAATGCTGGCCTTCAGATGCAATCACAAAGCAGCAACTGAAACTGACACATACGTACGACATGCAACACAGAGACGCTGCTCATTGGCTGTGAATTCTTCCATAGTCTGCGCAGTTACCATGTCTCTCTTAGCGTCTGCCCCCCGGATGCTAACTTTGCTTGATTTAACTGTTCTTACGCAAGCAAATGCATCGTTACGTGACATTAGCAGCAGTTAAACAGCAAACACACACATCCTGTAGAGAATTTACAGTCCAACAGCTGGTTGCTGGGCTGGATCAAATGGAGAATACAAAAAACGTCAGAATAAAGGAAGTAAGAGAAGGTTTTGTCCACATCTGTTCATGTATTGTTGGAGATAATAAGCATATAATAGCAACCTTCACATTTCTCTGTTGGTGCTGGATTAGTTTTTGCATCTAATCACAGTTTGGAAAAACAGAGTGAGTCATTATTACGAACAACACATAGAATATTCCAAGCCATTATACTTTCACCACAGCTCAATGAGTTTTATATCCTTTATTGATCAAACTATTGACAGTCACAGCAGTGTGCTGACAACACCAGCTGTTCACACAGTTTTTCCTCTCTATTTGATTTCACAGACACCAATTCAACTTATTAGATTTAGGTTTATGACCGCGTGCTTTTAAAACCAAAGCAAATCCATCACTCACAAATATTAAAGCATTGCATTGTACCTCTAATCAGTGGATTAGAGGTAATCCTTTCCTTTCAGTAACAGCTTTTCTTTTATTCATCATTTCAGGTACAGGGATACATGAACTGGAATAGGGACCCGCTGATTTCTAAGAAAAGTTATTATTATTATCATATTTTCGTGTCAAACACTTTCAGCTATTACAGGACAATACCTGATGGGAGGCAAGAATGTTGAAATGCTTCAAAATAATTTGACAACATCAGATTGGCAATGACAGTTTATTTTTAATCACTTAAATTTGATCCTCAACCATGAGGTAGTGTTTTATTTGCTTGATCTCAGCCAAGTTTTAGAGTGTAATTTCATGTATAATACTGAAGTTTCGTATTGTCTATTGCCTATATTAACCATAAACGCTATTAGCAGTTTAAAATCATCTGTCAACAGTCACCGTAATCCAGGGGTTTGCTTAACTGACCGAAACGGTCAGCAAAGGCCTTTAAAGTCACAGTGTGCGACATTTTTAATTAAGAAACAAGAAAAAAAAAAATTCTCAATTACTATTGAGCAATGCAACATCGACATAATGCTAACGATGAGTTGACGTCAAGAAAAGAACCAGTTTCGTGTCATTTGTCATTCTTTAGTGCACCCACGGTGTTATTGAAGGGCATGGTGTTCATATCACCCAGCCCGTGAGACCAGGCAGCTCATTTTACAGCAGCTCAGTGAATCAGCCGTGAGAGACTTCAAACTTTGAAACCATCTCCATTACTGTTCCAGGTACCTGAAGGCTTACGCAGCACTCTGAGCAGCCATCCCTGTGTTGTCATTATCTTGCTACAGTGAAGGTGAGTTTAAAGTGCCATATTATCGGGACTGACAACTGGTGCACAGGACCAGGCTTGACCTCAGCTGGAGATGGAGGGAACCGTAGTGGGGCTGATTGCTGCTAATATCAAGGTCTGAAGCTCAGAAAAAGATTTAGGCATGTGATGTGTTTTCATGGTGTCAACTCACCAACGGTGGGATTTGCAAGCATGTACCAGAGAAAGCCATTGTCTGAGAGGTATAATTGGCTAATGGGTCTGTAGAATCCAGGGTGGCAAGAGAAGGTAATTGGATGATATGACTTTGAAAGCAGACATAATTGACTAACATGAGAAGGGCAAATCAGAGCAGCTGGATTGGAATTGATAGCTTCGACTTTAAAGACAAGGGCAGGTGATAGAAACTAATTAGTTTAAGGCACTTTGGAACACTAGGTGTTCTCGTAATCAGCTCAAATTGATTTGAGAACAGAGTCTGAAAAGGGTTTTAACTGGCTAAAGCCCCATTCAATGCAAAGTACAGTGACTATTCCTTTGTAATGAATGTAGGTAGGAACATCTCTTGTCCACTTTATCCAGAGGGTCTCTAATCAGACTCAACAGGGTGCCAAACTCACACAGACTTGGTCTCAGGGGATGATTGGCCTGCTCATTAACCGTTTTAATGCAAATTTATTTCAAGCATACAGACGGCAGGATTACAGCTCAATAAAGGATAAAAGCAAAAATCATGCAGTCTACTGATTAGAAGAATTAAGTATGAAGATAACTTCTGAGATTCATCATTGAAAACTAGAGGAAGCTGCTGCACATAGTAGATAAACTACAGTAGTCCTCAATTCCTTAAATTTGACTAACTAATCAAAGAAAATGAACCAAAAAATAAACAGCAGAGAAACAGTTACAATGTCAGGTTTGCAGATTTGTAGTGGTTTTAATGGCATCCTCCTGACTCTCCTTTTAATTTCCTCTGATATTTATTTATTCCAGCACCTGCTGTGGAAATGGACACATCCTCTTTTTATTTTTTAGGTATATGCTATTTTGTTCAGCGAAAGGAGGGATCTGATTAGCTGCAATAAGTGAAAATACTCTTTTGAAGGTGTGAAAGCGCTTAAACAAACAGGCTTAGTGATGGCTTTTATAATCAAGTCAATATTTTAGGAACAATGAATGATAATGAGGTGAAGAAAAAAACCTCTTAAAGAGTTTCAGATCTCATTTCCAAAGATAAGCATTAGACACACTCTCTATCCTAAATCTCTGAAAAAACTTTCCTCACAGACTTTCAGAAATTTCCCACTTAGGAAGACGGGTACCGCATGTCCCCCTTTGGGCGGAGGGTGTGAAAAAGTCCATTTGCTTTGAAGCAAGGCAAACTGCAGTGAATTAATATATATGTGTGTGTGTGTGTGTGTGTGTGTGTGTGTGTGTGTGTGTGTGTGACAGAGAGAGAGAGAGAGAGAGGAAGAGAGTCGGCTAATCCTTTTCACTTGGTAGCAGTGTCATTGGCTGTCATTGACAACACAGCTGACACCTCAGGCCAATGCACTCTTCCCATGGTGGCTGATGTGGACAACAACAGTAACAACAACAACAGCGACATCAAGCTGCTCTCGCTCTTTGAGGTTGACAAGAACAGCTACTGGAGGGCATTCCCTCTGCCCGTCTGCCAAGGTGACTTCTGTGTGTGTGTTTGAGTGAAAGACAGCACAAGAGACAATGTCTCTCTTTACACACAGAAAAGGGAGAACATGGACGATAAAAAGCACAACCAAATATTGTGTGCTTTCAAACACATCTCATGGCATTCATCTCCAGATTTAGTTGCCATGGAGATGCCTCACTTTCTATCAAATGACCATCGCAACAATTCCCTGAAATGGTTATTTAAAAACTTTAATAAGAATAAGACAAAAGCAAAAAACTTTTTTGTTCAACTGATTAAACACCAAAGTTTACAAATAAACGAGCCAGCTGACTGCCTCTGCAAAGGTCACACAGTAGGAAATTTCAGAACTGAAACTACACTTGCAAAAAATAACTCAAAAAAAAAAAAAAAAGAAATAAAATAAAAAAGAAATCACACAATGAAAGTGCCAACTTGTGTAAAAGGTAAACGCGTATAAAATGCACAAAATCTTTCAAAACACTAAGAATGATGTATGCTGTAAATTTTAGGATTACTGATTTTCAAAGGATAACCATAAGTGGCCATTTTTCATTTAGAGCATTTCAGCGGGTGTTCATACAGTAAATGTCAAAGCTGATGTAATTTATACGCTGAAGCAAAGACCCGTACAGCACAATTATTTCCCATGCCCATAATCATCATTCAGATTCCTCTGTTTCTGTGTGTGAATGAGCTTGCAGTGCTATTTTGTGAAACCAATTTATGCTATGAAACTGTGTGAAGGAGATTTCAGCATTATCAGGACATTCTGGATCATCCCCACTTGACATCCTAAGTGTAAGACTGACGCTGCACTGTTATACTGCCCTACATGTTTCTCTCAGCCCTCATTTTCATTTTCAAATCTGCGTTTATGCATAACTTGAAGAAAAATGGCTTTGTCATTTCCTTGGGCTTGGCTGTACAGGTCACAACAGAAACATTCAAAGCACGAGCAAGTACAGTTAGTTAAATTACTATTAATACGTTTCAATTCTTCACACACAAAACTTTCATATCACTCTACATGATGTCAGTACATCCACATTTTTACAGATGATATCCGTTTTGATCACATTATAACCACCTTCAGGTTAGCTGTGGCAGCTTAGCCAGGGTGCAGAGACAATCATCATCGTTACCAGATCAATTCAGTTCATGTCCGTTGGCTGCTTTGGCAGTTGAAGAAGAGAATACAGCATAGCGTCATTTTCTGGACCTGCGTCTCTTCTCTCTGCACGTGACCCTTCGGGACTGACCCTGGACTTGGAGGATGAATTTAGAGAAACGGATTTTGCATGTGAGCTCAATACAGTTGATGTTGTGTTTTGGCAGTTGGAATAAATTGCACCAAGGCTGTTGAGATCAGTGTCAGGAGGAGAGTTAATGGGACAGACAACTATAAGCGGCTCCTCTGCTAGGTGGGCTTCAGTTCTGATTTCGTCATATTCAACTTCCTTGAAAAAGGGCAAAGTGAGAAAAAAAATATAAGTAAGGCTGGCAACATAAACTGAACCTAATTTTAAATGTGAAATCAAAATATTAACAACTTTAAAACCTGCTATTGAAAGTACTGCTTCGCAATCCTTAAAGTAGCACGCAGACAGCCTAATTGTTGCAACATGTTGCTATAATGTTGCTACCAATTTTGATCCACAAGTAAATATTGAATATTGATTTCTGGTAATAGTGTAACAACAGATTTGTCAGAATTTTAAGTATAAATGGGCAACCACTGCCTGATGTACAGTAACTAAGGGTTTATCTTGAGGGGAGCCACTTATGTTCAGGAAACTAGTATATTAACAAACGCAGTTTGGGCCTTTTTTGTCATAATAATAGCTCTACTTTTCTCACTCCATGACATGTCAGCTCACACCTCTGTACATATGCTGTGCATGCAAGGCAATACTTGAGCCTCACACCGCTACAGGGTGCAGAACTGTGTGCGAAGCTGCTGTTGAAGTGCAACAAAGCTCACCACATACCCACCACAACGTCTCAGAATGATCGTGAAGAAACTTACCAACTGCGTACCGTCTTGTTGGCAGTCAGTACTTGACACTGACAAAAACGTAAAGGATAATTTTTGTTAGTATGTTTCCAGAATTGGTTAGTGATGTATGCAATGTGCAATTGTGTTTTCCAGATCTTACACAGTTGTCTTTTCACTGTCTCCCTCAAAATTGTCAGTGCAATAAGCATGATGGTTAGCATGATAACACCAGTAACCAAATATGGCATTGTTCCTAACCAATGAAACCAAAGAGAAAAAGGTGGAATCAATTCAACTACAGCATGCTTTTCTATAAATATATTACATCATTCTACTCATTCCAGCACGCACTTTTCACCACATATCAATAAAATATTTATTCAAAAAGATGACCATACTACATTATTGGCAATTCTGCATTTCTACTTTAATAAAATAAATACTTCTTACTAGATCCTGATGTTTCTGATGCTGTAGTCATTGTTATATAAAGGCTGGTCTTTGATGGAGCGATATTAATGATACTACCTGCTCTGCTGGAAGAAGTAAAGGGGCTGTCTGTAACAGTGGATGTCACAGAAAGCCCAGGAGAGACTGTTTTAGCAGTTTTGTCTAGATCTGGAAGCAGAAAATAAAACACAGACTAATTATTAATTAGATATTATTATTTTGGTAATTATTTTATTTTTTTTATGAAAATGAACAACAGAAACTTACCAGCTGTAACGTTAAGCTTCACCTCTTGGAATGAATCTTTGAAAAATCTTTCTATTCCACAAACAAATGTTTGCGAGTCTGATGGCTTGAGGTCAGTCAAGGTTACAGTCAAGCTATTTCCCTTGTTAAATATGTACAGTCTGCCTTTACGCTCAGATTTTCCAAATGCTGCTTTGATGATGATGTCGTTGTCTTTTAAACATGGACTTCGACAAATATACTTCACATTATTCTGTATATTAAACCACGTGCTCCAGCCTGTACATGTGAATGACACATTTTTTCCAACATGGCCATGTGTGATGAGGGGTGTCATCTCCACAGAGGGAGCTGCAAGAGAATGAGGGCCATCTCTGTACTGCCAAACCGTCAGTGCATTAACAACTTCAAATGTGTCATAAAAAAAAAAATATATCACATCTAATCTGATCTGATCTAATCTGATTCGTTTTACCATTCTTTTAGTATTTAAGTTTTACTTGCAAAAGATACATTGTTAAGAGCTCAATTAGCAAAATGGGTAAATAAAAAAACATTCAACAGCTACAGTGTCTGGCCAGCAATTAGTTGAGACACAGAGAATACAGAAATATAAACTCACCTAAAAGAGGTAAAAAACAAATGTAGATTACTATCATGATAAAAATCTGGTAGCAAGGGACAACAAGCCTTGGGTCTAAACACAGCCACAGTTTCTTTCTAATGCTTCCTCTTTTCTTTCAGGCTTTCAAATATCATAGCTCCTCCTACTTGCCTTTCAGTTACTTTCAAATACTTCCTCTACTGCACCATGATAAAATCAGGAAACCTTTTATAAACATACAAGTATAGGTTTGCTAAGCAGGTGATTACATTCTTCTTCTATAATAGACCTGGCCAATTGGCTATCTTGTCCTTTTCATGTCATGTCTGTGAAAAATGTGTCCATGTCATACCCTAATCAGGGCTGGACACATGAAGCCAAACATCCATCCCCACAACATACCAACACATTCACTTCAATGTGGAAAGCTTCATGCCCACCTCACTAACAGTCCCAGTCTCTTTTATTTTTCACCTTGAGGTTGTCTGGGCATTTCTGCCTTCTGCTTGTCAAAGTGCTGGCTTCCATTGGCAATGGTTAAAAGGCTTCTCCACTATATATCAGTCAAAACAATAAAGATGTCAGTGGTTCAGTTCTTCACAAAGGAAATAATTAGGTCCTAGATGGTTAACTGAACACTAAATTTAAAGAAAGAAGGAAGAGATGAGCTATCAAACGTTGCTATCACAGTTAGCGCCACACAACAAAGTCAAACCCACTTTCTGCCACTCCAGAGGGTCTTGAATAGCTTTTGGTGCCTGACTTCTCTGATCTTATTGCACCATCATAGCATCAGTGTCCATGTAGCTAACTCAGAAATTAGGCTACAACTCACAAAAAGGAACTCGGGTCTCATTAGTTTTAGCTGATTCAATAGATAAGCTCTCAGTGGACTTTTCAGCAAAAACTTTGAATATATTACAAATGGATTAAGTGCTCCATATCCAATTTGCCAATTCACTGATTTTAAAATGAATATCCATAGGATGGGTACAATTAGTCTTTCTTACGTTCTATAAGGGTTTTAATTAGTTTCAAAATAATCACTTCTGGTTAAAACTAATGTAGACGACTGGCGCAACTGACCATTTTTATATTTGGGACGGTAAATGACCAAAGTGAAAATCTATATTACACAATTTTTTCGAACAAAAAAAAAAAAAAAACATTGAGTGATAACTGTCTTTACTCTGATGTAGATGCACTTTCTGACATATTTTCACATTTGCACCTCAAAAACAGAATTCAGCTTCAGTTGCTGTTATACATAAAATGAGGTAATGTGAAATTAGGAGTGGACAACTGCTGAGCTGTAATAAAATACGACCTACTTTAATAAAGTTTGCCTATTCATGGCAGCAAGACTTTCGTTTGATGAACACATTTGAAATGGAAATAAAAGCAGAGTGCTGCTCTTTGAGTGCTTTGTACTGATATGAAAAATATGATGTGCCATGTGTGCTTAACTTCAGAATTTCACATTTCAAAAGAAAGAGAAGGACAGACACAGTAAGAAAAAATAAGAACATCAGGCAACATGCAAAATCAACATAAAATGATTAAGAGAGACGGAGTCATTTAGACTACAAGCAATGAAAGAAAATGGGAGAGAAAGGAGGCGCTTATGTGCCATGGATAGTCATCACTGTGTTTTTTCATCAGTTCAAGAATACTGCAGTTCAAAATAACATAACAACATAACCATCATTTGTTACGAAGAAAACTTTGATCCAGGAAAAAGAAATGGGCCCTCGAGAAGAGCACTTAAACCAGGAAGTTGCATGAGCCAGATAAAAACTCACGATGAAAACGATCCCTAGCTCTACTTCTTCTTGAATTGTTTATAGGCAGATTGCTGTTTACAGTTGAAAATACCTCTTGGCAACCGTTTCATGTTTTTGGAGCTGCAGCTACATCTCATTAAATTCCCCCAAAACATGTATCGAACTGAACAGAAACCAATTAAAAGGATACATAGCCAACCAAACAGACATGGGTCAGGAAATAATAATGTTACGGAAGTAAAATGGGTGAACATATTATTATTTTGCAACACCAAACAAAGATGAATAATACCAGTGCGCCTATCACCTTCGTCATACTGAAGACTTTCAGTGTCTTATTGCTTGGGGCATTTTACTTGTGAACATAAAGTGACACAAAAACAAAAGTCTTTTACAACAATGAACACTCCAGAGATTCTCCTTAAAAACATAATCATTTTATTTCATATTTTATTGGTATTGTTATATACATGGCATAATTTGTGCTTTTTTTTATTTATCAAGAATAAAACCATAAGGGATCATCAGAACATCAGAAAATTAAACTTTAAACCAGGACTGACTTTTTTTTTTCTTTTCTTTTTTTTTTTTTTTCCAGCTGGATATACTGAGAGTTCTACAAAACCCGGAGAGAAGGGGAAGAAAAAGACAGAAAACTAAATAGATAGATAGGTAGACTGATAAGTAGATACTTTATCCAGAGACACTAGCAGATGGTCCACTAAGGGTAGTGTGAACGTTCAGACTGTGATGTGCTTTTACCAACAGCAGCAAAGGCACCTGTGTTACGCTTTGTTTTTTTAAAAAAGAAAGTAAGCCTCAGGCCCTCACTCCAACTGAGTCCATACACATAGAACCAGATCCATTCATAATTCCTTCCAGGGGGATTTCTGTCACACAAATCAGCAGATTTGTGTGATGATTTCCAGCTACTGCCGAGGTTTGGTGTCATGTTAGCCAGCTCGCAGCTTGAGGCATTTCACTCTGGTGTCCCCATTTGAGAGTTATCTGAGGTTGTATAACATAAGTTGTAATGGGACGGTCTGTGTTTTTTGTTTGTTTTGTTTTTAGAGGTGGGGAGGTATAGGACAGGAGTGTTGGAGTTTCTAAAATTAGTGATCAATGTTGTGATGGTACTATTAGAGAGGAGCAGAGCTGACCTGGGAACGCCTCGTGACGGCTCATGTTGGCAAGATACGTAAGTTGCCATGTTGTCATCTTACAACATGAGGTTTTGGGGGTGGAGAGGGTGCAGGGCGGGTGGTTAAGTGGTTGTTGCCTGTTATTGCAGTGTCCCAGTTCCATTCAGACTGGGACCTACACTACAGGCTATTCCCCCCTCTCTCTCTGTTTCCTGTCGGCTTCTCTGCCACCTACTAAAACTAATAAAGGCATAAAATGCCCCCAAAACAATAATAATCATGATAGTAAAAAACATGAGGTTGGTGGGGTGAAATCTGAGTGGGCCATGTGTCGAGTCCATATTGCTGAAGGGGGCTTTCAGGTGTGGCTGTCCTGGGGTTCTCCACAACTTGCAAATGTGTAGCAGGCTACCTCAGTCACATAAGCAAAAACCTGGGTGAGAAGCTACACAAAAGGACTTTTGGCTGGCCTTTAGTAAGTTCTGGCAAAACATCAGGCCACCAAGTAAGGAAAAAAATAGCTTGGCTTATACCGCAGCAGGGGAAAACTGCTGAGGAGAATGGTCAGGAGGTGAAAATAACACTTTGAGGAACCTCAATAACATATCCTCTGAGAAGGACACATGGAAGACTGGGGGTAAACCTCACTTATGTCTCAAACAGAGCTCTCTGAGGTAGTCAAGAGGTTCCTCAATGGCAAGTCACCAGATGTGGTGTGGATGAGATTCACCCTGAGATCCTGAAAGCTCTGAACGATGTCGAGCTGTCTTGTTTGGCATACCTTTTCATTGTTGTATGTAGGTCAGGCACAGTGCCAGTGGACTGAAAGACGGGAATGGTGGATTAGAGGGTGTGCTAATTATCGGAGTGTCCCACTGCTCGACCTCTGTGTCAGACTGCTGAAAAGGATGCTCTGACTGATAGGTGAACATCACATACAGAGACAGTGTTTAACAGTGGACAAACTCTTTCCCCTTACAAGACTATTGAAAGGGTCGTGGGAGTTTACCCACCTACACGTTTTGTAGAAAGATAATTGACTTCCATCAGGGGAGTTGTGAGGAGCATTACCAAAGTATGAGTTGCCAGAACTATCGTTACAAGCCATCCAGTCCATATATAGCTGGAGCGTGACCTGTGCCCCATGTTCGCAGCAGTTGGTTCTGGCTGCCGCCAAGGTTACTCCTGTGTCACCTACACTGCTTGTGATTTGCATGGACAGGACCTCAAGGAGCAGAAAAAGGGAGGAGTGTTTCTGGTTTGCAGAAGTCAGAAAAACTTCTCTGTTTTTCCAGAAGTTATGGTTCTATTTTCATCAAAACATAACCGAGAGCATGCTCTGGGATGGTTTGCTTTGAAGAGTGAAGTGTCAGCATTTCATCAAAGCATGTGACCATGGTTGTCTTTTGGAAAATGTCAGATTGCTCCTCAGCAAATGGAGTTTAATCATTTTTGTGTTTTGTTCAAAAGTTGGGTTACAGTGGAGTGTGAGATTGATAGGCAGATTAGTAAACCAGACTGCTGAGGTGACGAAAGAGCTGAGCCAGAAGACCAAACTTTCAATTAACAAGTTGATCTATGCTTAAGCCTCAGCCATGGTTGTGAGCTGTGGGTAGAATAAGAAGAATGGAAGAATAAAATTGCTAATATGACTGGCTAAAATGTGTTTGGCTGAAATACATATGAGATTCCCCTTACATAGAACAAGAAGCTCAGACATCAGTAGGGAGCTTCGTGTGGACTTTCTATTGAAGGTTTTCCAGGTTTATCCAACTGGTAAAAGATCCTGGGTTGAACTCTATATATATATATCTTCAAAAAGTTCCTGGCAAAAGGTCTACCTTGCTTGACCTGCTGCTGTTGTACCTGGACTCCAGATAAGTGGCAGATCATTGATGCATTTATTTATGGCTATTTAAAAAAAAAATAAAAAAAATAAATCCAAAATCCTTGTTGACTTCTCTCACTTGCAGTGATGAACTTTTAAAAGGGGGCATGATGTAAGAGTGAAGGGACATTCTTCCTCATATTCAACTTTGTGGCCAAGAAAAAATGAGTGAGATTTGGCAGGATTTAACAACAGATATAAAAAGAACAACAGGATGAAAAACTGAATGGCAAGGATGTGCAGCAAGGGGCAATGAGAGGTAAAATCACTGAATGACGGTCAAAATTGAATAAAAAGAGGATGGAAGCAAAGAGCACAAACATGCCTCAGTGACTCTAAAACTGAGGGTTAGACAAGGAGAGCAGAAAGGTCATTCAAAAGAAAAGACAGAAATCAGACAGATAAGAAAACACAGAATGAAGATGTGTTACATTTCATAAAGAGACCAAAGCTTCCCAGCCACTGGCTGACTCCTTTGTCCGCCTGACTGGAGGTTAAGTCCCATATTACAAAATGATCCATCTGACTTTGCATTCAACTGAGCCTGAATATAACTGAAGACTTAGACTCACTTCCCCCTTTTTTTATTATTACAAAACACACAGGGACAGAAAGTGTGTGGAGAAAATATTCTACCCAATACACAAAAAAAAAAGTTTTTAACTAGTCCAGGGAAAGAAAGCAGATATACCAATGTTTTCTGTTTGTATTTTTTTTTTTTTTTTTTACCTGACTGGTAGAAGGAATTGGATAGGCAGAGTGACATTTTCTTTCTTTTTACCAGTCCAGTGCATAGACAGAAAAAAAAAAAAAATATCCAGTGCATGGAGTACAGATAAAAGAGAGGAGCAGCAAAATACGAAACGATAAATGATTACAAGGACACTGAAGAAAAAATAATTAGATAAGAAATAACAAGTAAAATATTAAATCTGAGGGAGAACTAAAAGAAAAGAGGATGCGAATATGGGGGGGAGCAGCTGGTGAATGCATGGCAGAAGCACAATTATTTGCATTAGTTATCCTGGGAAAACAGAGATTGGAGAGCATTGTCACTATCAGGTGCAGATTAATGTGGAAAGGTCAAACATTAACAATTGGGTCGAAAGACTAGAGAGGAGGAGGGGGAAGGCCTTTCTGGTATAGATTGGTCCATTAGCGAGCCTTAGCTTCCCACTAGACTAAACCATTGTCTGATTTATTGTTAGCTACCTGCAGGGCTAAACCAAAGTCCTTACTGATGTCTGTCCGCCAACAGATTGACCCAGGTTCAACCAGAGTCTTGGTTCATGTCCCCTGCTGATGACTTTGTAGTCCATCACCATATCTGTTCATCCAAACAAAAAACAGGAACATGTTTTCCCCGGACATTTTGGTCAAACGGTGAACACGGAGCACACTTTGTTTGTGAGAGAGTCGGCTGTCCTCAGGCAACCGCCAAATGGAATCCTTGTGGCTTTCAGAAGCTGTCATGGCAGCAATTCAGCAATGGCAAAAACAGCCAATGAGAGCCCCGGAGGGAGACTTTCCCCATCCATGGCCATGAGTGGTCTGACCAAACCACAATCTTTGCTGGCCTCAATCATCCTTCCATCATCTCCCATTAGCTACTGACCAATCAGAAAAAGACTTGGTCAACGAGCTGGCCTCTCACCAAGCTCTAGTCTGTGTTAACTCGGTCCTTTAGCTTGCATTAGCTTCACGCAAAGCCACAGTCCATGTCGATTTGGTCTGTTAGCAAGCATTGGCTTCCTGCCAAGCCATAATCCATATTATTCAGTTGGTTTACAGACATGAATGTCTTGCCATGTTACAATCCATATTGATTCTGCTTCTTTTTTGTTTGTTTTTTTAAACTGGCATTAGCTTCCCACCAAAGCCACAATCCATGAGGATTCAGTCCGTTGGCTAGCATTAGCTTCAAACTTCAATAGTTCATATGTCCCGTTTGTGTGTGCATGTGTGCCATCCTCCTACTTTCAGCTCCAGAGACAAAAGTTGCTGGTGGTTTGGCAGGTCGAGCCTTTCTCGGCTGGGGACAGGTAGAGCTTGCCATTAGCGCATGCACAAAGCTCATACACAGTCTGTTTAGTGTAGGTGGTACCTGCAGGCGCCCCCTCTAAAGGGTCCACAGCACTGCCGAGGGGGATGTTGCCCAGCCTGATAGTATTAGCATCTAGAAAGATCTGGGAACACAAAAGAGAGATGACTTAGAAGACATGAGAGCACAAACATTGAGAACAAAAGAAAGACAAGAAAATACACCAAACATAAAATAGACACACAGGAGTGATGTTCCTGCTGTCGGGCACAAAGCTCCTGCGGATAATCTTGTCTCGAATGATGAACAGAATTAAAATAAATCTGTGATTTTATTTATTAAATTTATTTATTTAAAGACTGAAAACACATTGCCCTCAGACATGTGACCATACTATGATTGATTGGGTTTTTCATCTAAAACATCAACATAGACGGAGCAATTTCTTTAATTCAGGGGGAGGCTGGATAAAAGAGGATAAAACAAACAGGGAGAAAAACATGATAAAATAACAAAACAAACAAAAAGTTTAAATTAGCTGTTGGGACATACCATATTTATGTAGATCCTTTCCTTGAAATATGTGCCGAACAATAAGAATTAAAACCAGATAAACGAAATTTACTCAAGGTACACATCAAGACAGTTATTGGTGTTAAAATGAAACTAGCACCAGCATAAAAACACACTTATTGTACATTTTTAGTTTATCTGCACAAAAAAATAAAATTATCCACTCTTAATTTTGCAGTGCGACAGTTTTCACAGCTCTGATGTCAAAATAACTTGAAAGTTGTGCGTTATGAAGTTTGTGTCTTTTTTAAATGATTTCCAAGGCAACTAAACCCTTCAGGGCACTGAGGGGTTTAGTTACTGATTTTAATTTAGATTGGGCAGGAGTACGGGTCAAGGGGTTTGATCCCTAATCAAGTAGAATTGATCGAATGGATCACGTGCCCAGCCGAGTTTGTCTTTAATCACTGAGTGCAATGAACAAACAAACAAGGAAATACCATTTACAAGAAAAAAGAGAAAGACACAGAAAACTATAATTGCCGTAACTTTGTAACAATAACGAGAAGTTGGAGGATCCATGGCTATATTACCAACCAGAGCAGATTCAGCGATAAACTTTACCAAACTCTTAGTCTTGAAGGGCATTTGTATACCTGATATCAGGGCCCTGTATTTTATAAAATTACCACCTACTAATTTGACACTGCAAAGCTGAGGTTGGGGAGTAAAGTAGTACTGGTCAGTGAATGAGACTGTCGTCAAATCTTTGATGAGCTTTGATGGTTAACTTATTAATATATTGGTCAATTAATTCAAAATTCATGTCACTGTTTGGAAATAATGCATAACAATCACCATTTTACCTCCTTAAAGTCCAGATTGGATCATTTTAAAATCCATGATCATTATTTTTGATTCTAGACATTTGGTAAGAAAAAAACAAGACAAAACAACATTAATTGTTAAATTATAGCAAACACTCCTCGCATTTATTTCGACAAAAGGACAATCTGCAATATAATCCATAATGCGAGGCCTCATTACAGGACAGGACTTTAACACAGCAGATGGACAGTGTTCAGAAGAACACCTTAGGCCGACACAAGGTGAGTTTTGGATGAGAATCACTGCAAAATCTTGTTTCGACTGACTTTGTGTTTATTTACTATTCAGCATTCAAGAGAACTGTGCTTGCTTACTTTTCTCTCGCACATAGAATCATACACCGCAAGGCTGCACACTAATCTCAGCAGACATCACCACTATTCATGTTACTCGTTTTAGAAATGAGTAGAAGGGAAGTAAAAATGGGTGTAGAAAATAGCTACGAGTGCATAAAGACAGAGGTGGAAAGCGAGGGAGTCATATTAAAAGATGAGGGAAGGATGATGGAGAGAAAATGTCAAATAAAAAATGGCTGGAAGCATATTGGAGGACATAAGGAGTGTGAGAAGATGAATAGAAAAAAAAAGAGAGAAGAAGCAATGAGGGATTCCGATGCCCCAACAGTGAGGAACCAATTAGTATAACTAACGATTTCACATTGGCTGACGGAGCACACCTCGATCAGTATAAACAACATCCACACAAAAACTCTGCACACACGCACACACAAGCTCTCCCTCCCTCTGCATGGTGGAGCAGAGTGGAGTTGCGACTCATGGTATCTGCGTTGTGTGAAGCAGTACATCAGAGTCATGAACCTCAATATAAAAAGGCCTTTCACAAAGTCAGATAGCTTGTTTTCATTTTTTAAGTCTTCCTCATGATTACCTTCAATGGTTAATGAATTTTTTAAATGTTCCATCCCACAAATCCTGACTAAAGATATGGCAAGATAAACAACCAAACAGAAGGTAACAGCAGCCTTTCCTTGAAATGTCAGTGTTGTTTTGTTGCTAGTCAGATGTCATCAAAAAAGATACCTAATATCTAATATTTATTGGTGATGAGTGTTACAGCCATAGTGGTCCCCTTGTGTCTTGATCATTTTGACATTTTCATCCAATGGACTCACAAAACTACCGGTGTGTTTTAGAAGGAGCAAGAAATTATTTATGTAAAATTACAGTTTAATTGGAAAGCTTAATGAAGCACACTCTGCTTGCCCTGATACATGCTGGCTTGCCAGAGTCCATGTTTCCTTGAGTTGTTCCTAAAGTTAGTACTAAGTATTATCAATATTATAAAAATGGGCCAAGCCAAAAAATACCACAATTTTTTCTTCAGGCTAATTACTCATATTAGTGGGCCATACCTTTACCCTTAAAGTTAATGATTTCTCATATACAAAGAAGTTAAATCCGTAAAACGAACTGTCCTTTTAAGTGCCACTATTTTAGTATTGCTATTTATTTCATTTACATGAATGGGAGAGGCTGTGGAAATGAATTGCCCCCTGGGATAATAAAGTATTCTGAATGTGAATCTGAAGTAGTCTAGATATACACGATTTTCCCTGTCGTTTAGATAAAACAGCCATGTTTCCACACAATTTGGTATAAGGGTTCTTTTTAGTTCAGTTACTCAGCATCTCACCACAAAAGAGAAGCAGTAGAGAGTCTCTTTGAAGCAACTGTGTACAGCCATCTCATTAGCCTGCCATGGCCATTGGTTTTAATGAGACATAGCAACAATGACAATAAGAC
Organism: Echeneis naucrates; assembly: GCF_900963305.1. Lineage (NCBI taxonomy): Eukaryota > Metazoa > Chordata > Actinopteri > Carangiformes > Echeneidae > Echeneis > Echeneis naucrates. The sequence goes on from NC_042511.1 coordinate 12,956,137, forward strand.
ACTTTAAGAGCTAGTGAAAAATGTATACCTGAACATCTCTCCCTACATGCCGGGCAAAGGAAAATATCACATTACATCTCTAAATGTCAAGGTATCCCTTTAACGGGTCCCTGGTGCACACCTGTCATCGTCCCTTTGGCTCCCCAGTAAAAGCTGCCAGCCTTCAGTTATAGCTCTACAGAGGAAAGGACTCAGTCACGGTTAACAACATAAACCAAATCTAATTCTAACAGCCTGCTTTCCACAGCAGTGAAAACCTAAAATGAACTTGGGCTTGGCTGTGGGATGGCAGAATGAGGAGAGATGTGTCAATGCACATGGAAATGCCAATGAAATTACCTCTTTGTTTTTTCCATAACATTGGAAACATTATAGCAACAAATTGAGAAACACAGGAGGGAAACAGAGCCAAGATGGCGGAAGAGGAGTAGCGACCCAAAAACAAAGGCAGAGGACGCTGTTTATTCGAATGGGAGGAGCAGATGGCAAATATTTGGTCAAAATGACGATGGAGTGACAGAGAACTAGGTAGAAAGGAAGTGAGAAGTAAGATAGAAAGAGTGAGATAAAAAGGATAGATGCTGAGTCGCAGGGAACAAGCAGGGGTGGTAGATGGACAGACGGGTGGTGGATGAACAGACGCATTGATGGAAAGAGGAAAGGGAAGTAAAGGAATGGGAGTGGAAGTCATTTGTTCCACCTTAAGGTCAGATTAGTGCTGACATTCATCCCAAATGAAAGTGTCTGTAAGTATTAGGTCAGCCTGTTGTTAGCAGTATGTGAGGGTGTGTGTGCGTGCGAAAAGAAAGCGGCACTTAAGCGTTTGTGAATAAAACATCATTTATGAATGAGGTATAGCATTAAAGCATGAAGGAGTCCTTCACTTGATCAGTGGTGCTTCCATTAATATCTAGTGACATGCCTGCATTATAGCTGCATGTGTGTGAGCATGTGTATGCCTGCTTACACTGATATACCTGTCATCTGTACCCATCTTAAAAAGCTTCTATTGCAGCCTTCATGTTACATCTCCTGAAATCCTCTATGGTTACACCAATCAGAAGAAGTCCTCTGCATTTGTCATGCATACGTTTTGTTAAATCATCAGAAGGAGATGTTCTGGGCTCCACATTTTCCAGCACACACAGGAAAATCCCAGAAAAAAAAAAGTTCACAAAGCCAATCTGTAATTTATCACTTGTAGGATGAAAAATTAGATTTTGATGAGTGCAGCTATCTGCTACAGAGAGTCAGAAATCTGCTTAGTATTAGAAATGATCGGGCGATTATCGTGAACTCATCTGTCACAGCAAAGTGAAGAAAAGTGAAAATATATTCACTGATGCCTCACACCTGTTTTTTTCACGTCATGTTATAAGGAAAAAAATTATAATTTGATAAGTAGAAATAATTTTTCTTTTAGAGAAACTAAGATTTCAAGCTGCATTTTCAGCCCTATCCTATCCAGCCTTTTGTTATATGTAAAGAAATTTACATAAATGTACTGTGGATGGGGTGAGCACAATGTGTGCGTGCGCGTCTGTGTGTCTAAGCTCTTCTCTCTCCGATATCAGTTTAGCAAGCACATGGCTCAAGAAGATGGGAAACATGCGGGAAGAAGCGATTATGGAGGGTCAAAACATTTTTCATGGATGATTTCTTTTGGCACAGCTGAGGAGCGGGCCAAAGAGGGTGGGAGGCGAATGAGCTGTGAGGGTAAGGCAGCAATGAAGGAGGTTTTCCTGTAATGAAAGGCGGGGGTGGGGGGTGTTTGACAGCAGAGGAAATATGAGGGTTAAAGTGTCTTTTGGAGGAGATCGGGGGAAGAACAAGCGTTGGGGTGAGCTCTACGGTGAAGTTCGGAGGAGGAAGGAGTGTACGGAGGTGTTTAGGAGGACACAGGGAGGAGTCTCGGCTGTGTGGAAGGACAGGTGAATATAGGGGAAAACACATTATTTATCAATGCAGTGCAATTTCATTTTTTTTTTGTTTTTTTTTACCCCCTTACCTACTTTATCGAACCTATTCATCTGACAGAAAACTATTTCTCAGAACCTGCATGTCAACAAAATATCCACTGGTCAATTCACGTCATAGTTATATTACTTTTCAAAGTGTCAGGTATTAATCTATTCTTTCTCTCTGTATAGTTCGATGTGGAGACAAATCCAATACCAAGTGCATGAATGCCTGTACAGTATGAATAAACAATAAGAAGTGAAATTCAGGGCAACCTTCTCACAAAAATATGAGGCTCTTAAAGTGACGAATGGAATCTCAAGAAGGTGAAAGTGCGTTTGAGCAATTTTGTTGTGACAGCTTGACTGTGCTGCTCCTGTTATTTTTAAAATTTTTTATTTAACATCACACAGGACAAATGCAGAAACATGTGAAGCTCAGCCTTGATACACATCTCGTCTTAGTTGAACTTGTCCCCCATCCTCCTCCTCTTTCTGACTTGCTCACCCTTCGCTCCCACACACTCCAACAACACAAACAGGTGTGAGGTTGTGAGGCTATCTGAGTGTATTACACAGACCATTAGGCTTCTTGAATGGACAGACGCTGAAATGGTAGCTGACAATGAAGTAGATGACAGCGGCTGGAGAGAGGCTGAGTATAGAGACTAGGCTGTAGCTCCAACATGAAGCAATATCGGTATGTTCTACTGTACAACATACACACACGCACAACCGTAGATGCAGAAAAATGCATTTGCACAAACACATTTTGACGTGAATAGAAACTATACTGTCTTGTTTATTCTCAATGTTGGATATGTACATAAATAAAGATGTACTCTTCTGTTCCCATTTGGATAATTTCATCTGTATTTTTATTTTTATTTATTTTTGTCATTTTCCAGGCCAATGTAATTGATGCAGTTTCAATCATATTGTTTGAAACTGGCATATCTGTTTTCTGATGCAAAGATGACCTAAACAGAGATGCATTTACACATACAACAACAACAGCAACACGCAAACAGAAGCAGAAAAGCAAACCCAAGTCCCACACATAGAAAGACTGAGACTGAGTTTCATTTGACAGAAAACAGCATCACACAAACACCCGCGTTTATAACAATGCCTCAGGTAGCGGAAGGGCTGGGCTAGTCAATTTTATGATATTAATCACACATTTTGAAAAACATCCACTTCTCTCAGCTAATGGGAGAAATCTGTTAATATTTTATCATCCATCTCTAATAAAGACACTGAATGATAAAAACAAGCAGAGAAGCTCGACAGAATGAGATGGGGATGTGGGGTATGAGTGTGTGTGAGCAGATACATGCATGTGTTTTAACGTGTACATGCATTTTGAAATGTTTGATTGTGTGTGTGTGTGTGTTTGATGTAAGCTGTGTGTCTTGAATCTGTACTTTTGTGCATAGATATGCTTTTTTAGGTGAGTGGTTATTTTGTGCTATTTGTTATTTATTTGTGCATGTTTATATAGTATATCCTTGACTCTTCTACAGCATCTGTGTTTAAGACAGGGACTTACCCCCTGTCTGCATTTTAATTCGCTCACTTGGCTGCCTTACCCGCAGGTAAAAGAACGAGCAGTGGGGGGGAAAAAAAAAAGCCCTGTCCCTGTGTACCAGCCCAATAACACCTTCAGGCTACAGCGTCTTAATAAACCCCAACAATGTGCCAACAAACAATAAAACTCCATGGTAACCCAACTTTGTTCAAAAAGTTTCTGTTAACCTGATTTCACCTCACTGCAGTCAGTTTTTGTGCGTAGCATGAACAATTGGAACTTAATGGGACATTTGAACTATTTATAGGGTCTTTTCATGTCTGAAAAGAGTTAAAGTTATTTGATCACTTCTCTAAACAAGTTGCAGGGAACACCATTTGTTTTTATATTTTATGGTAAATAATTTTTTGTTGTAGATTTAGATGCTTGTAAACCGACAAAGAAGTTTCTCCACTTTTTCATTTCAAGCATCAAGAGCTCAAAGGTTTTCTGTTTTGTATTTGAACTCACTCTCCGGTAAGAACAACATGCAAATAGCCTGACAAGCTCACCATTCCATCGTGTATTGTGAGGCGATGGAATGTATTTTGTCTCTTGAAGAAACCTGGATCTTTACGTCTTCAAACTGACAATCCAATGACTATTGTCAATGAAGACATTTTCTAGTGGCCAATAGATTGAGATGCCATCCTCTGAGGCGAGTAGTTGAGCAAAACCAAACTCAGAAAACACGCTGAGATCAACAGCAGCAGTCACTTATAGCATTCTCATCATTTCAGAGGCTATTTTCGCACCCTGCTGCAAAAAGTATGTAATGTATGCAATATTTTTAATATTTGAACTGCAATAAAACCCCCCTTTGAAACTCCAGTTCTGGACAATGGTACTCTTGTATTATTATTATTATATTACTCTGCAGATCAGTTGTTTGAGTGTGCTTGTGCATAATAATACAAAAAAGACTAAATACATTTATTTCCATAAGAAAGGCCTACAGTAAAAGCAGTAAAACCATTCTGAACATAGCATACATGTCAACTGATTTTAACGTTTTACAATGGCACTGCTTTTAAATAGATAATTTATGTTACTAGCTGTCACTCGGTGCCTGCAGCTCCAAGCCATTTTTTCTAAACTGGCAACATGCTGATCTGAATCTCCAAAAGGAAATACGCTGACTATAGATAAGTAACTCAGACAACCGTACATCAGATAATGCAAACTATCACCTCACTTTAGTGATTTATTTTAAAATAAGTGTTTTTATTAAATAAATTAGGGTTCATAAGAATGGAGTGAAGGAAACCAAAGAGCTGTTGAAGAACACACACAGGAAAGTTAATAGGGTATCAATCAAGTCTGGAGCCTTTATCCACCAACATGCGAGATGGGAAGTGAGACATTTCCTCCTGCACACTTTGACATATTCCACTAACTTGAAACTAATTCCAATTGTTGGCCATGCATGGCCAAGTACAAGCCTTGTAGGACCTTCTCTGCAATAGGCAATAGGTGCTAGCATGGTGCTGACAGTATTTTCAATCTACATGTATGATTTTGTAACCTCTTGAACTAGATCAATGTACAGTATGCAGTATCTAGAGGGGGAAGTCAACATCCACACTGTGTTGCATTGAGAGAAAGAAAAAACAAAAGAACAACAAAACTATACATTATAGAAATGAATAATGCTCTCCAAAATTTTTTTTTTACTGTATGCTGTATCTGTCACAATTACATTTTGTCACCACTTACTGCCAAAAACTATTCTCCTATGATTTACATTCACATGCAGCAGCCTCCCACTACAATAATAAAACATTACTGCTGGAACTGGTGTGGCCTACTTGAGACCCTTTAGACAGTATTTGCTGAGCATGTTGCAGTATTACTCCCTCAGGAGCATTTACTGTGCTGTCTGCCTCTTAACAAACAGCAAATAAACATCAAAATGTATCCATTTTACACACTAAATGGTCCTCCATTTGAATGCAAATGTAGCCCTTCTGACACACACACATATGTGTGTATATATGAGGATGAGAATAATTGTTTTAAAAGTGCATTACAAGGGTATATTACAGATAACCTCCAACAGATGAGTGACTTTGGCCAACACGCCAGTAATTTAAACTCCAATTTCTATGACTTGCAACTGGCACCAACAGAAACATGACTGATTTACAGCAAATGCAGATTTCACATCTCCATTCTTGGCAAAGTCTCCTCTGAAGGCTTTATATCGGAATGGTGAGACATACAAAATAACCTCTCTCCTTTAAGGAAGAAGAATAAAAATGAATGATACAAAGAAGCTCCTGAAAAGAGCTGCGCATGCAAAAAGCCTTTACTGCGAGGTGAATTGAGGAAGGATAGATTGATTAAAAGTTAAAGCAAAAATAATCAACAGAGATGAGTACGGGGGCAGTGACAGACTGATGAGACTTGAAGGGGGAAGAAATTAGACGGACAAGCAAGAAGGATTAAGTGAATTAATGTAGGATGGAAAGACATGAAGGAAGACAGTGAGAGTGAGTGAGAAAGCGAGGAGGGAGAAGGGGGGATAGAGAAAGAGAGAAAGGGAGTTGATAAAAAGAGGCTGGAGGACCACAGGAATCCTGAGAGGCTCTGTCAACTCTCATTGGCTTTGATTTTAATGGAAGCCAGCGCTCCCCTACCTCTAACCCATTTGGCCCTAATTCCAGCACTGCTTTCCAAACTTTTTAAACTTTAATGGCCCCTTCTTAAGTGCCAGCTGCTGACAACATTGATTTGGCTTTAAGCCTCGCTGTCCTGCACGCCTTTATTTTCTCCTGCAAAATCGACAGAAACATCTATTTTCTGCCATCCTTCTGTGCCTCCTACTCATCTGATCCTCCTTCTATCCTCCCTTCATCTGGTACCCTTTGTTCATGTGATCGTGTCAGCGGTTGAGAAAGCTTGTATGAAAATGGATGAAAAGGAATGCTATTTGGATAAACTGCTCTTTTTTTTTTTAGGGATGTATGTAGATATTTTTTGCCACTTATTTTAAGCAGAGGGATTTGGCTCGCAGGGGAAGAGATTCCAGACTAAGGAAGAGATGCATTTGGGAGAGACGCACTTCATGCAGATGCAATGACATGCAATTATAGCATTGCTGCCCAAAGCAATGCGCTAAAAGTATACAGCAGCAACTTCCTTATTTTTGGCTGAATCAGAACTGTGAGGCCAGGTTCAGAAATGCCTGTGTCTCACTGAGTGAGTGATGGAGTTGAGTGTCCAGTTCCACCATCGGTCAAATGCTGATCAGTCAAATACAGTGTGACTGAGTCATCTATTTGTTGGCTGGTGTTATTAATGGATCATTTACAGCCTTCACTGCTGCTGACTTTGTGTATTTGTCTGGGCTTAGTTCTAAGTTCTTACACAAACCTTAGCAACTTTTGATAAAAGAGAGTTACCAATAGCGTTCTTTGAGCGAGAGACTAATGTCCTTCTGTATCCAATCTATTCAGAGATGGAGCAGCAGTTTGATAAACAGACAGAGGGTGTGCAGAGTGAGAAACAAACTGGAGAGATCACTTTCCAAGAACATATTGCTGAAATCACAGCCCAGTCTTTATTTTGATTCTATCAATACATCCATCCATTATCTATGCCGCTTATCCATCAGCATTGTAGAGGGGCTGTAGCTGATCCCTGCTGACATTGGACAAGGGCATCCAGGACAATTTGCCAGTCCATCTCAAGGCCGACATGTCAGGACACTCAAAAACAAATAACCATTCACGCTCACTTGCCTACTGGCGATTTAAGTCACCAATTCATCTAAACGTGAACGTTGTACACTGTGGGAGAAATTGGGAGTACCTGGAGGGCAACATGCAAAGTCCATACAAAATGGTCCCAGGAATCAAACCCAGAACCTTTTTGTTGTATGGTTATTTTGTCAGAAGACATTGTCAAAATCATGCTTTTAGTAATCAATAGGAGCAGTAGATTTCATCTTGGTTGGATGCCCCAATCAAAGATCAGCACCTTGGACTGGAGCCATTGAAAGACATTATAAATGGACCAGTGGAACTCTTCAGGTACGTCTTTGATGCTCTAGATTGTAGACAGATGAATCAATAATTACAAAACATAATCAGTGATAAGATAAACAGCAGTTACTATAGATGAGAGGAGATGTTGTGGGAAAATAAAGGCAAAAAAACAAGAAACCATCTATGTTATGTATAAAAATATGTCCACAGCTCAGTTTACGGTTTATGTGATTCATTTTGTTGTATAGAATAAACTTGGTGTATGATGCATATCTGAACAAAATGTAAACTGTCCTGTTGTCTCATGGGGTCAACAGGGACAAAGAAATGGGAAGTTACAGGAGTTTAGATGACTTGCAAAATATTTTTTAACTACTTCAAGAAATGAAATAGGTAAATTTTATACATTAACAATAAATGAGAAAATGCCATCGATTACTAGCATTTTCCTGAGTACCAGGAAAAATGCTTTGGAGTGATACCAGTCACCTCAGCAGCAATGAAATGTGTGTCTCTAGCTCAAGGATAACGCACGTCCTCATATAAAGTGCAGCCCTGTAAAAAGAGACTGTGCTGGGCATTGCGTCATTGGGCACTAATGTTATAAAATAGTTTAAAGGTCTATTGTTTTCTCTGCAGAGAAAAAGATGAGTCAGTTAAATGGGAGGAAAAAAATAAATACTGTTGATACGCAGTGGTAATCCATCTCTGTCAATTTTTTTTACGTTTTTAAAAACCCTGAATTATATATTTTCCCAGACCGATCCAACAATGGCAGGGATAAAGATCTGCAACTAAAGTTCATGCATAAAAATAATACATGAAGAATCTAAATTTGTTCTCTGTGTGGTCTCAGTATAATCCGGATGGGCAATGAATAATAATTATAACAACAGCTACAAGATGATGGCTAGGTGGCTACTAAGTGATGCCAAGCGAAATAAATGTATTTTGTTTTAATTTATGGTTTGAAAAGACCTGGTTTTAAAAGTGGCAGATCTACCGTCAACTTAGGTTTATCCCATTAGTGTGAGTCTCAGTCTCACAGATTTCCTTCATGGCAATGTAATTACACGAGTCTTCCCCCGAATACATTTACATATGCTGCTGCTGATAAGGATTTCTATGGCATTCATGTAGCTGGAGTGGAAAGTGATTTCTTTCTGTTCGGGTGCTGAAGTAAAGGGTGACAAGGTTGAGGGGAGGTGCACCACCAATCCTTTATTTTGTCAAGCTTTTCAAGCTATCAAGAGTTGTCAGAGGCCCACAGCACAATCATTGTTACACCCTGCTAAATGCTATTGTTTGCCATCAATAGGATGACGTCTATTTATGCAGGGATGAAAGAGACAGCGAGAGATGGAGAAGGAAAGATGGAGAGAAGGAGAGGGAGAGAAAAGGGGACATAATGGTTGAACAAAGAGAAGGAGATAAACCAATATATGAAACAGAGCAGGAGAGAAAAGAAGAGAGGACAGAAAAGAGGCAGAAATTATAATCCCCTCATCCCTACCCTTTCTCTGTGAAATGACAGCCACAGTGATGTATAACCCTGGCAGGGGAAAGTTAATTAGATAGGCTGGGTTACTTAGAGATGAAGGATATGAGGGGGGGTGGAGGGGGGGCTGTTTGTAGGTGTAAGGAAAAAAAAGTTAAACAAAAACAAAGAAAGGAATAGAAAGAAGGATGGCAGCGACATCAGAAAGAAGACAAGTCAGGAAAGGCCAAGGGACCAATGGAGCGGTATAGGACATAGAGGGAAGGTGCAGGAGAGACATTGTAAGGGTTGATGTTGAGTTGGAAGTTGATGTTTAAATAAGGAGTGAATGGTGTTAAAATTGTGTTTTTTCTTTGTGCTCAGTTCAACTGTGAAATTATTGAGACACAACATGATTGACATGTATGCCACAATATATCACAGGCGCCATGGGTGGAATCAAAAACATAAATGACCAAAAAAACAAAAACAAACAACAACTCAATTTCTCAGGCGCTGACATCCTGTGTGCTTGGCTCAAGGACACACTTTAACATGTCATTCGCACTACTGAGCAGGTGACTGGGTGTCTGCACTCCACCAGCACAATACATGTCTCGGACTAAAAGCATGGGATAAACATCAGCAGAGACAACAGCATCAGACTGGCCTGGGAGTTTCAGTTGGTCTGGACTCTGAACTTTCTTTAAACGTGCCCGTAATCTTGCAAGAGTAGAACCAAACATCCCTGCAGTTGCTTTCATAAATGCTTATTTTGCGTTAAAGTCATTTGCCCCCTAAAAAAAGTTTACTAAATCACTCATTGGTAAAGACAGCTTTAAAGTGTTTATAGTTTCATTTTTAGCTTCTGTTTCTATGGTATAAAAAATACTTTTGGAAAATAAAACATAAACTTGATACTGCACATTTGATTTAGTTCTAGAGGCTCTAGGGTGTAGAGTGCTTCATGGGCACAGATATAATATTTTCAATTTGCCGTTACCCGAGCACTAAGGAGGTTTTACATCATACATGAAGGTAACCATGAATAACACATTGTAAATGTCTTCATGTCAAATACTTTGACTTATTCATCAAAGCTTAGTTAATGTTGATGAGTCCACCTGAAATATTCATGCTGTCTGATTTTATGTTTTTTTCTGATACTATGTTGTTAAAAATTTTGTCAGCAGTTGCTTCTTAGATTTCGATAATATATAATTTCCCCTGAGAGTTTAAGTATTTCTGATTAGTTTGGTAACATTAAATTCCAAGAGCTTTATTGATTTTTTTTTTTTTTTAAATCGGATACGAAGATTACATCACTGGATCACATGTTCCTATGCTCTATAGATCTCGCCCCAGCTTTAATACCTTTAATGCCACTCTGCCATATTCAATATATGTGAACAGTCCTCCACTAAAGGAATATCTAACCCTATCCCTTATTACTTAGTGACCAGCAGAATCACACAGGAAAACAAGAGCAGGAGAGGAGAACAAAAACTGGGATGACAAAGGAGAGGAAATGATAACTGAGTTTAGATGACGAGCCTCAAACTTTTACTGTTGGTTTCTATTATATGTATGTTTGTAGTGACGTGTATTAGAATGATGTTTATATGTTTTTGTGATAGTTGAAAGTGTGTGCGTGACTGACAATGACAGTGAATGCGACAAAACAAGCGCAGCCCATTCTTCTGTTAATTACTGAGTTAATGACACACTATGCTCCAGTGGACAAGCAACATGGCAGGTTGATGCACACCCCCCCCCACCACACACACACACACACACACACACACACACACACAAGGATAATGGCTAAGTCTGCTTCAGTGCTCACGCAACATGGCAGCCTGCTATGCAAAGAGCTTGACAGTGAGATAGCAGGCTAACAATGACACTGACACACACACCGACACACATCCACACACACACATCTGACAGGGAACCTCATCAACCCAGCTTTAATGAAGTCACTTCTCCCAAAGAGAAGAGGGGTAGAAAGGAGGGATGAGAAAATGGGGGTGGGAAAAGGAGGACAAGGTCGCCTGGATTGATGACGCTCATTAGCCTAATAAGGTACTTTAATGAAGCGGGCCAAACACTGTGGAGTCTCTGCCATAGAGTCTGATGCATTACACACACCTAGCAAGTTTTTGTGAGTTTGTGCTGTGCATTGTCTTTCACATAAATGGCTATTTTTGTGAGTATCTCACACACACCAACACATGCAAAATATATATGTTGCGTGTATATTACGCTCTGAGACACGGTGTAGTGACAGAGTAAAATAATGCTGACCACAAATCTCACACATGATTATCACATACCAACACTCCCCCAACCACAGCCACAGCTGGAAGCGCACACTCACCTCTCCTTCTGAGGACTGCAGAAGGAGGTCTTTCCTACAGGACGCTGTGAAGTCTCCCACTCCAGCGTTGACTTCGACACCTCTAGGTGCCTCCAGGGTGAGGGTCCGAGTTGGGGATTCCAACCTGTGAAGCATACTCACACTTAAATCTAGCTAGAAGCAGTGGAAAGAGTGAAAGGCTGCACTTGCACAGGAAAAAAGAAAAACGGGCCAACTAGAGCCAACAGACTATTGCCAGTGGATCAATAATGAATTGAGGGCGAATTAGCTTGTCAATATAAATACTCAAACAAAGGCAGCACAAACTATTTCTGCACTAATGAAGCACATCTAACAAAGAAAAAATCAGCACTTGCTGATTAAATCTTAGTTCTTGACTAACTTGGAATTGCATAAAGTAAAGTGAGTAGCATGCTCTCCTTCACAACCCAAAACTGATGAGCAACTGCTTTTTTTTTTTTTTTTTATCCCCGTTATGATAAATTTTTTGTTTAGTTTAGTTTGTTACCTTTAAAAAGCTGGTTGACTTCAAAGACTGCAGGTGAACAAATGCACTTATTTTGCTCTAATGACTATTTTACCATTTATTTGATGAATTTAAATGATTTATATTCCTCAAAATATCTGATTGAAACTATGGAGCGTAAGTCTATGAAGAATAGAGAACATTTCTAGTCTAAATGTTGCACTTTCAGAAAGAACTACCAACTACTGTCTATTGTAATTTTTTAATTACAATTCAAGACAGACATACATTGTTTTTCAACCAACACACACTTTCATTGTTTGCAGTTCAGATATTTGTTAAAGAGGCAGCACTTTCAAGGTAAGTGTTATTCACCTTACAACAAAATGAATAGGCTGCAGCATTTGTAGAGAGAGTTAATTAATTTGGCTTAATAAATTAAAAATAAATAATAAATATAATAAAATAATAATTTAAATCCAAATGAAAAATAAAATTACAGTAAGAAACAGCTGTCTATTCAAGTTTTAAGGCAGCAGTGGATGATTTAATGGCTTAAGCAGAGAACTGAGCTGCTAAACATACAAAAAATATGAAAAATAATAGTTATTCATAGCCAACTTTTACAAAGGAGTTTGTCCTTCTCAGTGATCCCACTGTGTTTTATAAAACTATTAATCATAAAATGAGTCTGGCTAAATAAGGTTAATTAAAAGAGATTTGCTCATCCTCTTAAAGTCAGCATTGTTAGATTTTTTTCTTTATTTAATCCACACCTTAATGGGTCCAGGCTCATACTACTCGTCCTTTTTATTAGTAAAGAATGAGAATTTGAGACTTTCAAATTTTTCTAAATGAAGAACAGTAAAAGATTATAATTTATGTCTATTTTAGGTACAACCAAACTTTGAGACAGACAAAGACAATTATTCAGACAAGACTGCAGATAGATCTGTTTTAGCTTCTCCCCATTATCTGAAACTACACACCTGTGTAAAAAATGGCAGGGATATTAAAAGAACAAGTGATTATTCGCCCTTTTCTTTTCATTACACTATTACTGGACAAAAAATATCAGTGATGGTTGAGTAATCTTTATGTTATTTTGACTTTTCCTGGTTCTGTGTCTGTCACAGTTGTATGTGTAGGTGCCCATGCATGTGCATATGTGTGTGTGATTGTGTAGCTTTTTCCCTGCAAAGAGCTGAAAAGCAGCTTCTATAAATGATAAAATAGAAAAGAAATAGGTTAAGTAACTATTAGGATAAGTAATACTTTATTCAACTTGTTAACATGATGTATATCTATCAGCATCTAATAACCAACAACCCAAAAGGTGAAACCTTATTTTGGCTCAGTGACATCTATGGAGGATCTTTGTAAAACCCACTGCACGACATTCCTCTAGCTTTGTTCTGGGGATCAATATATTTTTACTATACATTTCAAGTTTTTATGGTATCTTTTATTGCGTCATTGCTTTTGTTTTATTCCTCTTCCATCTACCAACAAATGTTGTAAACTATGTACTGTAGTATTGGTCTATATTATATGCTTGCTCCTATAAAAATAAACATTTTATAAACTGCAATGGCAACCGCATAGAACAATAGTTGCAGAGTCAGTATGTATACAGTAGACATGGAATTCGAATTTGTGTGTGTGTGTGTGTGTGTGTCAGAACATATGGTATGTGGATCAATGAAGTGAAGGAAGTATTAAACAATGCATTTTTCAAGTCTTGACATAATCTGCGTAAAACATATTTATCACTCAGTAAAGAATTGTCAATGTACAGGATTGTACTGTATCTCATTGTGTTGCCACATAATCGTTGCACGTGGTGTGACCTAAAACATGCTTTTTTTTCCCCCTTTTTTCTTTCTTTTTTTTTTTTGATTTGCAGAGGTTGCTTGATTTTCTAATAATTTGATTGTGTATAATGTTTGTCTTTGAGAAGACCTACTTGATTAAACATGAGAAAATTAGAACTGCTATAGTTCACTGCTGAAAAGTGCTGTGGCCACGGTCGGTGCCTGTCCCCTTGGAGTGTGAAGGGTGAGTAAGTCTGTGACTGAAAGTTGAAAACAATATGAAATGATTAAACCGGTTGGTGGTGTTGGATCGGCGTAATGCTGCGCTCAAGGGGCTGTTGGTAGGAGAAATTAAATAAATAGCGCTTCCAGCAAAGCCGACAAAATTACAGTGTATTAAGTGTAAGCGTAACAAATTAAATAGCACGTTCATAAAAAAGGTCAATATAGGAAAAAAAGAGGAAAAAAAGCTTTTTGAGCCCCCTTTCATGCATGCTTTGCTGAAGGGCACTAAAGAAGTACAGTCTCCTAACCCCTTCTGAGAGGTTATAGGAATAAAGCATATAAACCAAAGAGTAGATTAGCTAAACCAATAATGGTCATCCATCTGTGGACCAAAAACAGATTCATAAACAAACATTTGCGTCTTGGCTAAAGGCACTTTGGCAGGGAGTGGTTGTACCAAGCCTCCCTAGTTAATGTCCTCTTCACAAGGGATGGAGACAATGCAAACCGTCCTCACAGGTATGTTGGTGAGAAATTATTCTAAATTACATGGTTTCAATCTGAAGAACTGAACATTAGCTGGCGGAGAACGACTCCCGTAATGGTGGCTTTTTCCATGTGTGGCTGCACCCAAGTAATGAACATGCACTTTAGATAAGATATTTCTGTTTCAACAATGCTCGTTTTCCATCAGGTTTATTTTCAGGATATTTACCCTTTATAAAAAAAAAAAAAAAAAAAAAAAAGCAAATATAAATCTAAAAGTCTACTGAAAGACGGATGTCATTCCTTTAATGGTAAATTCACTGCATTGAAGAATTGATTTATTTAGTGAAGTAGGCTGAAGGACTAAATCACTGCTGTCATGTTTTAAGCAGCCTAGTCATCTCATCAAACTAATTTGCTGCTTATTTTAATGAAAATGGGTGTTTTAACAGCGTCGATCAGACTAGTTGGCTCACAGTGTGCTAGGAACTGGTAAGTGAATCTAATTGTTTTAACAGTGATTTGCTCTTTTTTTTTTTCTTTTCAGTTTGTTTGTTTTCTAGTTCTATGGGCTTTCACAAGTATTTCTACTTTATTCTTAAGACCATCACAAGTGAAACCATTCCTTCTGTCAACATGTCGGAGTTTGCTCTTTGTACAGATCACTGGCGTTATTTATTCTGTGTAGAAGATAAAGGCAACGGAGGTGGGGAGGAGTCATTAGGTGGATTAAAGATGAGGGAAAGCTTGTTCTTGTTCACTGCAGAGCATCCAAGCCATGTAATAAGTGTATGAAGCTTATGTGTATGAATGACACTTCACATCAGGGCCTTATTGATTCATAGAAACTGAGCATGTGCCGCACCAATCAGCATAAAAAAAAGTACAAGAAAAAGAGAGACAGCCAGTCTGATAGACAGATGAAAACCTTCTTCGATCAGTAATTACGCTATAGTCCGATAGCTCTGCATGTGCAAGGTGGAATGAAGGGAGAGCAAGAGAGCGAAAGATTGTCAACAGCCGTGAAGTGAGAATCTCTGCTTTGACAGCTGAGGCAATTACAGAGATGCTACCGCTGGCTGAAACCAGTTCTGATGGGCAACACACGCACACAGACACAGTGTATTCAAATTATTAGTATGGAAGTGTTGCCGGCTTAAACAAAAATGTTATTTTTCTCTACTACTCTCCAGAACCATAAAATGAATTTTAGAAATTAGTTAAAGAGGAAAATCTAAAATATCACCTTGTCAGAAATATTCTGATCGTTCACTCAGTACTTAGCTGCAGCACCTTTGGCAGCAATTACAGCTTTGAGTTTTTCCGGTGTGGATACTGACAAGTATCTGAATACTTTCTGAATGTGCAGAGCTATCACTCTGTCACTTGCCTGCTCTCTCCATCTAACCTTCTAACTCCCTGTTTGTTTGTCTCTGCTTCTTTCAAAAACACGTAATTAAACTCTTCACCTCGATTTTCAATATTAGTTTAAAAACAACTTATTTTACATATGGAAACATCAAAACTTTCATTTGGGGTTTACGTAATGAAATGAATAAATTATGAAGTGTTAGCATTTTGTGTTACCATTATGAGTGATTATTGCCCATTGCCATTTTTTTAGGCAGTGCTGGTCAGTCCACTTCTGTGATTCAGACTGAAGCATCTCAGTTACTGGATCGACAGCCATGGAGTTTGGTACAAACATCCACATTCGGAGGATGAATCTCCTGATTCATAGCATCAGGATGAAGTTGAGATTTTGTAGTTGAGTGAAAGATACAGACATACAAACAATTTCTGCTACAATGAGATCCATCCAGTTTAACAGTACTAAAAATGGAAACAAATGTACAACATGTGGTCTATAGATCTTTACAAATACATTTTTAGAGAAAACTAATTACTAACTGATCTACACTTGATATCTTTCTATAACACTACCCAACATGTGATCTGCAACTAATGCAAATTTTTTTCTATTTCAAGTAAAACAATGTTTAAGGGATCAACGGTGGTCAGTTGGCTTGGCAAGGTAGACATTTAGTCCCAACCAATTTAGGGACACCAGCCATGCCATATAGCCATTTATTTACATTTCGATACACACCAATATATTCCTGCATCTCCATCGTCTCTTCATTGGCATTAACCAATGCATCAATGTCAAGGTTAACTAACTTTAACTACCATCTGTAAGTGGTCCAGTCCCACTACTATAGAAACAGTATGCGCTTCCACTGCCGCTTAAAATTTCTGCTCAGGCTGCTGTGTATGAGGTTTTTCATGGTGAGGATTGCAGCTCTGCCATTATCTTTGCAATTCATTATTATTAGAGAAAAATGTCCCTACCCCCTATATCTCTGCTTCCACTCCTCACATATTTCTCCCTATCGCGTCCCCTCTTTCTTTGCAACAATGCCTGGGCCCCTCTTCTCTTCCATAGATCTGTTTTGACCTTGAGTCATGACAAGGCCATTTTATACAGCACCCATATTTGTCCAATCTGACAGGATAAGCAGGACAGAAATACATCAACATGAAAAGGTTTTTATCTTAATTCATTTTGGGGGACAAGTCATAGACATTCACACACACACACACACACACACACACAAAAAGAAAACAGCAAGAGAAGAGACTCATAATAATTCACAAAATATGATCCTCAATATGATAAGAATCCTCAGATATGAATCTGTCTGGAGTATAAATGGTTACAATCCCATTTGCGTATTTTTATGTTAACATTTTTATATTGGCATTCACTGCAATTTTATTTTATCTTTTATCCCTATAGACAGAGAATGTGATTCTCATTTCCATTAGTTCTAAATACTGACTTTGCCTCCTGGCCATGGAAATGAGTGTAAGTTTCACTCAATAAGACATCTGGTTTCAGTTTGTTGAGCTCAAACAATTACTGCCTTCTACTGACAAAAGAAAGAAATACTTCACTTCAACACCTCTTAAGATTTCCTGAGCATGTTCACACGATAGACAGTTTTTAAAGACACGGGAATTGAACATAATCTCTGGTAAACCTATTTAAACTGAATCAGTGACAGGCCGGCAGGAACATTTGTAAAGCACATGTAATAAATTTCGACGCATATGAAGTGCTGGTTTCCAACTCCACGTGTAACATTCTGCCTATGAACCTTGCTTTATGGTCAACCCTCCAACGCTTGTGTTTCTCTTACTTTTCAATGCAGCTTAAAATTTGAAGTTGTGTTTGATCCTGTAGTTAGGGAAGTGTGAGATGTATACAAATAGCATGAAATCCCAGTTCTCACATCCAACTTGTTGAAAGATTTAGTTATAGTATTCGATCTAATGAGGATGTGTACTGTGATTACTCAAGTACAGAGTAAAGCATGATTCATTTTTCTACAGAATCACATTGTCTTTCTGTCCAATGCTGTTGCTGCTGTGCTTAGCATTTCAGACATACCAGGGATACTTCAACTCAAGAGCTGTATAATGAGAAACCAAAGACTTGCTGTTCATTTAGGAATGGCTGGTGATTCAACGTAATAGCTCCTGACATTATTTATCCTTCACGCTTGATTGTCTGGGCGTGGAATGAACCTGCTGTATTTCCAAAGAAACAACTTCATCCCATCTTGGAAGGCAGTGTGACAAGTTGTGCAAAAAATCCTATGTGAACTGTTAAAAACTGAGCTTTCTAATATAATTTATATTTCCCCAGAAGACTTAGCTGACATTCATCTTGCCCTTTTCCTCTTCCGAACCCTTGAAGAACCCGCCACCTTGTCGCCACCATGCCTTTTGGGATGCAAAACCTTTAACCTTTTCACACTTAATGCTCTGTCATCTCATCAGTGCCCTTCCTGCTGTCATCCAACCCAGTCCAAGAAGCACTTTTAAAACTCAGTGCTGACTGATGCATTGAGACAAGTTTGAAGACAGGCAAAAACACTGTCTTTGACTTTTAGAGATTTCAATTGAGCTGGAAACCATAAATATGGAATTTCCAAAGTCTCATAACTTTTGCAGTGAGTGAGTCTGTGTTTGGGTGAGTGAGGATGATGCATCGTGTTTAAATTACCACCAGAATCCTGCAGGTGTGGGGAAGAAAAAAAAAAGGTGAGAGAGCCCTTGGCTGTTTTAAAAAGTTATAAAAGTCCCACAGAGTTACTCAGACCAGAGAGAGTCAAGGGACATTAGGGGTTTGTCTTTGTGGAAAGGAGGTGTGTGTGAATGTTTGTGTGTGCTAGAAACTCAAGAGACACAAGTTTGTGTGAAAGTGTTTGGTGAGGTTAAAACCGCTAAGGAGTAAATGCTGCTCCTCAGCAGCTCTGGACGCTTCAATTTGAGGGTCATTTTCTGTGTTCATGTGTTCTATGTATGTGTGTGTGAGATGCTAGTGATACGCTCAAAGGCTTTAGTTTTAGTTAAAAAATAATAATAATCATTTTATTGCATTGATTTCCTAACTGCTCAGGTTTGGGTGGGTGTCTTACATGGCGTGAGTTACATTACACTGTTCTGTACATCTTCCTGCCTTTATGCAACACACTCCCTGACAAATCTGCGAGCTACTCCAAAATGACTTTCAGAGGCTCTCTTTGTCCTCCTTGCTGTGAAATGTAGCTGAGGAAATGGCTAATGGTGGAGTTTGTGAGGAGAAAAAATGTCAAGCAATTTCATGCCTTTGTGCCTCCAATGGGGTGCCAAGCTGATAATTTAATCAGTAGTGAAAGACTAGCTTTACTCCTCCACAACTTCCACCATTCCATCCATTGTTCAGAGTCTTAGTTTTGCTGAGGAAAAGATGGAAATCTACACAGAAAAGATAATAAAGACAAGACAGAGGCGAGCGGGCAGAGAATGGAGGGATGATAGGTGATAGCAGTCCAATGGTTCACCGCAATCTATCCAGCAAACAGCCAACTGAGTTGTGTCTCAATTTGTGAAACAACCTCCATCATGACACTGTTTTCACAGTATTGCAGCCTTTACTTACTCAGTAATGCACGTGACCAGAAGAAAATATTGTTTAAATATTGTTCATGAGTCTATGAAATTCCAAAGTTGGAAGGTGTCATATCTAGCTACTGTTCTTTGATGTTCATAATTCAGTAATTTTTGTACTTAAAATATGATGGATATAAAAAAAATGGAGACAAAAATAGAGGGAAAAATGTGTGTATTTGCTTTTCTTCCAGTTGGCAATGTGAGGTGAGAAAAACAGCAACAGACTCTATGCGTTAATATCTTGGGTACAGAAAAAAAAACAAAACAGTTTTGTGTGCTGTTGTTGTTACCTGTAGTGTGAGAAGCAGCAGATTATTTTAATGATTTGATGAGGAGAAGGCAGCACACAGAAATGTAAAAAACTAACCCTTTTCAGCTATAGGAAATCAGACATGAGGCAGATGTATGTCTTTAAACAAGTACAGCTACTAATAGAAATCAATCATTGCCTGCAGACTTATGGCTCAGGGTGACACTGCAATGCCACATTATATTAAGTCACTTCTCCGGGATCCTGCAGCATTAATGACATCTTTAGCATTTGTATTGGAATGCTTCTTATTTAATATGTCTTGCAAATGGCGCCATCTTGTACTTTTCTAAAGACTGGATGAAACTTTAATGATCCCTGTGGGGAAGTTGGGTATATGCAGCTGCATAGAGAAGGTTTGAGATACGAGAAGAACAAATAGTCAGTTTCGAGATATAAATTGATAAGTAATTGCCACAGCAGAACATATTGAGATCAACACAACAGATGAAAAATAGGAAGACAGTGTGTCCTCAAGTAGAGAGATTTACAGGTTGGAGGTTTAGCTGCAAGAGTGCGAATTTAGCTGTTTGTATTATTGGTTATACAGATGGAAGAACATATGTTAAGAAATGAGAGTGTGAATGTCACTGTGTTCCCATAAAAACTGACAAAGTGCCCCTTGGGAAGGCACCTAAGCCCACTGTTCCACTTTAATGCACAGAAATCCCTGCATTGTGCTGATAATATGTAAAAATTTTGTCACATAAAGTGTGCATTTTTCTATCTCATCAGATGTTTTATTCAGCTGCGGATTGATGTACTGCACTCCCTTATGGAAAGAATGACATCAATTGACAATAGAAAAGCCCATGATTGCAGGATCATGGTATTGATAAGGAATTGCTCTTGCAGCATTTCTTGTTTATGCATTTGTTTACCCTATGGACTTGATTTTCTTTATAGCAAATAGAAGACTAGTTGCCGAGCCATTTGCCACCAACTGCAGCACTTCCCTATCACTCAATGATGACTTATGAAAGAAGGGTTGCAAAAACAAAACTGATACGTGAAGATAATCCTGCATATCACACCTATCTGAGAAAAATCAAAGATGATGCGTGTGTCAAGAAAGTGAAACTTCAATAGATTTTTGAAATACTACGTGCGGTGAGAAACGTCTGGCTTTGACCCGCAGATGTGCCATTATTTTAGGTTTTGCAAGAAAACTGATGAAATAAAGATATAATGTGTGATTCATGACAGAAAAAAGAGGTTAGAATATATACATATAGAATTAGGGTGCATTCATAATGGGGAAATGTGAAAACCTGAGAGAAGAAGAGGGGGGGGTGTGTGGTGAAGAAGATACAGTGACAATATAGGGTAGTTCATACTCTCCCTCTAGTGGACAGAAATGGAACAACAGAAATAGAAAACCCAACAGAAAAGAGGATCAGTGGAAATAGGATACAGAGGAGAGAGGTTTTGAAAGGGAGGAAGAAAGCCTAAGCAGAGGCAAACACAATCAGAAGATAAACTCTTTACTTTACCCTCTTTCTCAGCTTCATTGCCCCGCCCTCCTGCAGTCTTCCAAACGCTTTTCCTCTCATTCCTCCAGCCTGTCCCTCATCTTGGCGACAATCGCATTCTCTCTCTCTCTATGTCTGTCTGTCTTTGTCTGTCTCTCAGTTGAAAATGTATAAGAAGAAATCCTGCTATTAAAGTGCACTTCATTTTCCTAATTTAAATGTTTTGTTTTGTTTTCATTCCTCTCCATCCGGCCATATCTTTCACTCTTTCAGTTCTTTCCAAAATCCACTTTCAGAAAAATTTCGAATGTTTTATAAGTCATTGAAAAACATTGTTAGCTTATATACATCCCAGCATTAAGAATAAAAAGATAAATGAAAAAATGCTGGTCGTTGTGTACAGGTGTGTCCCCAACGTGTCAGATTAGTTTGTTTTTTTTTTTCCACCACAGTGAAGTTAGGTCTGTACTTCAAAGACTTCCTGCGTCCTTCTGTCCTTTTGTGTGAGGTACATGTGGTCGTATGGATGAAAATGACACAAATCAAACATACTTCGACTTAATATCAGGGAAGACAATACATTTTTTTTTAAATCAAGATCAAATTGTGAAACATATTGAAATTTCGGTTCTACCAATTTAAGCAGTCAGAAGGAATACGTTTTCAAATGTAGATACCAGAGTGATGGTGCGTTTAGCAAATACAAATCCCAAGGCTGGTCTTTGTCATTGTGTTTTCTTGCTCATTCTGGTGTTTATTTTTAGTCCCTTGCCTTGAATTCCCACCATGAAGTCAGATTTTCTCACAATGGTCTGCAACATAATACAGATGCTTGTTGCTGTGTTTGGATTAGGAGCGTGTGTTTGTGTGTATGTGTGTTCAGCGATTTCTAATGTTATTTATCTGCTGTGATTCCAGTGTCTAGCCAATACAGCCTGTAGCCATTTGTAATAGTCTTTATCCACAGTAGAACATTTGGCTCTGTCGCAAAATCTGATATTAACAGCCGTCTATCTTTGCAACCCGTACACAGAATATACACAATGCACTCCCTCTCTCTCACGAAGACACACAAACACACTTAAAGTTGCAAGCAACAGATGTGTGGCAATGTGGTAAGACTGTTGAATATTTACTGTCGTTTTTCACATATTCCCCCTCAAGATGTGCATGACAGCATTCACTGCTGAACAACAGCTGATAAACAATAGCTAACAAAGACAAACAACAATCAGCATAGGCAAACAGACACACACAACAATGTATTCAGCTCACTGATGTGCAACTCCAAAGCTTGATGAACCAATTCGGAAAACAAGAAATCATATCAAATGGGAGAAATGACCTGTGGGAGCCGTTATCACAGTACCATGTTACCATCCGCTTCATAGCAAACAGTGAAAAATTTCACATTAGTAGTAGATTAAAAAAAAAAAAAAAAAAGTCTGCCAACTATTGTGTGGAGCACACTCAAAGATTCCCTTTAAACCTGGTAACTTAACACGAACACCGAGAGTGACATAAAACCGGATCTGTCTACTGTTAGAGATATGAAGCTTCATCTTTGAGTACACAAACAAGCTGCTACTAGACAACCTTTGCTTTGTGATGTTCGACACTAGAATGGGCCAAAACTAGTCATTTTTTGTGAAGAGAAAAAAATTTAAGAAAAAAAATTTGCTGAGAGAAAGATTTTCAGTCCTCTTTATTTGTGCTTTGAGAGGGACAATCTGTTTTGTCCATGAAATGTCATAAACGCCCTATGAAAAGTTTTAAAAAGTCAGCTGGATTGGATTTATTAACTTGTATCCCAATTATGCTCTGCACAGCTGTATTAAATAGTAAAATATAAATTAGATTGAGATCCTTTGCTGCAATCGACGAGAATCAGGAGAAAAGCAATTTGACTGAGATATCCCTTAAAGTCACATCATTATTGCCTCTGACTATCCCTCAATCTTTGGACCCTCATTAACAAATGTCAACGTCTGCGGAAAAAAGTATTGCATCAATTTGCAGACCATGACAGTCTAACAGATATGCAAAGCCACAAAGAAATTCAGATATCTTATGGACTGTTCCCATAGTCGAGTTGGCTTGCCTTCACTCTCTCTCTCTTTGTTCTTAATGATTTTTGCTGTGTCTAATCAATAAGAGACAAAACAGAACAGGGCAGGCACAGCTGATTGTCCTTGTAGCAATGAAAAGGGCTTTACTAAAAGTATCCAAAAACCAATCCCAGTTTGGTTCTGGTCCACCTGATTGGGGACGTCACCAATGTTTTACAAAAAAGTGTCAAAATGCTACATAAGCTGAATTCATGGAAGAGTTTGTCCTTTAACCCAACACTGGGCTTCAGATAAGGCCAATAATTGCGGTAAAAGGAAAATTGGAGTGGTTGTAGTGGTATGAGGTTTTTGATCTACAAGCTGTAGTGCAAGATATTGAAAATATTTGAATTCATCTAACAGTATCACTTTTTTTCCCCTGCCAATCTTAGAATTGATCCAAGTATCAAGTTGACCCTAAACACAAAAAAAAAATAAAATAAAAAAAACCATCATGCTATTCTTTAAGGGGAATTGTAGTTTGCAGAGAGGATTTTCCCCAAAGGCACAGTTCAAACAGAATGTGACTCTTTCTAAATTTTAATGATTTCCAATTAATTTGACACAAACCCAACTTTTTAATCAAAAAACAGCTAGGGGCGGGCTCACTTCTGAGTTTTTGGAGCTAATTAGGCAGTGCGCTTTTGCGATCCCACACCACGCTTCTCCATCTGGCTGCTCACATGAAAACCTGGCTGGATCAACTCTGCTCTGAGACTCATTCAAAGTAAGTGTGGGTAGGGGGCCTAATTCACCTCACATTGTTGTTTCCACTTTGAGGATTATAACCTCAATTAAAACGTAAATGTGAACTGTGCTTCCCTGATGTTAAAGTTCAAGACACTTTGGGCTGGTTGTTAAACCTCTGACTTTCAGCCATTTACATACTCAATATAACGAGCGTGCCATGTTCAGAATTATAATCACAATTCATTACTGATAGTATCAGCTCTTTTGTTTCTGTTTCGGCAGAAATGCCAAACAACTAAATATTTTTCATAAAAATATGAAAGATGAACTTCATGTATTTTCCAACCTCAACATTAACTTTAGCTGTTTGGAATCTTCAGAGCTGATTGAAGCGTTGGATGTGTGGGTGAGGCGAGAAGTAAAATGAAGGCCATGGGGTGAATCATTTCCCCATTCTCTACTTCAAGGACTCGTAAAATTTTACACTCTGTAATTGGGTTAAATTGGAAGCTCCCTAAGGACCAAGAGCCATTAAGTGATATTAGTAGTCGTGTCATTCAGGGACCTACCACAGAGAAACATGGATAATGGCTGGTCCCAAACCCGATTTGGAAAATCACAGATGTATAATTTACTACACAGGTTAGGACGAAGAATAAACTGGAGGATTGAGGTCTTTAATGAAACAAAGGAAACGTAAGAACACAGTTCCCTTCATCCATAAAGGTCAGTCTTTTAGGTCTAGTCTTTTAGGTAGAATTGAGGGCAGAGAGGGATGCCCTCAATTTTGTTAAAAGCAATAGATCTCTCCCTCTCTGCGCGTTCAGAGATTTACTATAATTTTTTTTTTCGTTTCAGTCAGGTGCTATGGTACACCGGAGACACCAGGTTCAAGCAAATAAGAGCATTTCTTTGCCCACTAACAATAATGAGCAACCCAGGATTGAAAACCACTAGGAAGAAGACTAACTGCTTCTGCCGAAGCCACTTTCAGAGATTTACCTCATAATGGGATTTGTTTTCATTTGGGTAGAAAGAGAGAGATGGACCTAAAGCCAGAGAACATGAAGTTCTCTATAAGGATGTAATCCTTAATGTGTGGGTTATTGACCATATATGGTGATTAAAAAAAACTCTATGGAAAAAAAAAAAAAAAAAATTACCCAAAGAAAAAGATCTCATCCTCATGAATACAAACTCCCTGAGGGAGTGGAGGGTTAAAGACCTTTCCAGTCTTAGTCTTATTGCTCTAAATCAGCTGAGTTAAAAGCTTATTCTGCACATTTTCCCCTTTGGCATGGCTGAGTGGTTGTGGCAGATCTCACCGTGCTAAGGCTTTCCCCAGCCAGTGACAGGGGTTCATCTAATGGCTTTCAACCTTTTGGGACCTGTAGTGCATCAATTACAAGTGGAGACAGGCAAGGTAATGACCAATTCTTCAATTTTGCTATTATTTGGAACTAAAACAAGCTATTAATGATGAAATACCAAGAAAATAAGCTGTAAAATTCCGCTAATATGCATATTATTATACCTCCATACCAAGAAATCTTTGCAAGTTCAGATCCTCGAAACTTTTTTGTGTACAAGTAAGTAAAAATGGCAGCATATTTCCTGAGAATCAAAAATTGCTGAGGACACCAGTGTGCACTTAACCTTTCCTGGTTTCACTAGATACATCACATTAACTCCCTCCTTTGTCTTGTACGAGTAATATGCTGTAAAATCTCTAGCTGTCTCTATCCTCAAAGCAGCCACCATGAATCAGAACGGCTGCTGAAACAAAATTGGTTGAGGTAAGTCAAGTATGAAACAGAGTCATGGTGGAAATTCCTTTTACCTGAGATTTTCCTTTTCTAACACCCCTAATATCAATGTGTGATTAAAAATTAGAAAACCATATGTGCACTTAGCTTCCCTATGTAAAAAACTGTTATATATATATATATATATACACACCTCAGGAAGTTTCTGCCCCAATCCTACTTATTCATAGTTAACTTACAGTACTCCTGTTGCCCTTTCGAAATAAAATCCTTTCCCATGCCCCTGATCTGATGGGGCTCTGTAGTCGTATCCATCTTAGATAGATACATGGAAATAGAGCAAGGAATAGGGGAAGGGGGCAGAGAGCACAAATCCTTCCCTGATGCCCTTGGCTGTGTTTGAGCTAACGCTCTCCAGGGAGCCTTCTCATGACCCCAGGACTTGGATAGAGGAGTTGAAGGTATAGAGGGAGGGATAAGAGGATGAAAGAGTGGATAGAAATGGAGACATTGACTGTGCAGCAGCTTCTTTCTTTTTGCTGCAGACTCGAACATCAGATGAATGTAGAAGCCTGAGAAAGCCCAATGTCTGCTGGCATCAGCATGGTGATGTTTCTCTGCAAGACTGCTCCAACTTTGCAGTAAATTGCTGATTGACAGACTTCATCCAGATGCTTCCTTATGTGCATTACTGTGTACTGTGTACCTAATGTAGTAAAAAAAATAAATCAAAGAATCATCCTTTCTCTTCCATCAGTTTCCTTTTAAAGCCCACTTTGTGATATTCTATCTTTTATTCTTTTGAAGTTAGATAGCAGTTAAGTATGTAGAAATAATTTAACATCATTCTGTGAAGCCTCTCTGAGCCAGTAGCTATGCTAAAGGGCTAGACAGATAAGCTGGACTCTGTCTTCTATTTGACCTTTTCCTCTTTCTGAACTTCTTCTATCGAAAGCATACAATGCGATGAGGGGATTTTTATATATTGTAATATACTGGGATTTTCCCAGTGTGAGCCTTACTAGACGTACTGTATAAGGAAAACTAACACTTAAAGCGTCCAATTCGTCACCTCAAATTAATCTGGATGTCATTAGCGTCGCTGCTTGATGGACAAGTGAGCTGTGAGAAATGCTGTGCTAAATCACCAAAGATGGACACACACACACACACAAAAAAAAACGGAAGCTTAGAGATTTGCACTAAGAAATAGGATTTAAATTACAAGTATGACAATTACAACACCATCAAATCGCCTTTACCTTTTTCCCTGTTTATGCCTTTGGCAGTCTGCTGTCAGTGTTCACTGAGTGATTTCAAGACTTGTATATTTGTTTTTTGAACACTCACATTCAAGTTGTTCCCTTCCTTCTTGAGTGTTTTCAATTTGACAATTTTCTACTAACCCTTTCTCTCTTCTCAGGAAATGTGGATAAAATGTGTTGTGCACTCCGACAGCAACGATAACAACAGCAGCTGCAAACAAAGACAGACCTTGAGATTTTTTATAGGAACGGAGCAAAAGATTGCAGGAAAATTAAAGTGAAAATAAGAAAGTGAAATAATTGAAAAGGAAGAGGTGGGGAGAAATGGCCCAACAGTTATGAAAAGCATGTCCATGATTAATTTTTGACACTACCAATCTTTAGGTGAATAAATTTTTTGTGCATGTTTTTTTTGAGTTGCATCAGGAAAAGGCAAATCTTCTAGGAAAGAGAAAACGAGATTCAACAGAAATTAAATTTTGAAAACAAGCTGAAGTTAAAACCATTCGTTACGATGGCTACATTGGCTATTACGAAAGCTCACAATGAAGCCGTAAAGATAACATGTTTGGAGGCGTATTTATAGTTTGTCTTTGATTTGCTCAGAATGCAGCAGTCGTGATGTGCAGTGATGGTTGTGGCCATGACTGATGTCACTTAGGACTGAGTGTTGGTTTTGACTACGCCCACATTCAGACCGACATTGCATTGAAAGATCCTGTCACCATGGTTATTTTGGACAGACTAACAGGAGCACTTCAGTCCTCTCCCAGATGAACACTAACTATTATAGAGTGTATTTGAGTCTGGAAAGCCTTCGGCACGCCCCTCCGTGGTTTTTCTGCTGTTTCTTCATGAAAGTAAACATTTCTGCCCTTTAAGTGCCCAGTAAATCTTGCTATTGTTGCACATGGAAACATTTCTCATCTATCGAAGGTTGGATGCACAAGCTTGTTGTTTTTGTAATTGAGGGGCTACACTCACCACATGCTGAGTTGATCATGAAAAGCAGCGACTCACTGTTACCATCAGTATTCTGTAGCAGCTACACCTTTTAGAGGTTTAGAAACGCCCACAACACAAACATCCACTACCAACTTTCTATAGCAAGTTCATCTATTTTCAGTCTGTGTGCTGCTGCTGCTTCTGCTGTTGTTGTTGTCAGTCCCTGTTTCTTTTTTTGTGTTATTTAGTCAGTCACTGTCATGAATGCATCTCTAAAATGTTGAACTGTGCTGCTTAAAAAGGTGCCAGCTACAGCAATTTTTCTTAAGCGACTGCTTTTTGTCTGCCTCCCGGCCACTTTCTGTACACTTTAAAGTGGAAAAGCAGTTTGACACAAAAAAAAAAAAAAAAAAAATCAGAATAGAGTGAGCAAGGCTTACAGCGATCACACCAGAGGATTTGGAAATGCATGGCATAGCGTCCTGGAGTGTTTTCTGGAAAGCGAGTTTCTCAGTGTTTTGTTTCTGTGCTACTAGGGTAACGCAGTTTTATCACTGTGCGGTGTACATTCATGTGTTTTAAACTTCAGCTGCAGTGGCATCTACCATGATTGGCAAGATAACATTCTCACAGCATTTAAAATAAATAAATCAGCACATTACATGACCTGTAGACCTATAGTTTCTTTAACTCATCTAGAGGAAAAAGAGAAGATGCAACCACAAATACATGTTTGTTGATGGGTTTTGTGGCAGTGCACTTTTTCTATTCTTGAGGAAATCAGCACTATAATTATTTGATTCTTTTGCTTGTTAACTGCTCATTCACCACATTCAACTAGCCATCAGATCCGTGTTGGCTTAAATATAACTTAATGTTAGGCATCTACTTAAATCTTTCATCTACTCTTTCCAGGCTGTTGCAATGTTAATTCTCTTTTATGCATACACTGGTGCCACATTAAAGACAAACCAATACTTGTAATAGTAGAATAGAAAAGACAGGAAAGATGCATTCATCTGATGGTGTTGCAAAGGCAGTAAGTCTGTCTTGACAGGAACCTGCACAATATCACGTGTTTGCATCCATCTTTGTTTCCTTCCTTCCCACCCTTCCTCATCGTTAAACTGTAAGATAGATCATTAGCTTTAAATGGACTTCAATCCACTCATTACATGTCCCATTTACCTTCATTGCAAAATGCTCTACTTTTCATAACAAGACAGGAAAAAGGGCAGAGATATGGACAGGTATTTGGAACATGCAAACTGGAAAGCAGAGAGATGAGAAAAGCACTGATTCAGATCTTGAAAGAGAACAGAATCTGGACTTTCCTCCTCTTGAGACAACCTCTGACTAATATGAAATATCTATTCATCTTATGAATGAACCTAAGAAAAGCCTCAGTAATGAGTACACTTCAGTCTGTTTCTTTCGACGTCATTTAACAGCTAATGACTAACAACAGAGGGGGAGAAGCATTTGAACCATTTAATCGCCTTTTTATCGGTTTTAGTTTTGTGTGCTTTTCATTAACATGTGGTTAGTGATGCCGTAGAGAGCTCCCTAACTTATTTCATGTGATTCCATATTTGGTGTTGAACTGGTAAAACACGATGAAAACAAACAGTGAGCCAACAGTAGGATTTGCTGTGTTTATAATATCACTGGAGTCTCTCCTTTCTCCACTTTGGCTCGTCACCACATATGTCACCGACTTTCTTATCTGCACTGACCTGTCCAGTGACCCAGTGTTCCCGCTCCTCCTCCTCTCCGTATCTATTCATCCCCATATAACCCCACACATCACTTCTTTGCTTCCTTTAACTTATCTAACTCCTTCTAGTTTACCCAGTCCTCAAAACGCCGCCCACTGCACTTCCCCTTTGATCCATCAGCATGCACAGGCACCTATTTCCTCTGCTACCCATTTAGCTCTGCTTTCAACAATTGCTTTGTCTGTCTGCGTACATATCTGTGTGTCAAGTCATTTCAATTTCTCTCTGTTCCCGAATCCTATATTACATCTGAAAAATGTCTCAAAAGGGAAAGGGTATTGGAATAATAGCATAATCGGTGAAAGGGAATGCTGGGAAATGAGAGAAAATTTTTGTCCAACCAAGGATCAAGATCCGCCTCTTAGTTTTCATACCCTCTGTACACAATACATACAGAACAAGGTTTTATTGCACACTAACTTAAGGAAAGACATGGATTGAAGGACGCAGGTCTCATTTCGGCATCGCCAAAGTAAAGTCAAAAAAACCATTTGAATGAGCTAACATTTACCTTAAGTGGGCAAATTATTAACCTCGATTAAATGAAAAGAGTATTAGCTTCATCAAGGGTTCTATTAAGTTGTCTGTGAACGTTTTAAAGATGAATGCATTCACGGGACTGCTGCCGATTCTGTCGCAAACTGATTACATGCATGATTAAATAAGGGTGTTAAACACTTGAGAAGAGTAGCAGGCAATCAGTGCTGTTTTAACAATTCCCCACTGTGAGAAATTCATAAAGGCTGGCATGTCTCGTGGTGTCATCAGCCTACCCAAACATTGTCTCAACCAATTCATTGCTTCTTCCTAAAGCCGGTTGGTTACCTGCTGCTCCTGCACCTTGCTTTTATGTTTTATACTTCTGTGTTTTCCACAACAGGTTGGGACTGTTACACGCCCTGAATGAATTCATATTTTTGCGGTATCTCATTACCTTCGGCTGCTATGACTCAATGTCACAGCAGAAGCCAGATCGATTTAATCTATTCTATACACTACCTGCAATCCCCTCCTCATACTTTTTCCCTTTGTCACCCAACTCTGCCCTCCATCTTTTTTTTCCTTCTATCTTGTGATTGTCCTCTTCATTATCTCTAAGCTCGTCCCTTTTTCCCCTTCCAGCTGACCTTTTTAGTATATCATCTCAAATCTTTTTTTCCTTGTGCCTTTTATTTAGTCTCATTCTTTTCTATTTTCTATGTGTACGCAACTTGCAGTGCATGCTGGTTCTCACCACGCCTGTTAACATTTCTCTCTCCACCCCCTCCTCTTTCCTTTTCCTCCCTTTTAGTTTGTTTTCCTTCTCTGCCAAAGGCCACTTCAGCGTAATCCTATCTGACAATATCCAAATGAGGCCAAGACATTAGTAATTAAGGAAGTTCATATGCCCTTAAAAGACACCAAAAACACACTGCAGAAGAGGGCATGAACACACACACACACATATACAGCTGACAGAAGTTACTGCAGTGCCAAGGACACCAGCTGTTTGAGCTGCTGTTTTTGGAGGAAACATTTGATCAGTTTGAGCTTTGCACAAACATGGAGGAGCTGCCTGTGATCACCAGCATACTGTTCCTCACTGTCATAGAAAACTGTATCCAACACAGAATATTTGCTCTTTGACTTATACAGTTTAAAACAACCTACTCTGACTTTGTGAATTCACGTTAAAGCCAACAAGGGCAATAAACTATTTTTCAAAAATGACAAGGATAAACACAGCTCACCTGCCCCACATCACATGAATTAAAATGCATCTACCAGTGAAGGACTCCACTTGATGTTTGTATGTCGTCTGGAGGGTTTTTGTTTTGTTTTTTTTTGCGATGCCCACAGGACTGCCAATCACCAGTGCACCTCCTGCTGTTGTTCACCGATTCAAAATGAGACTCTACCACAGGACCTGCTTCTCAGCTAATCCAGCTAGTTTTTACAGAACACACTGTCCCCTAAATTGTTATTTCTTGTGTCACTTTCTTTGTAATTATTCATGAAAACATACACCACATAAATATTCTACCCAGACAAGTGAATCAGCGTCCCAGGCTGCTCGTTTAACACAGATACATACATTCACATACGCATATTTGGCGTGTGATTTAGACTACTTACTTAAGATCCTGGAAGGGTTCTGCCCTTACATGTGATGTCTCTACAGAATGGCTGAACACCACGCCTTCGTTCCCTGGAGGAAAAGTAGATTATGCACAACTTTTGTTTGGAAGCCTGTACAATATTGCATCATATGTCTAATCTTGCAGGCACTCAAAATGTGTGACACAGGATGTTCCTTACAGTATATCATATATATTCAGTCGCAGCTAAATTTCTGGTAGCAATAAATGCGTTTAATGGAAGCACGTGTACGTAAGTGCATGTTTTGTGTGTTCAATACTACATTTCAAAATGCATTTCTGCTTACTTCTCTCATTTTCATTATGTGACAGAAAATTGAGCAAATGAAACTGAAATAATACAGATTGTACTGAACCAAAGGACTACTTTTCTATCTCATTTTTTTTTTCCATTTCACTAAAATTGCTTAATTTTCTGCAATTATGCCCCGCTGGCTTTTCTCAAACTTTTTCCTTCTCCTGTCTGTTTTCCTCAGTGTGTCTTTGCTGTCCTAGCCTCTTTCTCACTTCAGCAAAAATCTGCTCTGCTTGCTGACCCAAGTCTTGTTTGGCCGCACTTATCAAAAGCACTCTATTTAACAGCTCATATTGTGTGGATGTAATGTAAGCTCTGTTTTTTTTTTTTTTTGTCCTGAAGTAACCTTGTTACAGAAATGAGTCCAGTGATTGTCAACTGCTGCATCTGCACTGCATTAATCACAGAAATAACAACTCTTTCTTGTCATAACTGTGACCTTAATAGTGAGAAATATATTATACAGTATATGTATATGAAAAAATGCACATTGATTTATAGAGCTTGTGGTGTACTCTTGGTTCGCACTCATACCTGTGACTCTGAGTTTCTCAGTACCGATGCTGATCTCCTCTTCATCTGCAGAGAACAAAACTGTCTCTCCATCTGCACTCCTCACCTCAAACCTCTGACACTGAGCCTCCACCATCTCTGAACCTGAGTAAACAGGAGAGACAGAGAGAGAGCAGCAGGGGGTTAAAATCCAAACACAACACAAATATAAAGTGTACCATTTGTTTGATATTTCTATCTAAAGCTCCTTACACAAAGGGTCTGTAATTTCCCAGTCCCCCCTAGCAACTTGGCTTGGCTAATATTACTGCATTATCAGAGGAGATATTGGGAGGTTTTTACTTTCCTATAATCTATTAGTACTCTAGTATGGTCCAAATATCATATAATCAACAGGAGCATGCGAAATAAGAAATTTCGTCTGTAGTGTCATGTTCCACTTAGACTGGTTAATAATAGAACAAGCAAAGCCCCAACATTTCTTGGTGGATCTACCTCCTACTGAAGAAAGTAATTTGGAAAATGTAGTCAATGTTCTCTCGATTAGTGAGGCAGGGATGGTCTGTGGAAGCGATGTTGATCAACTTTGTAAATGTTTTTTTTTTATGTTTTGGGTAAAACAACCCTTTAAAACTGCTTTCTGCAAGTTCATTTTATATTAACTAATAGTACTTGGAAAAGCCAATATAAAATAAACAAAAAGCATTGGAAAACCTTGGAGGTGAACTATTAAATTATATTCTCCTTTCTGCTTTTTGCCTTCAAGACAAAACAAAAATATCCTTTGAAGAGGCATACAGAGTTTGCCGAAGCAAGTAAAGAATATGTCAAAGACATTATTTTGAACTTGGCACAGTTTCTACATCACATGAAGGTACTTATTCTGAAAGCATATTGAGAAGGTTACGTTTTGGTTGCCAGTAGAAATTCCCTTGTAACACCAGCAATCATATTTTCATTTCATTCATTGTGAGCAATGTGAAGAATTCATGTTATAAGAACCAAAAAACAGACATAGGAAACAATGTGGGCGGAAAGTGAAAAGGATATCACTGTCATCATAGTAAAGGTGCTTCGAGCTTGTCTATTCTCCATACAGAAAAATCACTCATCTTTTTTTAGTCAAACCAAATTGTCAAGAAATGTCCTCTTCAGAGTATTTACGTGCAGGAAGAGCATCTTACTGTGGCCAACCCATTAATGCTCAGATGGTTTATATTCACAGGGAAAGGAGTGCTTTTTGGAGACAAGCAGGAAACGCTGCATTAGTGCCACAAAGTGATAACAGAACGGAGGATGGACTGGAATAGATTTTTTTTTTCATCCTATTTAAGAATTTGCCTCTATCTCTCTGTGACATGTCTTGGGACCAAAAACATCCGATAGCAGAAAACTACACAAATCTAATCCCTATCTGCCTGCCTGACTCCAGTAATGTGCTGCATGCAACTTCCGCTTTGCCATAGAAAGAGAACTCAGAGTACTGTGGGAATTACACTTCCTAAAAGGTACTTTTTCTCTGTAACTATAATACTAGATCTATATCCCCTATCCTCAGTGTCCATTTGGAGTTTGGCCAGTGTTTGGCTACATCCTCAGTATGGAACTTTCTTTCATGTAGTCTGCAATAGATAATCAAAAATGCTTATTTGGAATAATGGAAATTGGTTACTACAAAGGGGAAGGGAGTATTCCAAAAGCAGCTGGCAGTAACTGTAAGCTTTTTGTACAGCAAAACTACAGCAACATTGCCATCCCATTGCAGAATACTTTGCCAGAGGCAAAATACTGACATTGATCCAAAAGTCAGCAAACCTCAGTAGATTTGCTGCTGGTGGTCTGTCAAGTGGAGGTTGGCAGGAAAGTCTGGAAAGTTAAATAAATCTACTGACCGAGTTGCCAAATTAAGCGCCGTGGCTGTGATGGCAGTTTGCCTGTTGTTCATCCATGTTACTTTCATTTTGTGATTTAGACAGTGATGTACCACTTCTCCAAACCTGCTGAGGCAAAAGAAAGGTCTATCTGTCTCCCACTCATCCCCTCCCCTCCCCTCCCTTCAGTGTCAGGGTTCCCAGGCTATCACGAATGCCAGTTAGAAACCCAGGGTACCCTGTCCAACCCCATCAAAATTTATTAGCAGCCATCTCCCTTGGAAAAAGCTACCTCTTTTCCTCTGACTTTACCTTTATCATATCAGTTCCTCCCTCCTTATGCCTTTTTCACCAACTGTGAGAAAAACCAATTGAGATTTTTGTGCATTACTGTCGTTCTATGTAGTGTGCGTGCGCAAGATAGTTGGCAGCAGGATGGAGAGAAACCAGTGAAAGAGAAGAAGATGAGACTTTCAGTTTGAGAAGACGAGATGAAGGAGAAGTGAAGCTAGTTTGAATTGGAAATATGCTGTGCTGGTTGCTGTGTCAGACATTTCGTTAGTTTTCTCGGGCTGTTCAGCTTTTGGACCATAACAGTTCATAGTGCAGCTCTCCAGAAGAGCAGCAGGTCAGCATATTTTCAAAGATTTGTGTCTTTAATTCACAGAAAATTATATTGTCCTCTCAGCAGGGCGCAAGAGATTCTGAAAAAGAAGGAAATGGGAGGCAATGACAGTAAGATCTTGGACGTGCTTCATGAAGTCTGAGGGAAAACAGAGGAAAACCGCATGTATTCTGAGTATGTGAACCCTGCGGAATGACTTAGTTTTCTATGAATTGGATCAAATCTGTTCTTCTCGACATCATTGCCTCAGCTCCAACATATTCTTCAGAAGCCTGGTGGGTGCACCGCCCTTGATTTTATTCCTCAGCATCTCAATTGGGTTAAGATCTGGGCTCTGCCTGGGCCACTCCAAAAGGATTTTCCTTTTGAAGCCATTCTGTCGCAGATTTACTTCTATCAGACAAACCGGATGGACTCACAAATCAAAACTCACTGCAGTGAAAAGCTGAGGGGTCCCATACACAGGCAGGCAATCTGATGGAGGCAGACTTGGCAGAGCAAAGAAACTGGTCAAAAACAAGCAGCGGTCCGACTACACGAGGGACTGGAAAGACACAGGAAGGCTGGGGAGCACAATGTGTGCAGACACAGGTGAAACACATTAGGCCAATTCTGGCAGAAAACTATACAGGACGTCGAGTCAGAAGTTGTTAGTTTAAGAAGATTGTTTCACGCTCAAAGAATAGTTGTCACTTCTGACATTTTTTTCTAAACGCCTGTTAAAATCACCAACAAAGAAAAGTATAAAGCCTGAAACATGTGGAATGTCAAGGCTCTGCAGCAGACCTAATACTACTGTCACTGGGGACAATCTACACTTTTGGTTGTCAGCTGCATGAGGGGTATTTTGTCCCGGAAAAACTGCTGCATGTGATCTACATCTTATTAGCAACCCACAGGTAGTAGCTAATGTAAATGTTGTGTAAATTAAGTGTTTTTGGTCAATTAATCTGCTGATAAAAATGCCACTGTAGCTCCGCTGTCACCAGGAACAACGGGAGTTCTTGTTAGGCAGACATTAACTGATGCACTGATTTAAATAATCACCCCCTGACAGGAGCTTCTCTGCTGTCGCGAGTGCCTCCCTCAGCAGGATCTAAACGTCTTAATAAAACTTTCAGAATGTCCCATTAATGAAGTGATGCTCTAGAGGACGGCAATGTCGAAAAAAGAAAATATCATGTTTGAACTGCTTACGATTTTGATCGATATGACTTTGAGCCTGCAGAGTCAGTGATTTGTCCTGTCAATTTCACAAGCCATTAAGAGTCATTTAATGTAAGTGCTTTATTTAAATATTGGCTTGATTAACACTTTCACAAATATTCCATTTGATTTGAGATAGTGTATAGATGCTCAGCTGACCTCTTCTGATTCAGTCACAATTTACTTGCTCAATTCATTTGTTAAGGAGTCCAGTGAGTGACAGAGACACCAGCCTGTTACAGCGGTCTTTGGCAGTGACAAAGCAAAAAGGGCATTTGTTACTAAAAAAAAAAAGTCATAGTTGCTTCCTTACAGTACAAATTGTTGGGGTTGTAAAACCTGGGTTATAGCATAAACAACCCCGGTTTTACGAGTGAAGAAAGTTTTTACTCATGCTAGCAAGCTGTCATCAGCAGTGCTGCTGAATAAAATTTTATTTATAAACTTCTACCACCACCCAAGTCACGTCTTGGCCTGAACAGACAGGTGATAGGTTCTTGCGCTATGACGCACCTGAGCCCGCACCCGTGTCTATATTACTCCCCGAGTACCTGCTGTTGTCATCCACAGTATTCAGCCTGCCCCTTGAGGAGCGCCAGCAAGGCTGAAATAATAAGAACTCTCATTCTTCACACATAAAACCTGGGTTGTAGCACAACCCAAACATTTTACTTCATTTCAAACTCGAGTTCTTACTCATGCTACAATGCATACCACCACCCTTGCTGGCCAAGAAAAGGACACCGCCATGTGCATCCTTTCTGACCCAAGGAGAAATAAGTACAATAAGTTATCCCTTATATAGACTATGACGGTATGATACAAAGCCAAAATGTATCATTGTCTGGCTGTGGACAAAACAACATGCGCAAAGAACGCATTGGCCACATCGAGACTATAATATCTCACGAGTTGACCATGAAGCAGCCGCACACATGTCCTCCACAGACACCCCACGCAAAAGCGCCCACAAAGTAGAAACACCCTGGGTAGAATGAACCCTCAGGCCCCCCGGAGGGTCCTTCCCTACATAGGAATAGGCTACAGTTGTGGCTTCCACTATCAAACGAGACGCTCTCTGGATAGCGCCCTAACTGGAGCCTGGGACCCATCACAAAGAAATAGTTGGTCAGGACAGCGCGCGCACAGCGCTGTCCTCTCGAATTACGCAGGGAGTATATGGACCGGGCACAGTCTATGCAAGCCCTCTTCTTCCGCTGATGCAAAGGGAGGGGGGCAGAATGCTAATAGATCCACAACCCTAGATCTAAAACTAGCCTCAACATTCTTCGGCTGGTAAGCGGGATTAGGCAAAAGCGTAACCCGTCGCTCATGTGGCGAAAAGGTCATGCATGATTGCTGTACTGACAAGACAATCAAATCACTGACTCTCTTCGTTGTAGACAGGGCAAATTATAATGCAGTCTTCAGGGATAAGTACTTCAACTCGACTGTGCCGACAGGCTCAAATGGGGGTCCCAAGATCCCTTCCAACACTGTCACCAAATCCCACCTGGGAAAAACACATCTTACAGGCAGATGCAAACGGCGAGCGCCTTTCATGAACCAAGACACTAAAGAGTGGTGCTCCACTGATCTTAAATTGATGTCAACATGGCAGGCAGAAATTGCCACCAAGTAAGCCTTTAAGGAGGAACGGGGACAAGCCTTTGTCTAGCAAGCTCTGAAGGTAACACAAAACAACCCTTATACCGCAGTAAATCGGGTCCTCCCTACGCGCAGCACACCAGGACGTAAAGACTTGCCATTTATACGCATACAGAGAGCGGATGGATGAACGTCTGGCACTCTGTATGATCTCAACAACTGCTAAAGTCAACCCCTCACGTAGCAGGCACTCCCATTCAGGAACCAAGCCACCAGCTTCCCCTTGGTGGTGGAAAATTTCTCCTCCTGCCTAAGTCAGAAGGTCCATGCGCCTTAGAATCGTCCATGGAGCCCCCTGCGCCATAGCACATGGTGAACCACATCTGTGACGGCCAATCCGGTGCCACTAGGATGGGTTGCAACCTGGATTCCCTCACTTTGTCCAGAACCTGCTGGATCAGCGGAATGGGAGGAAACGCATACAGCCTTTCCCTTGGCCACTGGTGCGCCAGAGCATCATGGTGTAACGGTGGATCATCGTGGATGGATGGAGAACCACAGCGGGCAGTGAGTTGCGAGCCGCGATGTGAACAGATCTGCGCACGCCCGGCCGAACTGATTCCAAATTTCCTTCATCACCTGCGGTTGCAGACTCCACTCTGCATGATGAGGATTGCCTCCCGATAGGAGATCCACTCCCCAATTCAGCTGGTCCTGAATGTGAGCCGCTGACAGGGAAAGTAAGTGTTTGTGCGCCCACAGGTGCCGCTGACCTGGTTCAGGGCTGAGGAACGGACTCCGCCCTATCGTATCAGCACAGCGTATCAGTGCTGTATCAGCACATGACAACCCAGTATCCGGTCCACAAAACACGCAAGAGCTCAGCGGACTGCTTCCAACTCTAGCATGTTTATGTGGCACTCCTCCTGTGTTCCCCACGGCCCATTTACCGCACCCAACAGGGACACGTCTTTATGACAATCCTGAGAGCCACTGGGCCCAGCTGTGTGCCGGCTGAGAGCAAGAGCGGGTCCTTCCAGGCTGTTAGGCTCCGACGGCACTGCTGCATAAGCACGAGCCTGCGGTGACGGTCCTTTACTGGGTTTATGTGTTGACTGATAAACCATCTCCAGAGAGGCCACACACGCAGCAGGCCGAGTGGGACCACTGCTGATGCTGCAGCCATGAGACCGAGCATCATCATACACTGATGCACTGAGACCGCGGCACAGAGTTCGAACCGTCCTTTGATTGCGCACACACTCGCATGGACAAGGACTTCAACTCCAGATCTAAAAAGGTCGTCACCTTTCTGGGCACTACAAAGCTTTTCTTCCAGTTTATTATTATGAAGAAGAAGAAATGGCAGAAATTGAGGGAAACTTAAGAGGTCTTTCACACCTGCTTGGTTCAGTTAAATCAAACTCAATTGGACTCAAAAAAGGACTGTAGAACTGACCAGAATGAAATCAATGTATACTGTGTAACCTTCATGTAAGCATATGATTTGACAGTCAAAATCAGCTAAAACTGCAGTATTTGTTCTTTGGCAGGTTTTAGATTATTAAATAGACTGAGAAACCCCACAGTAAGTCCCCCTTCTCCTTCCCGGACATTGCTGATGTCTGTTTTTCATTCTTTATCTACCTGTCATTAATCATAACTTATGGCTGATTTGCACCCTAATAGCATTACTAATGCTGAAAAATAATGCTGTTCTCCTGAGTTCAAAGTGTCAGCAGGGACATAAATATACACATTAGAAGCATTTATGTGGTGCATAGTCTGCTCTCAGTCAGCAGAGTTGTGGGTTATAATGGGGTACTGATGATGAAGGACAGGACATCAGCTCACTCACAGACTGACCTTCCTGGCAGTCTTTAGTACTTCACATTACTCTATTTGTGAGGCATCAGTGCCTGCCTGCCACATCGACTGCACACCTGGGGTACGTATTCATTAATCCATTTATGTTCTATCGCTTATCTGTTTCCGGGTCACAGGGGGTGCTGGAGCCAATCCCAGCTCACACTTGGCGAGGGCGGGGTACACCCTGGACAGTCCCAGTCCATCACAGGGCCAACACACAGAGACAGACAGAGACCAACAACCACTCACACTCACACTCGGACCAACGGACAATTTACAGTTACCAGTTAACCCAAACATGATGTCTTTGGATGGTGAGAGGAAACCCACACAGAAAGGCCCCAGGCCCCGGAACCGAACCCACAACCTTCTATTTGTGGGGCAACGGTGCTAATCAGTGCTGCCCCCTGGGGTAGGTAACTGTGTAGCATCTCACTGACATTTCCAACTCGGTCAACTCGCTGTTCCCCACTCTTGCCTGCCCATTGATGGTCAAGTATTGCATTTTAATTGCTCATTACTTCATCAGAACTCTCAGCTAACTCTATTTCAGTAAGAAAGGTTCTTCTCTTGATCTTGCAGATTAATTTCCATCAGTAACCAAATTATCAAACTTTACATGTCCCTCAATTGAATTCTGAGATTGCCCATTTGTATTCAGTAATTAATGAATACAGGACATTAAAATGGCACCCATTTAACTTTTTTTACTACTGCACATTAAAGCATTGAGGCCATAACAAATTTATATGGGTTTGGTATCCGAGATTTTTAATTCAAAGCTTTAAATGTTACACTAAAAGGATATGACACTGCAAAAGGAGCGGACAGGATCAAAGCAGACTGAGGCTGAGACAAATAAACATTGCATGAATGGTTGATTTTCTCAAACACGTTAAGATGAATTTTTAATTAAAACCATCTTCAGTCTACTCTGTGATTATAACCCCCCTCTCACCTTCCGTTCTATTTCACTATCCTTCCCGCTCACTCATGATCTTAAGAGGTCACTGGAGTGAGTGTTGAAGAAAAAGTGAACCACATTTTATCTAAAGTAAATCACTCTGTCAAAATTTTGGCGATATGTTGAAAGTAGCATTAAGGCTTTTAAAGGTACATGTGAGGTTGTATAGCTCAGTCTTTATTGTCCTTGTGCTGGCTAAATGTGTTTATAGCTGTTTTTAAGATTTCTATTGCTGATTTTAATGCTTGGCTGGATTTGGACATTGACTAAATTGCTTTTCACCTTTTAAGAATCTGAGTAAGAGGTAGGTAGTAGGAGGTTGGGACCATTCAACAGCTAGGCAGTCTAGACAAAAGGTTTAGAGGGACCTCAGGCATCTGCAAAATCTACCTTGTAAAACAGGAATACATGATTTCAGTGAATGGGTTTGTCCCATAATAAATGGTCAATAACGTGTACCAAAGAAACTGTCTAGCCTGCACTGTTAATTGCAAGCAAGTGATGTGAGTGGTTAATACAACCAACATATGGACCTAACGTTCACATGCTTCACGTACAGGAAGTGTGCATCCTCTGGGCAAGATGTAAACATTGCAAACATTGTTGAGAAATCATTAATTCATTCATCTTCTACCGCTTATCCGTTTACAGGTCATCAGGGTTGCAAAGAAAAGCCGGGAACCTTCTAATTGTGGGGCAACAGTACCAACCACTATGCCACTTTGCTGCAGGACAATAGTGACAGTGCTGAATACATTTTATATGTCCATGGATTACTATTCCCAATGTCCAGCTATTTTCACTGCAGTTACATTCCCAAAAGTAAAATGAAGAGGATTCCGGGTGTTTTTTTTTTGTTGTTTGTTTGTTTTTTTCCTTTATTAGTTAGTTTGTTTGCTTTTTTAAGTAATCTGTGCACACAAGTGTGTGTGGTGTGTGTGTTTGTGACTTTTGAGAGTGGGATGGCAAAATGTGTTAACAGTTAGACAGTATCCAGCAGTATGAGTTAGTGTGCCCGCACGTTGACTATATCACATAAACACACATAAAGCGAGAGTGGGAGATATATTATAAGTTGGAAGTGCTGTCTTTGATGCACAGTTACAAAATGTTTCCTGACACTGTATCCACCAAACCAAACGCTGGCTTCAGGCAGTAACAACTCGGTGTTTGTCTCCTTGAAAAGAAACATCTTAAAAAG
Source organism: Echeneis naucrates (assembly GCF_900963305.1). Lineage (NCBI taxonomy): Eukaryota > Metazoa > Chordata > Actinopteri > Carangiformes > Echeneidae > Echeneis > Echeneis naucrates. Next base: position 12,998,127 of record NC_042511.1, read on the forward strand.
CGTTTTGCCAATTTGGTCAGACATAACACAACCAGCAATCACTCCATGAAATTGTATTGGCTTTAGGCCTCCAATTTTGTTAAGTGATCAACAACCATTGCATACAAAAACACTTGTCGAACTCGCTTTCTCAGGAGCAGAGAAGAAATACTAATGCAGCTACTGTGATGAACAGGGGTAGAGTGATTGACAGCAAAGGTGATGTGTTGGTCAGTGGCATGGATACAGTAGGAATATGTCCTTTTGTTTTATATCTACAGTTTAACTGCAGAAACAGTCCCAGTACAACAACACAAAATATTTATTTTTGTGTCATGTAATTCATTTTGGCTTTGACTGGATTTTACTCTCTAAACTTCCTGATTAGTTATTCAAACATGGCACGGCTTATCAGTGGATTAAGATGAGCATTCTGTCGAGTGAGTCAGGCTGATATGCTTGTCAGTTCCCCTCCTGTCTGGAATGTCAAATTTAATGAATATTCAAAAGCCCAGTGGGTGCTTTTGTGTGTTCTGCGAGGAGGAAATGTTCCTGGAGGGGGAGTTGTGCAAACCACCTTATGCATTGCACAGCACATGTGGAAATATTTAATCAAATGTCCAGTAAAATGTTTGTCTTGTCCACTGAGCAAATACCTGGGTGGTTCGGTTTGGACCCTGAACCTTTAGGGTACGGGAGCAACTCTTTCTCAACAAGTTTTAACATTTGTATTAATTGTCCAAATGTGGGTATGTGAGTCAAGATATAAGATAAGATAAATTTGATGTGAAATATTAAGAACAGACCCTTTATTATTTTCTGTGTAACTACACCTAATCCATTGTCACACGTCACAACTTCATTTGGAATAAATGACCAGCAGAAGACACCAACCCCCCCCTCCCCCACACACACACACACACACACACACCTCATCTTATACCATCACAGTACAAGCAAACCACACAAACGGAAATGAATGCACACACACATATAAGTAAAAGCCCTGACACACTAATGTACTTACTTTATGACTGTCTTTCACGAATGCTGGTATTTATCAAGCTTCTCTTTCTTTGGGATTTTGTAGCCACATCAGCGATTACTTGAAGTGGCAGGATGCAGTTCTCTCTCTGTGTCTTTCTGGCATTTTTTGGCACTTTAGTCTTATCTGATTGAATGCTAGTGCTACTCAACCAAGTATAACATTATCTCAAACGAAGACATGCTCCTTTATGTGCATAACTCTGTCCATTGACGTAATTTTTATTTGAATTTCATTCATTTTCATGTCATTTTATCGTGAGAGTGTGATCGTTTATGAGATATATATCAAAAAGCGTCAATTCAAGTTTAGTTTGTAGAGTTGTTGTCCTGCATTGCAGATTGGCTCCTATTACGCTACACTGTTATGTTTGTACGTGGGGACAGACAGAAACACGCGCACGCACACGCACACGCACACGCACACACACACACACACACAGTCCTTGCCTAAACCTGAGCCGCAGAACAAACTCCTCCTGCAGCAACATCGTAAACACTCAGTTATGGTTAATCTGAGGAGTCAACTCTTCTCAATTATTTGAAAGCTGTTGAAACTGAGTCACTGCATCTTTGTAAATGCAGCACAATACTTATCAAAGGGAGACAGAAAAAGAGAAAAGGGGAGAAGGCGCAAAAGAGAAAACTGCATTGTTTTCTTGTTTTTTGGGATGCTCTGAAAATAAACTGCATCCAACATGACCATGATGCAACAGCAGGAAACAAGAGGGTCACCACATCTTTTGAAGTGTTTCTACCAATCAAAGGCAGAGACAAGCTCCTGTGCCACAGCGCTCCTTCACTCTCTTCAAGGTGTTTCTCAGACACATTTAAGGAAACAGACAAAGATAAATGAGGAAAACGATAAGCAGGAGGAGGAGAGAGAAACACTGGGGAGAGGAAGAAACTGCATTGCGGAGCACTTTTATACCCAACTTTTGAATTTGCTACAGGTGGGAGGGTAAGATTCATGCACCAAGGGACACAAATTATTTATTTAGAGTTGATTACAGTCATTAATATTGTAAGGGAGGAGAGAAAGAGACAGAGGGAGAGAAAAATGAATGTCGTTTGTCACCTACATTAATCACCCTGATCTCTGGAGTCAGGGCTGTGTATAGAAGGAAGATGAAATGGTGGAAGTGCAGATGAGAAGACAGGCGGCTGCTATGCCACGCAGCTCTAAATATTTCCATGGATGAAAGCATGAACATATTCAAACAATGGCACGGTCAGTGCTAAGATCATTACCAAGATAATACAGGCCCACTTACTTAATGTACAAATGAATTCAATTTCAATTGAGTCATTGGCTTTTTCATTATTTTTAAGTAACTTGCATTGGCGTAAGTTGCATAAGTTAACATCATATCCTGATGACCAGAACAAGGACAACTCGTTTAAGTGTTTTGAGACATTTCTTTCCTAAGTTTGTCAAATAAGTGTTTTATTAAAAACAAGAAACAAAACAAAATCGGTTTAATTTGGAAAAAACCAACTCCTGCAAGTGAACTAAATCTTTGAGTGGTATTCTTACTAGAAGCAAAAGCACGATGCATCAAACACCGATCCTATCGGCTCAAAATAAAGGCTTAAATGTTGACACTGGAGCTGTTAAAGATATACTGCGCTGTTGACAATATGATATTTAACCCTAAACCAACAAAAAAACAAAGGCAGAGCCCCAGAGAATTTGTGGCAGCACATTATGATCGACGACGCGCATTCAGGAGACTCAGGTACAGACGATATGTGCTGCTGCATGTAGCTTAAGGTTTTGCAGTGTTCACCTTGAAACTGTGTCATATCAGGTTCAAGTCCATGAATAATTCACTCTTACCCTAAAGCAAGAAAATATATTTTTCTTGTGCTTGTAGGAGCACAGGTGTTGTGTTCACTGATGTGAATACTTTGCAAATACCATACTCCAGTTTGTTGAAGGTCTGAGCTCTGTAGTTCTCGTAGGAAACAAATGTAGCCTGTGTCAAAATGGATACATATGGCATGAGCTGCAGTTGTGCACTTGAAAGGCTGCCAGAAGAAACCAATGTTTTACAGTCCCACTAAACTAAAGGTAAAGCTAACCTGACTAAGATCCAGCCTCCTAATTTGGCCTCTGAAAGCTACATGCAAATCCCAGACCCTGTTCAACAAAAAGAAAATGTTTGTGTTTTTTTGTCTTTTTTTGGAGGGGGCTAAAGGTTGAAGAGCTTGTGACCTTGGGTGAGCCTGATCTTGAAGCCTTCCTAGTGACTTACATGCATCTGTGAGCATAATTACATCGATATCCTGAAGCAATGGCGAACACAAGCTGCAGGCGATAATAATCTTGCATTTAAATATGAGTTAGTGAGGCTTAACTGAGACATTTTATTAATTGACCTTTGACATTTTCAATAAAGTCTGACTTTCAACTCAAAAGCACCTGCTTTCAGGCAGTATGGTGGTCAAATTAAATACCTTTTAGCAGAAAATATGCAAGGTCTGACTTCATTTCATGAATGTTTCTTCTACTCCTGTATGCACTGCAACTTGCTTTACTGAGGTTTATGAAGAGAAACATATTCCACCATTTGAAACAACTGAAAGTCTACCTGAATAAAAGCATCATGCTGGTGTTTAAAATGAAAATGCAGCATGGGTAAAATGCCTGAGGGGATGTAGCTGTGTTAAAAATTGAATTCAGATCTACAGGGGTGCTTGCCCATGCTATCTTTTTAAACTTAAAATACACACATTATATATGTTTACTTTACAAACAAAACCAGAGTAATTGTTCTGACATTGTGGCAGATTTTTTAAGTTTTGATTTATTCCTAACTTTATTTCAAACAACAAACAAAAAAATATCAGCACATCCAACAAAGAATCATTTTGCTAACTTGCACTATTGTTGGCTGTAAACTTCAGAACAATACACTTTTATTCATTATAACCAGCACAGTTGTGCTGAATGTTGTTGTTGCTGAACAGTTTAAGGTGAATTCACAATTGAGAGATCTCTAATATACCCACACACCACTGGACCAAGTGTCATTTCATTGAATGATTGTCAATTTAAGTTTTCAATTTAAGAACAATTTTGGAAAAAAAAAGATGTGTGGCACAAAACCATAGTGGTTAGCGCTGTTGCCTCACAACAAGAAGGTCATGGGTTTGATTCCTGGCCTGGGGCCCTTCTGTGCAGAGTTTACATGCTCTCCCTGTGCCTGCGTGGGTTTCCTCCGGGTATTCCATTTTCCTCCCACCGTCTACAGTCATCATGTTTGGGTTAACTCAAAATTGTCCAAAGTTTTGAGTGTGAGTGTGAGCGTGAGCGGTTGGTGGTCTCTGTTTGTTGGCCCTGTGATAGACTGGTGACCTGTACACGGTGTGCCCCACCCTCGCTCACTGTGAGCTGGGATTGGCTCCAGCAGCCCCCATGACTTCTAAACAGATAAGCCGTTGAAGATGAATGAATGAAACAAAGAATTGTCATATCACAGCTTTTTTCTCAGTTACTGCCAAGATGCAGATTTTGTGCAGATGTAAAGTTGGCCATTGTGCTGTTCCTTGTAATAAATATTTCAAGCTCATAAACAGACATAAAATCATCCTTATTGCCCAAAGGCAGCAGAGCTCTTGTTTGACTTCCCCCACCCAGCAGCAATCTGCACATTTCTGATGTCCTGTTAACCACAAGAAGAAATTGTTGGTTATTATTCACACCTGCATAATTCCTTTTGATGTATAAACACTAAAACATTATGGTAGCTTTTGCAATGTTGTTAATCAACCCCCCCCCCCCAAAAAAAAAACAACTTGCCAGTGCCCATAATATGATACTGCTACAGATATTAATGTAATCCAGTACAACAACACTGCAAGCCATCATATTAAAAACAAAGCACAAAATTAAGTCACTGCCTTTAAGCCAAAGTCTGAAAAAAAAACAGACATAAGCTTTATTGCGATATTATTTAGAGTGAACCTATTACATTCATTTACAATATATAGTTAAATTAGTCTTTTATCATAATATATTTTAATGACAACAATATATGACAATTTATCTATCTATCTATCTATCTATCTATCTATCTTTTATTTATGTAATGTATGTATTTAATTACTTTTTTAATTACTTACCAATATCAGTCTCGTACAGCCAGGGGGAATATTTCTCCTCTGACAGCCAAGCAGGGTCAAAGCCCGACATGCGGTGGTGAGCAGACTTTTGCTGCAGGTCGCTGCTTGGACTCGGAGCAGGAGAGCTTCTCTGGCTGCTACTACCAGAGGAGCGACTAATGCTGCCATCATCGCCCTATGAGCGTTTAAAAAATGCTGATATTTTGCTTTGCTTTTCTTGTGACATTTTTCGACACTCGTTGGCGAGAGTCTGCTCACCTGTGTGCACGCATCGATGCGGAACTCTGCTGTGTGTGATCCATGACATTCACGTAAATAAAATAAACAACATATTACTATGTTGTTTCATAAACGCACAAGGTAGCTATAGACATGCTCTATAGGAAAATTAACTTTAAATGACATCTGTTGTGGTCTGGCGCTATTTAGAAAATTATATTATATTAAAGAATCTTGACCTTCTAGTGGGGTCGGGAGGTGCCATTGGGAGGGCCGGGCGCCCCCCCCCCCATATAATGGTAGGGGAAACACTGGAGAGTTTCTGAATATTACTAATGATAACGATTCATTACTAAGCTGCTGCATTAAAATTCTTATTTAAATAGTCTCCACCTTTTTATATTAAATAGCATCACAACTTCCAATGCTGTATAGTGCTCTCTTGCTTGAAATCATATCCCCCTGTCATGTATGGTGTCCGACCAGCAGTAAACAGAAGAAGTCAGCAGCTGAAAGGCAGAGAAGGTTGACTTCATACTGACCAAGAATCCTTAGCTTAGGGCAACGCACCCACACATAAGAACAACGGATGAAGACAATATTTACCATCTTGCAGCCAAAACAGTATACAGACAATTAGCTTTTGTGCAATTAAAGAGCAATCATAAGGATAAACGACAACTATATCAGTAAATTCATGCCTTTATTAAGTCCTTGATGGCCCCTTAAGTGTATTCCAGTTTGTTAATGCTCAGCTCTATGTATTTTTAATTGCCTCATTAAAGCCACAGATTTGATCATAGAGCAGCAGCATAAACTGAGGAAGATGTACTGTCTGGCCTTTGCTGATTGGATGATGGAATCAGACCATTTAGTATCTGTGTTCTCTCAGCCAGCCAAATCGAACCAAAGACCCCTCACCATGGCTGAAATGTGATCACTGCAGAATATGACTGTTATGTACATCATTTGTTTCTCAGAGGGGGATTTGCAAAGATGTAGATTCATAATTAGACGATGTGTAATGGAACAATTGAATTTTATGCAAGGCTTTGCATGTGCGCACTCTGCACACTAATCACCAAAAAAACTATTTTAGCCAACATCCAAATGTTTGACTGCTACAGGAATGCCATGTTTTTGAGCAATAATAAAAAAAAATAAAGAGTATGATGCAAATTTGTAAATTCATAAATTTTAACAGCCACAAACACACTACAGAATCTGACATGCTCTTTAAAAATACACCTGAATCTGTATGGCCTTTGCCTTTCAGTTCAGTTCTTTGCTCTGATCCACTTTTTAAGTATTTCAGCTTAACACAAGAGAAATTAGGTAAACAATTCCACCCAGATAAAAGGAAGCATAATTAGTGTGAGAAAGTAAAGATAATAAAGTGGGAAATGTACAAGCCAGAGTTAAGCAGGGCAGACAAATAAGATAAGTTAAACAGGACATTTATTGGTTTAATAAGAGTTATGGTCTGTGTCAGAATAAAAATAAGTGACGTGAAAGGTAAAACAACAGAGAAAGGAAGCGCAAGGGAACAAAAACTTGGGAGAAAGAAAGAGGGATGTGTGTTTTGAAAGATGAATGGGAAAGGGGCGAGATAATAATTGAGTAATTATTCTATAATAATTAAGTTATTTGTTTACCTTGGGAGGGATGTTTGTATATGTTTGGGTGAATGACCCTGCTACTGTCCCCAAAGCAGTCTGATAAAAACACCACACACACACACACACACACACACACACCTTGGGGAAATTAATACTATTATTTTTTTTTTTAAATCAGCACCACACATGATGATAAGTCAATAAAATAACCATGACATCAACACTCACACAGGGCTGCCTTGACTGTCAGCTTTGCCAAGAGACAGACACACAGTGACAGACAAGGAAGAGCAAATAAATAGTTCATGATTGACTCTGTGGAGGTTTAAGTTCACAGCTACTTACATTTTATAAACAAATACACATATTGTTATTGTTTGTTTCTTGAGTATAAATAAAAGCAGTAGATGTTGTGTACAAGCAACCCAAACACAGAAGGTTGCTGGTACAAATGCCTTCACTCTCACAGCTATAAGACGCATCTATACAGTTGATTAATATGATCAGTGTTTTGTTCTCTGCAGGTTATACAGGATAAATTGTAAATCCAACACATTTCTACTATATATATTTAATGCCACAGCGGTTGTTATATATATATATATTTTTTTTTTTTTTTCAGACGAGGGTTAAAGATGATGACTAATTTAGCGATTTGTCATTTTATAACGTTTCTGTTATTTTGTCTCATTATTTGACATTTTCAAGGAACAAAGTTGCCTACAATAATTCTGCTGCATGCTGTGTTTTTCTTTAGACAGCACTGCACTGCCTCTGATGCTGGGATATCATCACCGAGACGGTGGGTGAAAGGTTACGGCTTCGAAACTCATCATCTTTATGGTCAGCCATTGAGAAGACAAAGTTGACACATTCTCAGTCACGTTAACGAGCTGAAAGAAATGGAAAGGAAGGTGAGGAAGGATGGAGAGAACAGTGCCACCAATAAAACAGGGATGAGAGGCCCAAGGCCAATTCATGTACTCAGGCCCACTCTCAAAAGGTAGGCCCTTAGAAGGACTCAAGATAGAAGTGTATATGTGTGTGTGTGCGCGCGAGTGAGTGTTTCTATCTGTCTAATGAGATTTAATCTAGTACGGCGAGGTGTGAGCTCTCCTCAAACAACCAGAATAAAGATCAAAACACAAAAATATATTTTTCTGGAAAAACTACTGCTGTCCTTTTTGTGCCTTTGCTTTCTTATTGTTCATGCTCCACAGACAAGAGGGGTAGGGTTAGAGTGCATGGAGAGCTGGGGAATACTCGGAGAATCAAAGTACCACAGTGCTAAAAACTCAACAGTCAGCATTTGCTTCTTGATGCTGTTGTGTAAAAGAAATGTCAAGCACCCAACAAAAAAAGTCTGCTCAGAGAGCAATTATGGCCAATGTTCTCTGTGAGCTGATATTTTTGTGACCTAAATCTGATAAATATATTAATCAGTAAATCACACTGACCCCATAAAAAAAACTTTAAGACACTGTCTTGGCAGTCATCTCTTCATTCTGTCCACAGAGTCTGACTTTACCACATGAGCCCTTTTCTCTCTCCCTCCACTCCGTTTTTCTGCAGCCCAAATTAGTACCCATTTTACCAAGTGACATGTAATGAGGTGTCAGTACACCTGTGTCTTCATATTCTGTGTTAATGTAGTAATTCAAAGGTTTGTGGCCATTTCATCTTTCCATACCACTGACCATACATCCTGTACATCTTGTACAAACTGGAGGGAGCAGTTGCTTTGGTGAGTGTCAGTGATGAATACTAATAAGAAGTTTACTGAGGTGGAACTCTTCTGCTTCTGATGTGGCGAGCATCTGGTTCAAAGAAATGACCACCTTTCTGTCAGGATTCCTTAATTTGCCTTTGAGGAAAACTAAAGAGTGTGAATGTGCAATTTTGTTTTTTTTTTCCTTCATGTGCCTTTTTCTCTGATGAAACTTGGTCCAAAGTGGGGTCTGCTGCATGTATTTGAATGTGAGACAAGAACCGCATCACTGAAAGAATCAAGCATTTATGTCCAATTATATATTTAGTTACATTTTTTCATTTTCAACTGTTTGTCCTTCAGGGTCTTGAGGGATGCCGAAACCAATCCCAGCTGACTTCTGGGGAATAGGGTGGGGCTCACTCTGGACAGGGAGCCATTCTATCAAAGGGCTGACACAGAGACAAACAATCACTCACACTCACATTTACGCCTATGGGAAATTTACAGCCACCAAAGAACCTGAACATGCATGTTTTTGTACAGTGGGAGGAAACCAGAGTACATTGAGGAAACCCACGCAGGCATGGGGAGAACATGCAAACTACTCAAAGAAAAGCCTCGGCATCATATAACCTTTTTTGCTGTGAGGCAGAAGTCGCTATTTATCCATCCAAAAGCAGCATGTGTTTGACTACACAACTCTTCTGATGTTTTGCTGGTGCAGCTTTGTCTTAGCTGTCTTCAGAAGGCAGTCTGGCCATCCAGTTTTAAAAAGAGAGATTCTGCTGACTCCAATATCAGCACGCAGACACACACTTACTCAGGCACACATGAGCACTTAAGTGCTTTTTCTTCAAGAAAAGCAGCTTTAGAGAGGTGAGCTGTCAGGAATTTCAAGCCTTAAAAGTGTCACAAAGGGAAAGACTCAAAGAGCTCGGCCAGCCTACAGGAGATGAGCGCATATGTGCTGCATTCACATTGAACCAGGATGGCAAAGGAAATGAGCCCTCTACCTGAAAATAGCATTCACCTCACTTGTCACCTGGTAACTGTTGCACGGGTAATAATCTTTATACTCAGTATTCTGAGCTCCCCATCCTAATCAAACTTTTGAAGTCAGGTCTGCAGAATAATACTTTCAGAAAGAGGTTTGCACAATTATTGAGGGACCTTATTAAAATCAATTTAAACATATTTTCTCTCCATACATAACTAGGCCAGTCTCTCCATGACACTTCTTGTGTTTGTACAAAAGCATTTGTATAATATAAAATAACACTAATTGCTGAAATTTAAAATTAATTCTACATGTGTAAGTGTTTCCATTAGGAAATCAGTGAAAGCCTAGAAGAGAGAGAATTTGATCAATGTCATGTTTCATTTCCAAATGAAACCACATTCCACAGCAGCTGGGCACACACTGGCAGAATTATTTGGCTTATCAAATCACATATTTCTAATGGCATCAATGAGCCGCCAGATCTCAGCAGGAGTTTGAGCCAAACTAAACATTGCTTGTCAAAGACAAAAGAGAGTTTGATGAAAAAAAGCTTAATATACTTTTAGAAGCTAAAAATACCATAAGGTGTAAAACCTTTTTTTTTTTTATAAAAATGTTTTATTAACCATTCCGCACAAAAGAGAAAAAAATATATATTAATTTGGACTGGACATTATTGGCAGGACCTATACCGACAGCTTGTCAGAATAAGTGTCTTTTTTCAGTGTCAGTTTGTTTTCTGCTTCCCTCTTGGGCGATTACCTGGCCCCGCCCTTATGTCCCTCACCTGTACCTTATTCGCCCCCTCTCCCCGGAGTATAAAAGCATCCGGCCTTATTTTCCTTTCATGATTGTCTGATTTGACCGCCTGCCTGTTTCTGGCCCCCACCCTGAATAAATAGACTTTGAGTAGTGATCCTGCAGATTTAAGTCTTTGCTTGTGTGTTTGGTGATCGTGTCACAGCTAAAATATTTCTGTTGGTGGACTTAGCTAGCAATGGTGACTTTGATAACAACCAGCCATTCAAAGCTTTTTATTGTGAATAGTAAGAGAGATGGCATTCATATGATGGGTTAATGATCCCTGTTGTGTAGTTTTATACGATATAATGCATAAATACATTCTATAGATAAATCCAAAATGGAAAAATCCATGTATTATATTTCATGGCTCATAGAATCTCTACCACAGTATTATATTATTTCTTTTTTGTTTTTTTGTGTTTTTCTGGCAATCAGGTCATCCTATCAAAAATCTTGGCAATATCAGCTAAAATGAAAAATTGAGATTGAGATCATAGTGAGTAAAAACATAATGGATCTGTCATGGCATAATTAAAGCACTGGGCAGTCAAGCAGCAGAAATCATGTCAGATGCACAATAATTAAAGTTAACCTTACAATGTTATTGGTTTGCTTCGAGACAAGAACTCAGACATATCATCCCTGCTGGAATTCCACCGTGATCCAGAAAAAAAATGTTAATCTCTGTTAGTTTCAAAAGTACAAAAGAAGATCTACGCTTTCAAAAGGCAATTTTCTTCTTTTCATAATCTTGTGCAAACCATGAAAAATTCCTGCCATCATTCCGCTGCAATGTCCACTTCATGAGATTTTTTTCCCCACCAGTCAACACTTCTCAGATGTTCTGTATACATGACATCAAATCAATTTCTCTGCATTGATATTCTGGGCCAAGTCCTTACATAATAAATCCTTTGCTCTCTGCAGTCACTTCTGTTTTTATACCCCCAAAGTCAATGTAGGTTCCATTGTTTTTATTTGATGAAATTTTAATATTAATTCAAATGATATATGAGACCCAATGAATAAGGCCTCATTCAACAGATATGTTCAGTTGGTTTATGACCTAATCAAGTGGCTTTCATCCTTGTGTTAACTGTCTCTTATGGATTGCCACTTATGAAAAGCCACTAATATCCAGTTTCAGAGATTGTTTTAGGCCTGAAATTCAGTCTTTTTCCTATTTCTGGTGATAAAAACCATCCAGTAAATCAATGTCTCCATCATCACCGGAGAAGTAGCGCAGGGCCCTCACTGTCTTTCCATCAGTCCTTCCACTCTGAGAAGCAGGAGTGACAGTGACTTCTTATACCAGAGTCATTCCACTACTTTTTACTCAAGTCAACCTAGAGACACCTCCACTATGGTTAATGAAGGCTAAGGCACACAAAAGTTTTGAAGGTTTTGAAAGTTTTTCAATATATTTTTATGATGCCTTCATACTGCACTTTCTAACAACTAAAATCTATTTTTCAAATGCAAATGACCTTATTTAAATAGTGCAGTGACAAATAACAATGGCTGACATTGGCCATAGCTTATTTCTACACTAGTGCATCCATCTATGTGAAACCACTGTTGACCTAAGTCTCCTTATCAATCACGGCTACTCTGGGGCAAGCAAACAGTATTTAAAGGTTTCTTGATTGATTGTGAGGTTTTGCCTCAACATTCAAGTTAAATATAAAATAAGACAGAGAATTATCTCTTCATCCTCTTGTCAATTAGAACATTTATTTTCTACCCTTCTAGATCTCAACTTTTTCAACTAAAGGACATTTTGTCTAGAACTTCATCCAAAGTTTACTATTGAAACTCGCACATCCACTCTGACCAAATAAAACATAAAATGAAACAATATTTAAACCTAATGCCGGAAAGGAACAATGTCATATAGCATCCTTGAGATGTGGCAGGGGACAAATCATATCACAAATTACAGAAGCAACAACCCAGACAACGCCAAGACTGATGCCTTGCTGGCAGAGGAGCTGAACCACTTCTGTGACCACTTCAAGGCAGACAGACCAGCAGCCACTCCACACACACCACCCTCAAGTACTTGCACACTAACACTTCAGGAGCACAAAGTGAGACGTGTGCTGAAGGTGGTGAACCCCAGGAAGGCGACCGGCCCCGATGGAGTACCTGATAAGGTACTGGCTGGAGTTTTCACCAGCATCTTCAACCTGTCCCTGTCGCAGGCCTTCATCCCACCCTGCCTTAAAGTCTCCACCATCATCCACGTCCTCAAGAATTCAGCAGTGGAAAGCATCAATGAGAGCAGGCCTGTTGCACTTAAGCCTGTGGTCATGAAGTGCTTTGAAAGACTGGTCTCTCAACACAGTCCGTGAAACTTGGCCCCCACCTCTCCTCCACTATCACACTCAGCACCAGTTCACCCCAAGGATGTGTATTGAGTCCCCTCCCGTTCACTCTCTACACACGACTGCTGCCCAATCCATCTCTCAAACACCATCATCAAGTTTGCAGATGACACCAACGTGGTCGGGCTCATCACAGGGGGGATGAGTCTGACTACAGAGTTGAGGTCAACTGACTGACAGCGTGGTGTTAAGCTAACAGTCTACCACCGAACACCACAAAAACAAAAGAAGTTATCCTGGACTTCAGGAAGGGCAGGGCTGAAATAGCCCCGCTGTACATCCATGGGGACTGTGTGCAACGGGTCAGTTCCATCAGATTCCTGGGAGTGCAGCTTTCTGACAACCTCTCCTGGACTGCAGCAACTCCAGCAGCAACTCTACTTCCTGAGGGTGCTCAGGAAGATCAATCTAGAGGAGAAGCTGCTGGTGATGTTCTACAGAGCCATAATCAAGAGCATCCTGGTGTACTGTATCACAGCATGGCATGTAGGTCGCTCAGCAGCAGACAGGAGAGCACTGCAGAGGGTGATCAACATGGCCCAGAAGATCACTGGCTGCTCTCTGCCCAGCCTTAAGAACATTGCTAGCTGTCTCTACCTCAGCAGAGCTGCCAGCATCATTAAGGAAACTTCCCAAACCAGCAACTACCAGTTTGACCTACTACCCTCAGGCCGACGGTATAGGTCTCACAGAACTCAGACACACAGGGTCAGGGACAGCTTTTTCCCCAGAGCCATCACTGAACTGAACAATAATAAATGTTAACACTCTGCACTTTTAACACCGCTTGTGCAATATCCAGTGCAATATTTTCTCGTGAAATACTCCTGTGCAATATCAGCCGATGACACATTCCACAGTTCTGAATATAATTTTGGCTTAAATCTTTCTATTTCTTTTATATTTTTCCACATTTTATACTGTTCTTTCTACTTAGTTGTACATATATTTCTTACTCCTCATTTCGTAAAAGCACCTTTGGAGTTGCACTCAAATCTCATTGTAATGTAAATTACAATGACAATAAAGGCGATGCTGATTCTGATTAAGTCTTTCCTTATTTGAAAGGGATTGCTTACAGTATGGCCTCATGAAATAAATTATATAAATCTGTGACGTGACTTATTTTATTAAATTATCATGTAGCTAACCCCTACCTGCACCTGTCACTTTAAGACAGTATTAAATATCAAATACAAAACGAGGGTTGACTTTTGATCCTCGATGAGGAGACTGCTGAGATTTACCTGCATATTTGTTGGACTTGACCTACAATATCTACCCACATAACAACAGACTGATAATTTTACAGGAAGCATATTGAACCCAATAAAGATCCTTCACAACACAGTATTTCAAAAAGGTAAGTAAATTAAAGTGAATACTGCACTGAAATACCACAGTACCTTTCGTCAACTCAAAGTTGGACTCACAATGCACAGTTCTTTTTAGTACTACAATTGACCAATTGGATATTGCGAACCAAAAAAAAGGAAACTCCCTCTGAGATCTCAGGTATTGAAAAGGAAATTGTCCCAAAAATTCAAATAAATAGAAAAAAATACATAAATAAAATTAATGCTCTCAAAGTCCTACCGCTCTCACTCACACGGTGCATGTCCTATGGCAAATATATGGAGATGTGGACATGGATGGCGAGTGGTGAGTGGCAACCAGTTTGAAGATGCAGATGGACAGCAGAAGATGGTAGAGGAACGCACGACTGAGGATCCAATCGAAGGACTCCAAAAAAAAAAAAAGCCAGCCTGCACAGCCATGCAAGAAAATTACTCACCTAGTCCCTCATAAAGGTCCATTTGGATGTATTTAAATAAATTTACTACTTTGCAGCGTCCTTCATACTTTTTTCATTAATTCTTAATAGCCATCATAACTCACAGTACACAAAACATGAATTTGCATAAACATTTCAAAATAAACTGTTTTCTTAGCATACAGCTCATATTGTTAATTATTACATTAACTTTTACATTAATTTTACTGCTCACGTGAAAAAACTAGGCTAAGCTTTCTCACGACCTAACACCTTTGCACCTCTAATTAGCCTGCACCGAGCAGTTACCACACACAGGGATAAATCGATTAACAATACAACACAACATTCATAAAGCGCGTAGACACAAGCTTCAGACATTTATGAATTACTCCGACCTGCTTCACGTTTATCCCGACTGGTTTTAGTGAGAGTACAAGGCTCATGTTTAAGTTTTTTTTTTTTTCAGCGTGTAACACTTTGCTAGCGAGCTAGCATGCTAATGTAGCATATTGATCGTTACTCACCGGGAATTCAATTGCTCGCAACTCCAAACAGTTCGCAGCTCGTCGAGCGACTCTTCTACATCCGTGTTCAAATTAACTGTCGGCTTTCTGACTTCTGACTTTGTTTTTATCAGTTCAATCCAAAAATGTCCTTGTCTCTTCGGCATCTATTCACGCACACCGTGCGTCGGTCGAGGGGAACGCGCAGAGGTCGGTACCAAGGTAACAACGCCTCACCTCAGTTAAAGGGACAGTAACACATACAGGTCGTGAGTTCCCTTAAGTTTATGAAGAGATGTTTTTAATTCTTCCTTCTCGTGCAAAACAGTCACACATTTTAAATATGAGAGGAACACTCAGAACACAAATGCATGATATACAGCTAAGGTTTCAGAGCAAACTACAAATTACCTGGGGCTTAACTAACCCTCTTTACACTGACGTTTCGATATTTTTCCTCATATGTGTTTCTGGAAAGTTTAAACTGTCAGTTAAAAGTCAGGCTTGTGGCTTTTTTTTTTTACTTTAGGGACCGAGGAAGAGAAGGAAACCTCAGTTTGTGTGTGTGTCTATGTGTACGCATGTGTGTGTCTAGAATTCACGCTGAAATTATCAAGTAAGGAAAAAGATTTTTGTCTCTGTCCCCTATCAGTTTTGTAGCTTGGTGGTGGGAAAGTAACAAGGTGTCAATTTTTGATCCATAGCTTCTAGCCTTTGTATGAACAGCTCATGACTGATGCCCCACCAGGTATGTCCACTGAATTTCATTCATCAGGACCCCACAGCGTAAACTGCTGTCCTCGCTCTGTTGTGAGTCACACTCAGCTCTACCATCACATTATCAAGCTTTTAGACACTTCCACCAATCCTTTTCTTTCTCAATTACTGATATTCTGAAACTCAATATCAATTCCCTCCAGATTTTTTTATTGCCATTTTTCTCTTTTCCCTGTTATGTCAGTTATGCAATCAAAACCTGAAGGTTTTTTATGCACCCAAGGGATAGCAGCACATCTGGTCTCACTTACGACAAAGGAAATATAAAGGCGGATTTTCTAATGGATAGGACCAATTGACTGCTTGAGTTGTAAAAATCTTTTCATTCATTGTTTAATTAATTTTTTTTATGCGTTTTTCAGGCCTCAAAGAAAATGTCAGGTCAAATATGTCACATTTCCTTTTTTTCTTTCCAAGTATTGTCTTCTGTCAAACAATGGGCCCTCACTAATACAATAAGAGCTGGGAGAAATGATTTAGCTGAGAAAACAGCACAACTGTCAGCGTCAGTGAGACACACTAATGGAAACAGATAACATTTAGTTTGCTAAACAGACGGCAGTAAAATGCATGCATAAATTCAAGCACAAATGAGGCATTGCAGACTGTCTTGGAGAAATGATCTGGTTTGGAGGTTGCTTTAGTGTGAAATGTTTACTGGCAAAATTGGATGTGTAGACAAGTGTTTGTACGGTGTGTGTGTGTGTGTGTGTGTGTCTTACCAACGGTTAGTTGACCGGTCAGTTGTCCCTGATCATTCCTAGCGTTGACTGTCACGTTTCTATCTGACTGGAGGATTAGTGGACTGTCCTAAAGAGAGTAGATGAAGGAGAGAGACGATTAGAACAAGAGCAAATTTCACATTCTCACAAACAAATCTCTGCTTACTGAAACACCGCTCTGTGATATCTCTCCTTTCCCTGGAACCCATGGCCTTATCCTCCTGATCAACAATCGATACCACACTAACCAGTAGTACCAGTGCTGACTATGAGCCTTCACAGTTAACACTTGACTCTTCCAACACAGATGTACTCTGCATGCAATTAGCATGATCTAGTCAAAACAGCATCCTGTGTGCATGTATGTCAGCAGAAAGGGAATTTCTCTCTACCTAAACAAGTTAAATGTAGAAGTGGCTCTGAACTCAGCTCTTTACATTCAGCAGGAATGGACGCAAACCCCAATTCCTCCATTTTGATTAAGTCCTAAACTCAATCTAACATCTCACTTTCTCTCTTGCTCTCACTAAGAACCCCTCCACCCCCACCGCCAACTTAATTTCTTTCTTTGCCTCTGCTGTGTAGGTCTATCTGCAAAATCATCTTGACCAACTGTTCCGTATCTTCTTTCCCCTCTTGCTACATTGCTGCATTTACGTCACTTTCATCTTTTATTTTCTTTTCTTTTAAGCTTCTCTGTCTCTCTCTGGTTTAAATTGCTTGTTTGTTTTGGTAGCATGAAATGAATAGCTCACAGGTGACCCAATTTCTCTGTTGATTTCCCCAAATTAATATCTAGCTGCATTCTGATCTTAATTCCAAATGAGGATTGTGTTAAAATTGGAAAGTCACTGATCTGTTGAAATGAAAAAAAAAAAAAAAAATCCCAATTTTTTACCCCTTTTCATTCTCCCTCTCCCTCCATCTATTCTGCTATTTGTTGTGGATGCATATTCACTGTTCTGCGGTCTGCTTACATCAGTCAAGACCAGATTTTTAACGCACCGCACCCGACTGACTCTATTTTTTACTGTCCACAGATTGATCCCAAGCACAAGAACTAGGGGTACATAATGCTACTACTGACACAAAGAAAACACTGGATGGGTTATGTTACTGAATTCCAGTAACAAACACATATGTATTAAAATATATTCTAGATGAACACAATAATATCCAAATGTGAGCACAGGTGCAGACACCTCCCTGCCTATGCGCACAGAAACACACCACCCACTCATCCAACATCTGCTAACAAATTTGCAAAACAACAAATGAGCATTCCACATAGTTTATTGTGCATTGCTTCCCTCATCTGTTTCCTAACGCTTGTATGCTGGATTAATTACTTTCAACAGGGTGTGTGATAGGCTTCACTATATTATCTTTCCACTCTGTTTAAAGTGTAGCGCGCCTGACAGATGTAATGTGCTTTGAATCATTCCAGCTGAATGGGCAATGTGCATGAGTAGCCCTGATGTCATTCACTTAATGCAGGACTCTGTCATTTAGAAGAGTGATCATCGATGGGAAGTCTTACTTGACTCACATGCGAAAATAAGGGCAGTAAATAGTTATTACATAATAAACAGTTGCTAATGTCTGTTGGTTTAACAGCTGATCAAAGATAAACAATAGATTGGTGGTGCTTATATGAACACTGACATTAATGCTTCGACCGTTTTGAATAAGGGAGTTGTTGATCCCTCAAAATACAATAAATAAATAAATAAAATTTTCAATACACACCATCAGTTACAGTTTTCAACAAAATACATCATCCCCAAAACACCACTTATAAATGGATATTGCCTTTGCTTGCTCGTGCTCACACTGACCCACAGTCTCTAGATTAAATCAATGCTGACTGCACATGCTGTTGCTCACTCATCAGATTCATAATTTTCAAATGTGCAGTTGGTGATTGTGGAAAACAAAGTGATGTGGACAACCTTAAACAAATGCTCCCCATCAATCAGAAAGCCTGTGTAACACTGCGCTGGGCGCTATAAGATGGGATTGATTGATTGATTGATGGGAGTTTGAGGTTGGTTTGATGTTGGTCACACTTTTGGTGTTACATTGAAAAGGTTATTGCACTGCAGAGTGGAAATGGATGCATTCTTTTGGTTTTAATCCACACAGATAGGTATTACTCTGAGAATTGATAGGAGTCCACATCAAACCATGAAACAATGCATTCACGCATTGACTGCTCATTAAACAATATTATAGGGAACAACAATGAACACTATGAAAGGCTACTGCAGCATTACCATATAAAACACATTATACATTTCTGTGTCAGGTAGCTATAATGTAATTCAAATCTACGGATAGAAAAATCAAAAAGCTATGAATACATTCACACATTAAGAAGTAGTTGGTTTTTACTTCCAGCTTTTAAAATTCACTGAGCACATTTAATGATTAACAATAGAAGGACCATAACAAACAGCAAAGTGTCAGAAATCTATATTCAAATCATATTCGCAACTTATTTACTTTGGAGAAATGGATTCAGTTCTCAAGGTATGTGCCTCTCTGTCTTCAAGAAACACTTGAAGACTTACACCAACTCTTGAAGCCTCATCTCTCCTGAGAACCCCTCTAACACCCTAGCATGCCAAGGTAGCACTCACAATGCACGTTTGTTACACTTTGTTACCGGCACTACTGAACATGTCATTTATACTAAGTCCCCATCTTTCCTTGAGCTCACTTGTACATTGATTTGAATAAGTTTCCACAAATAGATACAGTACAGGCCAAAGGTTTGGACACACTTTCCTATTCATTTTAATGAGAAGGTGTGACCAAACCTTTGGCCTGTACTGCACATGTAAATATTTAGATTAGACTGGATAAAATTAGACTGTATTAGATTAGATTGGGCAACACTGGCCAGGTGAACATTTGAAAAAAGTATAGAGACAATCAGGTGCACTTATAGACAATCTTTCCTTGACAGTGTTGCAATCTTTTCTTGTACTGAATAATTTCTTAAATTAAGAAGTAAAATAAATAAATAAATAAAACTGCTGAAGCAAGAAATAAAATCTGTTAAACCAGTGTAAACAAATAAAACACTG
Organism: Echeneis naucrates; assembly: GCF_900963305.1. Taxonomy (NCBI): domain Eukaryota; kingdom Metazoa; phylum Chordata; class Actinopteri; order Carangiformes; family Echeneidae; genus Echeneis; species Echeneis naucrates. The sequence continues at coordinate 13,017,889 of NC_042511.1, forward strand.
AGGGCCATCGCACCTTGCGCTTCCTTTCAGGCAGACATAACATATGTCACGTTGCCATTAATTCAGTTAATAGGTTAATTTTGCCTTGATTATGAGGACCTCCAGTCTGCAGTAGTCAGTGTAATTACTCAGGCTATAATAAGATGTGGACCTGTGGATCATCATCACAGCCTCCAGCCTGCAGTAAAGATGGGTCCCAATAAAAGCTTTCAGCCAGGCAGTCCCTCTGTCAGTCTGGATAGGCCTGGACACAAGGTTCATCAACGACGGGATTGATTTGATTTGATTTGTTTACCATCGCTGATAGCAGCTTGCAGAGCAGCTGTCCTTTCACTTCATACAGAGTACATCTCAACACCAAGCTGCATTCAAGACACATCGGGTATATTCGACTCATCTTTGCCCTCAGCCTAATAGCAGCTTTTAACTCTCCTGACTGTATCTCTGTGATTGCCTCTCTTGCGGTCTGTAAACCGCACTATCTAAAAATCTGTGCACTTAAGAAGTAGCTTCATTTCTTAATTTGATGAAAAGCTTTCAGCTCTCCTGCCCCTCGTCAGTCTTAATCTCTTCTTGTCTCTCCAACTTTCAGCCAGTTCGCATGTCTGTCAGCCACTCATTTAATTCAAGTCGTGGCGGACTCTTTGAGTGCGCCGGTTTGGGTAAGCACCTGGAGCATACATTGTAGGTTTTATAAGACTGTGAAATAAACTAATTTCTTTAAATGTCCTCCCAGGCGCCTCAACACACCAGGCAAATTGAATATCCAAAAGGCTCCTCATTCGTAGCTGTTTTTTGCATTCAAGAAAAAGTGATTCAGTGTTATTTGATAATGCGCAGTCAATCAAGTTTGAAATCTGCAATATCTAATTGGTGATTTTTGGCCACTTGGAGTCAGTGTTTTATGTTCATTCATACATTCTCAATCCTTAAATGAGCACCTACCTATCAATCCAGCTTTTTCATATGTGACTATTTCACATCCTTTTAATCAGTAAAAAGTCTCTCTTATAGTCTTCTCTTATAGCTTGCTAACCAAGAAGGTGCAACATCAGCAAGACTGGGAAATGAGTTAAAGAGTGGGTGAGCTGACAGTGAAAGTTGTTTAAATTCATCAGTATTGACAAGTAGATAGTATATAGTCTAAGCTAAAACAGAATGCTAATCAAAGAGTGTGTGATTAAGTGCCTGCGGTGTCCCTCCATTCCTCCTTCGACGTTAATTCCACTAATTAGCGGGGACTATTAAATAAGTGATGTGTTTGTTAGTGTGCAGTGCTAATTTGTTGTTTTTAGTCCCCATGGCCATATAACAGCAGAAACTAAAGCGGCGTCGCTCACAAGCTTACTCTCAGGGTAACTGGATTTAATATGTTCGAGTGTCTTGATGTGAGTTCAGGGGCCTTGTTGTCGATTTAAAATGTCAGCAACGTCCTGTACAGACCTTGTATTAACAGCACTGAGATCAGTTTAATCCATTTAAATTCCAAAGAGACCGCTGAGTTGACACTGAGCCATCAGGACACTCCAGCTCACTGTGTCTGTGTTATCTTACCAAATGTAAAGACTGGTGGTCACGACTCTCCGTAAATGTCTGTAGGCGCTTTAGACCTCTGTGTCACAAACATTGAATATCACTTATGGCACTACTTGATTTGATTTATATCATATAGTTGAATATACATTTTATTTAGGACAACAGCTGAAATTAGTCTGAGTCAAACTGTCAGATAGCACCCTCTCTAACTAAGGCTTTAGACTGAGTGTAAATCTTTTCTTAAGGTTGAGTGAAATATGCATCTCAGCAGCTGCATTGACTGGCTGCAGCAGTAAACCTACAACCTGAATGGTAAGTGGTAGTGACTCACTCACTTGGTGGAAAGCAGAGCATGGGGGAGTAGTTGTTGGAGACTTGGCTTGCAAATAGCTGACTACAAAACATATGAGCAGATTTTAGTAATCTTCCACCTCAGAGGTCCTGAAGGACTGCAGTGCTAGCAAGGTCCCTGTTGTGCCAGAGTTCATACCCCCGTTGCACGAAAATATTTCTGCACTTCAGGAGTGGAGCTGTTTTCCTGCCGAGTTATGTCAGTCGTGTCATTTTGTCATTTGCTCTTCTGGTGGTAGATTCAGCTGGGAAGACTTTTTTTGCTCCTGCATAAGCCGGACATAGTATCACCCTGAATCTAGCAAATTTGTTGTGCTGCAGGGCAACAAATCACAGAATCTTGGACAGAAATGTCCTACACGTATAAAGAGAGGCTGAATGGATATGTGCCTTGCTCAGTGGCTGCACAGATTGCTACACTAACATGACAATATTGTTCAGGTTGCTCCACCTGCTGATTTAGTTCCAGCAAGATAGACTTGTGACAACATTGTATGTAAATGTCAAAATATTTTTATTTGATACAATGTTTAACACATAAATATACTCATCTTAAATCCTACAATATGAGAAATTACAAGGCTGTTTAAATTATTCCCCCATGTAACAGAAGCACAATGTGTGATCTGTTATTGTGGGTGGAGAAGAACAGCAGCAACCCTGGCACATGTCCACACAGAGCTGTAGCTGTCCTCCGTGTTGCTTCCGTTTAAGACATAATTTGAATGTATCTCCAAGCAAGTCTTGATCGATTTAGAAATTTCCATGTACAAATGAAAACAATTAAAACCATCAATCTTCAGTGGAAAAACTATTCGCTTGCTTTGTGTTTTCACACCTTCCAGCCAATCTCTTCATGATTTATTTATAGACTCAGGCTTTGCATTTAAAATCAAACTTTAACTTTCCAAGTCAAAAGTATTTACAACAAGGAGAAAAATGTAGTCTAGATTTCTCATATAAATCACTTAAAATTAATTGTGTAAAGATTTCATGGGGATTCTCAATGCAAATTGCTGCTGGAGGTGATATTCCCGAAAGCTAACGTGGTGGACTAGTAGAACTTTTTGGCTGTCATAGACTTCTGCAGGTTCCCAAACAATATGTGCCAAATGGCAAAAATAGATAAAGAAAAAATTGAAAAGGTGAGAGGGGCAGACGTGTGGGATGGTGGAGAAGGAGAAGTAAGAAGAGACCTCCCGGCTTTAGGCTCACAAGCCGATAAATCTTGAAACAAGGAGAGAGGAAAAGAGGAGGGAGAGCAAGATAGAGATGGAAGGCGGAGGAGGGTAAACCGCAGAGCATTTGTTTTAGAGATAAACACACCAAATAGAGCCATACAAAAAAATGTGAGCACTCCACCTTCTGCTTCTCTACGATAATGAATAGTGTTTTAGGGACTGGTCAACAAAGTCACATAACTCCAACAAATACATAAAAAACCCAAGACGAAATAAGATGCAACAGGTGTATGATATTGCAACCTGGGGTCATTTATTTAAATAATTTTTTAAATGAGTTTTAATTCTGTTTCTGTTTCTGTTTAATGAAAAAATACTGTCCATATATATATCGAACATATTTACATGCCCACCAACTGCTAAATTGCGCAGTTTAGAAGAAGCGTCTGCTGCTGTCACTACATCGTTCAACTCACACTGAACTCAACAACAAATTTGTACAACCAATAAATTAAAATCAACTTTCTGGAAATACAGTTTGTCGCAGTCCCTTGTTAAAAACATGTTCAATATTTCATATGACGCAAAAAAAAAAAAAAAAAAATAGAATGATCACCATGTGGTTGAATATGTCCACCACTTGAACTAGTTAAAGATTAGATCTCTTATTAGCCGTATATATATATATTTTTTTTTTTTTTTTTGCACTAGTTCCTCTCTTAGTCACAGCTAAAAAGTGTTTTGTGAAGCTGTTCTAACATTGAGCTTTGACCACCAAAATTTAATAAGTTCATCTGTGAGTCCTGGTGAAGCTCTCTGTCAAATCTGAAGAAGTGAAAAGCAGTGAAGGTGTTATTGTGCCTGTGACACCTTGAAAACAATGTGTCTCCACCTCACTGGCACAGAGGTCTGAAAAAAAAAGTGAGGATTTACAGATGATACCTCCAACCTGACAGCTTAGTGATAAAATACATCTTAGGGAGTTTTACATAATATTAGAGATTAGAGCTCTGGAAGAAATTTTCGTGTGATGGTCTTAAGCCAAAAATGCAAGCATATTGTTAGTCCTGTCGTGAGAGTTCTACTGTGGCTGAGCAAAATCTGTCAGGGCATGATAAGAAAAAAAAAACATGAGACAAAAATAAAATAAAACAGCTATGTGTGAGCTAGAAACTCCATAGAACCTTCTTTGACTCCCACCTGGTAGTCATTGTTCTTTCTTGTTTACTCTACCACAGTGTCTGACTCACTTATTAATGCATGTTGGCATGATACTGTTTGTTGTTGTTCCCTCCACACAGACAAAGAAAGACAGCAGCAGCGTTCATCAAATCTCTAGTCTCAAACCTGGGCTGTTTTTCAAAGTCATTTCTGCTCTACTGAAAGCTGCCAGTGTGGGTTCCTTCCCACAGTCCAAAGCCATGCATGTTAATTGGTGACTCTGCGGATGACAGGAGTGCGGCACGACATTATGATATGAATTTTCTAAAAACAGAGGGCTCGTCCATGAGGGATAGAGTTTATTCAGAGCATACTGAAGTGGGCGATTTTCAGCAAGTAACACATGCTACAGGCAGAAAAGGCACAAAGCAGTCCCTCAATTCTCCTTTACACACACAGGTGTTACAATGATCTTGGACATCTGTGGCAAGCACATCATCATTTCTTGACTGGCTTCCTTACCTGGAGACCAGCCAAGTTAAGATTGGACAGAGACAAAGTCTGCTCAGTTCTCCTGTCCTGCATCCACAATAGAACTTTACAACTCTCAGAAAGCTCATGTAGTGCATTTTTCCTGTACAAACAACGTAGGGCGCCTGAGAACAAAAACAACAACTGTAGCATATCTTGAATATGAAATCATTATGAAACAAATTTGTGATGAAAAACAATATGTCTAAGGGGGGCAGCACGGCAGAATAGTGGCTGCCAGCAAGAAGATTGTTGGTATGATTTCTGGGGCTGGGACCTTTCTGTGTGGCGTTCTCCCCGTGTCTGTGTGGGTTTCCTCCCACCGTCCAAAGACATCATGTTTGGGTGAACTGGTGACTCTAAAGTGTCTGTAGGTCTGAGTGTGAGTGTGAGTGGTTGTTGGTCTCTGTCTGTCTCTGTGTGTTGGCCCCCATGATGGACTGGTGACCTGTCCAGGGTGTACCCCGCCCCCTCGCCCCTGTGACCCAGACACAGATGAGTGGAAGATGAGTGGAAGATGAGTGAGTACGTCTATCAGTGTTCCAGTGGCTCACTTGGTAAGCAACAACTATGAATCTCAGTCCTCATTTCAGTAGACCAAGTTTATGTCAATTCTTTTCTCTTTCTCCTAACGTAACTGTAACTGTAGCTTTTATTGGGCAAAATGGCTAAAGATAGAGGAAAAAGAAAAAAAAAGGACCAACTAGCTGCCAGAAACAAGGTTAAAGGACAGCATGCTCACAGTTTATCAGTGAGCATGCCGTCAAAAACTTATGCAAGTCAAAAACTTATCTGTTTTTGACTTGCATGGAGGAAAAGTAAAATCAGTTGTGTTGTTATAGTGATAAAGCAGCGAGGTTCTGAACCAGGATCCTCCACTGTATGGTTCACAATAACAACCAGGAGCACTAATCCCTCATGTGAGAAACATGTATGTCGGTACACACAAGATAATACGCACACAGTGTTTAGTCACACTCTGGCTTTTTCACTTACACAACAACATTGTATGCAAGTATGCAGTGTGTGTTCAAATATTAACAAGCTTCAATGACTAGAAATAACAATTAAAAACTTGGAATTGTACAACACACACAACACAGACACACATACACAGAGAAACAGTACAACCAAGTCATCCTGGCCCGGACTTATGTCTCTGGCTGCATCATGGCTGCATTTGTCTCAAAAGAAACAAATTGTCCCTTAAGATGTGTGTCCTCTGGCATGGCTGAGTAGAGGAGAAGTGAAAAGATAAGTGGAGAGGATGGAAGAGCAGAAGAAAGCAGAGCAGATAAAGTTGCAATGCTCTATTTGCCATGAAATATTTCCCTGTGGTGCAAATACTCGAGGTGAAAGAGGAATAAGTTAACTCCGGAGAAGTTTGTGTATATTTAACAGAGTTGTGTAGGTGTGAAAAGATGCTGCCCTTGTTTAATACAATACCAGTACGTAATGCATGGATGTCAAAATGGTGACAGTGTTTGACCTACTGTAGCTCACCTGTTGTTTGTGTCCAAATGCACGTGCATGCTTGGCCTGCACACACAGTTTATTGTTAATAGATTATTGATCTGAGTCAGCTTCCAGGGCTTGTAGTGGCTGACACACACGCATGCATGCACACACACACACACACATAACTAGACTTTGTGTCTCTTTTTAATGAGAACTACATCAAAAATAAGTTTCTTTTTTTCTTATTTATTTGTGGCATAAAAATGAGGGGTGCTCTGCCACATCCATTAGCAAGCTAACTCTGAGACAAGACGAGTCACAGATTCCAATCAAACTACGGTATATCATGTATTTTAATCTGATTTGATGCCATTCCTCAGATATGTTCTTTTTTGGTGGAGTTTCCTCACTATCTCTGTTCCATCCAATTCCCCAGGGGATCATTACAGATCCTTTTTTCATTTGCACTGAACCCATCACCATAAGGTGCTTGTGTACGTGTATGTGTGTGTGTGTGGAGAGCATATTTCTTTTTATGATGGTTTTAGAGACTCTTCACTTTAACCCTCTAACCTCAAGAAAGCAAGACAAATCAGACAACTGTCAGACGCAGCAGAAATAAATAACAGTGAAAGTACGAGAGTGGGCTGGTTGTCTCTGTGTTAAACTATATCCAAGTTATAATTGCCAGAATAAAACACTACATTATAATGTACTACCTTATTCAAGGGGGTTAGAGTTCAATGATTATCTGTAGTATCTTTAGGTTTCTCTCTCTGAATGTATGATTCCAACAAGCACTCAAGTTGCAGTTTTTACCAATGTGAACCCAGACTCATATTTTCTATTTTGAAGACTTTGAACCATCAAAGTGGTTTTGCAGAACATTATGATGCCACTGTGAAGTTGACCATAAAAGGAAATCACCTCCTCATATGGTCCATTTTGTGTGAATGTTCCTCAATATAAATTCTATCAGGCATTCCTGGGATAGACATGATGTTACTGTAACTGCACAGTGAGACCCATCTCCACTCGGCTGTGTCCAACGCTGTAGTGCACTCCGGTTCCACCTCCATAATTGTTCTACCACAGGAGAAAAAGACCATCACAATTGTCTCAGTCGGTGCGGATCCCAGATTGCAGCAAGGACGCCTGCGTGAGATGCTATCCGTTTTGTTTTCTTGGAATATTTGGGAGTGGGGAGGCGATCACTGTCATAACACGCACACACACAAATCTGCCATAAGTCGCAAGATGAATGTTGCCTGCAGGGCAGCACGGCGGCAGCGTGATTAGCTAACCACAGAAGGTCGTGGGTTCGATTTTCAGGCCTGTGGCCTTTCTGTGTGGAGTTTCCATGTTCTCCCTGTCCTCGCGTGGGTTCCCTCCCACCATCCAAAGACATACATGTTTAGGTTACAAAGGTGAATGAATGAATGAATGTTGCCTGCTGAATTGTGTGAACTTGCCACCTTCAGCAGGTTGCCATCTGAGCGGATTATGAAAATGGCAGAAGGTGGAAGGGGAATGCTACGCGGGACACCTCAGCAATGTCAGGATTACAGTATACCCAGAAATTAAATGAGATGAGTACAGGGACCTTAAATGGTTATTACCATTGGGAAGTGCAGACATACAGACAACCCAGACATAATGCCTCCCACCACAGCAGTGCTACAAAGAACAGAAAATAGTACCAGAACTGACAAGGATATAGTTATTACAGGGTAGAAAGAGTATGTTGTGCCGAGCGCCTAAATCAGCATGTTGTTTTCCTAAGTGACCAGTAAGATAAAGATATATGCCTCACTCAATTTGACACTTACTTGTGGGTCATTTATCCATCGCAGCCTCTCCAGCCTGTTATACTATGGCCATAGGCGGGAAATAAAGTGTGCTCTCTGAGGCCTAATGTAGGAATGAGGCTGCTTCAAACCGAATACTCTCATTCACTGGGGGCTCGAGACTGGTGGGAGTTTTCACATCGACATGTGATGTTAAAACCAACTCCGGCTTAATAGTGTAGAAAAACAGAAAGACAGGAAGAAAACAGTGCCGTACAATTCTGTGCCTACCAACAAACATTGGCGCAGTTTTTGGCAGAACATTTTCAGATGGTCTGAAAGTTTCCATCTTCGCCTTGTTGGGTTCATTAAGATTTAAGCAAATAGTGGAACAATTAGCCCTTTCACTGTGAAATGATGAACCACTAAGCTTATTTAGCTTGTTTCAAATTCCATGCTGTTTTATCCGGCTCGGCATGAACGAAATCAATGGAGGCAAGTACTTGTTGTTTTCCCAAGCCATGACTCCAACCCTTGTGTTTACATTTGGTTTCTAAAATGAGGCTTTAATCATCGCTGCTCTGGTTTTTTTTTTTTTTTTCTTTTAGGGGGGGCTCATTTTCGAGTAGTTCAGTGTCTTGTGCTTTGTTATTGCTGTGAGAGAGATTTCCTGATGTTGGCCTCTCTGCGGAGCTCTCAGCCATGTGATGAAATCCCTGGTCGAGTAGCTGCCTCCATAATTACTGGGAATGGTTTACAAGGGCAGCCCATGAGAGAGATGAAGTGGATTCTCTTGATGAAACACTGCATACGATGGCGTGAAAGAGACGTCGGAATTTGTCTGAAGGATAAGACATGATGGAGATAAAAAGAGGATGGTTCCAAACCATGGCACTAAATCAACTTGTTGGAATTAATTTTCATTTTCTATTGCAGTGAACACATACTGCCGTCATTTCCCACCACGAAGAAGACTGGCACAGACTGAATTTCTGTTTGACATCCTACATCAGCAGCCCTGGAGAGAGAGGAATAACTTAGACACTATCACCTTTCCAAAATGATAGGTCTGAGTGACACGGTGTGAAAGACAGATGTGATTTGAAAATGATATAGACCAGGCTTCTGAGTTACAAAATAATACCTAAAAATAGCAAAAGTTTTCATCATTACGATTTCCACTGCGGATGTAAAATGTTTACCTGCGATGGTGTAGCACTTTATTCCTGTTGTCAGTATACAGGTCCGTTCCATAATAATAATGACAATAATAATGATAATTCTAAGATATTTATGCAATAATTTTCATTATTTTTATTCTGTAAAGCTTGTCTCTGAAAAATGCTTCATGAATTGTATTTACTTATTTATTGCTTAGTTACAAAGAAAATTTGAATAGTGAATGAGAACAGAAAGAAGATGAACGTAAAGAAAAAGAAAGGACAGACAGAAGGACAGACTGCTGGATGTCAAGCATGGGGAAGAATGCATTTTGGAAAGAGTTTTTTGTGAAGAGAAATGATAAGGTGATAGTATAAGAGGTTTGACAAGCAGATAGACGTCGAAAGGGGCATAAAATAAGCAATTTACCTCTTTTACTATGTTTTCCCTTTTTTCTATAAAAACCAAAAAAGAAAAAGTATCTCAGGCACACCACTCATGACCTTCAGGAGGTTTACTTTAAGGATTACTGACATAAAGTGAGTAGTACATCAAGCTGTTTCTCTTCCCAAACATACAGTGGGAACCTCTTCTGAATCAGTATTTGAGTATTTGGTACAGTAGCACAGAGACCTTTGGAACTCACCGTACGCCTCATTTCTTCAATAGACAAACACATGAACTCCATTCACACTTGCAAGTTGGCTCCATTTTCTTTAGACCAAATTTAGAGCTGTTTGATCATTTCAGACTAAAAGCAGAATGCAAGAATTGCCGTATGTGGATGGTACATTGAAGTGGCAGAAAAATTGAACCTGCTGATGTTGCACTCACATTCATGTAACAGAAGTGTAAGTGATCCATGCCCCCCCCCCCCCCCCCCCCCCCCCCCCGACACACACACACACACACAGAGTAATGGTGCAATATGTAATCAAGGCATTGTACCAATGATCTGCACGCTGTTAATTAAATCCAATCTGTACGTCTCCTCAGCGTGAGTAAGGGTGTCTATGTGTGTGTAATGACATAAGGCCAGAGCATTGTAATGCCATACTCCCTTCCAGTTAATTAATTCAAATGTCCACCTTTAATTAATTTCACACAGTGGATTGTGACCGGTCCCCCTGGAAACTACCCATGAATGTAAAGTGCCCATGAGGACGTGTGCAGAAATCAACTGACTGACTGAATGTCAGTTCTCCTTATTTTTGGTAGTAATGTTTTTTCAGTATGCACGCCAAGGAAGGATTGTGTGTACGCATGTGTAAGAGAGACAGGAGAGCAGAATGCAGGACAGTAAGGGGGCCTTATGGACATTACAGTTTAGGGTTCGACCAGCCTTACTGTAGCTATATAAGTGGACATTTTTTTTCTGCAGTCCTCACGTAATCGTCTCTTGGTTGATGTTGCGTGCGGTTAGCATGGATCACTATCACGTTAGATCATAAATTCTGCAGAGTTCATTAGATGTGCTGATTACGCTGAACAAATGGTTGAACACAGCTCTGGATTTGGAAGTAAACACCCCTGTTTGATTGGTCCTTTACCTAAAATAGGCCAACATTTCTCTGTCAGTGTTATCACTGAAGCTAGCTATGGGCTGAAAGATAAATTTGTGTGAACAAAGCTATCTCCTTGCGAGATCATCATGCCAATTACTGCATAGAACCCAGCTTTGGGAAGTATTCAAACTTGAATATGCAGATACGCTTTATAAAATAAAAAGCACAACCCAAATTTTCACTTAAAATCAGGGGCATCATATTAAAGCTTTCGCCACAGATAAAGAATCTGTAGAGCTAAATATATCATGTAACTTTTGGTTCAGGTAACAAGTCTAAAGTAAAACTGCACTCAAGAAGAAATATCAATGACCCTGAGTATGGGTAGTTCACTAAATCAAATGCTAAACGGAGCGCTGGCACACAGCCTTGTGCTCAGTTGTTACTACTGTCTATGCCAGTAATGCAGCATTTATGGATATGGAGGGACAGGCTGCCCTGAGCCAGGATTAGTTACAAGGATGAAAAGGTGTCCGAGAGCAGGTGTTCATTAAAAAAAAAAAAAGAAAAAGTTTATGATCTCATGTAAGAAAACAGAAGAAAGGGCGGAAGGAGCCCTTTTTTTCGTTGGTAAAGGTTTAAAGAATAGAAAAATGAATAACCCAGAGCAAACAATACAGTCTTAGGTAAATCATTTCATATATTCTTTTATGTGTACTTCATCCTGACAGTATCTGTGGCTGAGCCGAAAGGCTATTACAAAATATTATCATTGGTCAAAACGAGTGCTGCAAAAGAAAACCTTGCAGCACTAACCATGAAGGTTATCTACGACATGCTGGCCACTGCTTTCACATGGCAGCCTTCTCTATCTGGTGCAACAAGGAAGCAGACTTTGGGAGAAGCAATGCTCATTTTGATGACAACATTATCAAAATTCTTACATTTAACAGATCAATGCATGATGTGTCCTTTTTTTCCAGTCAAGTTTTTTGATGAGGGGACTCGTCTTGACTTTTCGATGTTACGACCTCGGAAACAGGAGCTGAAGGCAGGGATGGAATGATCTTTTGAGAAACAGATTAATATTCTTATTCATTTTATCTAATTTGCTCTTTCCCCTCATGGGCCAATGTGACTTTCCTTCCTCTGACATCCTGGAAAATGCTGTTAAATGTTAATGGGGACTATTTTTACATGGGTCACGACCATGTCTGGTGCGCATATACATACCGGACACGCGCATCCGATTTGGACTTTTGCAAAGCCAGGTAGACCAATAGGTAGACAATAGCCATGCAAAGATATACACCCAGATTCTCAACTACACGCACCCTTTAAACTCAGCCTTGAATATATGTATGATATATTTTTACTCCTGGAGACGTGATCAATAATCCACACTTCCCCTGGTCATCTGAGCAAACCACTTTCAGTCAAACTTTTCTGTTGCCTCTTTTCTATTATCTTGGATTTAAAATCAGTCATTGCGTTGATTTTATTTTAAATATACTTTCTAATGTTTCAGGGGACACTGACAGAGCTTAGACATCTTACAAGGACTCTGGATATGTCTGATTGATGGAATTCTCATCGCCTGACGTCATGCATGCGTTACCGCCGACAACGTATCTAAGTCATTCCTTTTGTGCAGGCTGTAAGGCTGGAGAATCTCTACTATATGGAGAGCCACCCACTAAAGGTGACACGCTGTCAATGAGGGTAAGCAACATGATAGACGGACCAGGAGCAGTGTCTGTAGATACTGGCAGCAGTGTGGTAAAATATGTTTATATGGTATTTCACCCCATATATGTCAAATTCTAACAAAAAGTGAAATTGCATATGAAAACTCACCGCTCAAGACTTAGAATAAGCGGTTTTGCCACATGAGGGCCTTATACAATGATGATAGTTGAAATAGCTGTGGTAATAAAAATATGTCAGGCTCTACCCTGAATGAAAGAAAAAAAAAAAAAAAGACATCAAAAATGTATTATTCTGCAGTACAAAATACCAGCCCCAGGTGACAAGCAATTCCAATCAAGTATGCTTGACAGCCGGACTTTGCAGGCTCTTCTGTCGATGTGACAAACAAAAGCACGAACAGAAAGTCACATACACACAAAAACGACTTCCTATTATTCTTTAGCGAGGCTGGAAACACTGCCGGTAACATGCAATTATATAGTCAAAAAAAAAATAAAAAAAATACAACAACAACAACAACAACAACACCACTGTAACAATTAGACTTGCCACAGCGCAACAGTTGCACAGCAATAGCCCTGGAAATTATAGCTCATACCAAGGTCTGCATCCGTTCACTTACATTAACCCTGGATTGTTTACAGTGCTGCAAAGTCAAAATCAATAGGGCCTGCCAAGAAGAGAACAGCCTAATGTTCCATTAGAACTCTCTGCTATTCAATTACAGCACCAGAGTTGGAGAAGTTTCAGCTAGCTCAGGTCCCATGAGGAGAAGCAGAGAGAAAGTATGAAGCAGAAAGGGAACAATATATCTAAAACTGACAAACAGCAAAAATAAAGTTATGGCGTCCTCCCACCTTCACCCACCTCCCACATTCCCCCGTCTTCATTGAAGCTGCAGTGCAGGTTGTGTTTGAGAAAAGTTGCCTGATTGTTGTTTTCTTCAAAAATCTTCAGTATGCTTCATACATTTGCTCTTGCTTTTGCATGTTACAGATCTCTTTGGCAGCTTTAATCAACCTTTTAATTGGCTCCACTTCCTAGAACATGCATTCTTTGACACCTTGCCTCGCTCAATTTTACATACAAACATCCGCCCTGCCACCAATGTGTGTGCAAGAGATTTGTCTCCTCCAAAAGAAGTGAAGCCCTTCCCCAGCCAGCATGCTGCACACAACTAGGTCCCTCTCCAGAGAGCCAGTGCTAATGCAGGGCTGAGAGAGAAAAAGAACAAACATGATATGGAAGGCAGTGCATAGAAAGAAATGTGATTGGCAGGGGATAGAGGTGGAAAAGACGGAATAAAAGGGGGAACGATCGGCGACAAAAGGAAAGTCAAATCAAAAAATGGGTACAGCAAGAGATGAGAGTAAATGAAGTTTTTTTTTATGTTTCCTTGTGGTGGGGATAGGTCATCATGGAGTCCCTATGGGGACAATTATAGGACCTGGAAGCAGGAATCTGTATTTGTGTCCATGTGTATGTGTGCACTTGTGCAGTGTCACGAGAGACAGGTGGAAAAGGGAAGAGAGGCAGAGGTACACAGTGAGCAGTGTATCTACATTGTGTCTTTGAAATACACCATAAAGTACTCTGCAAAGGCTTCCATCCATTCAGATTTAATACACTATGTAAATCTCGGCTAGAGACTGTACTTCTACCTGTCTCAACTTATTTGCTTACTGTCATCAAATAGCAATACTGCCTGTGTTGCCTTGCTGCCAATGAAGACTGTCCTCCCAAAACAAAGCAACAGGTTTTTTAACAGTCAGCGTCTGTGTTGGTTTTGCCTTTTCCAGAGAACAACAGGATGGCTCCCAAACCTTAATCTCACGTGTATCTTGTAATAATGTACTTATTTCAACCCCAATGGTGATCATAACATGATCTTGTAGGGAACAGATCATTTCTGTCATCCTGTCAACGCTGGTGTCGTTCTGTCATTTGTTCTATCAAAGCATTTCTGTGTGTCGGCCCTGTGATGGACTGGCGACCTGTCCAGGGTGACCCCGCCCTCGCCCAATGTCAGCTGGGATTGGCTCCAGCAACCCCCACGACTCGGAAATGGATAAGCGGTAGAAGATGAAGGAATGCATGAATGCTACCAGCCATTTGACCTGCCTTACATGCCTTCTCTCCAATGATTGCCCATCCTGCCTGCCAAATGTTTGTTCACCTGATTGAAACCTGCCTGTTGATCAACTAGCTTGTTCAATCAATCAGTAAAGTCCTCTTTTGGATCGATATGATCTGTGTGGATCGTGACCGTGTGGCACTGAAATTTATTGTCAGAAAGCATGCAGTGTGCTGTGTCTGATATCGTTACTCCCCAGGTTGGCAGGGATCTTTGCTGCTCTACAGCTTTATTCAGAAGCCATGCAGTCCTTACTCCAGGTCCTGCGTCTCCCAAGGCTTCTCTGGTGCCTCCAAATGTTGGCCGAGTACTTCTCTGTGCCTTTCACTTCTCTGCTGGCGCCTTGCAATGCTTCCTCGCCATATGATCTGTTGCTTTGCTGCCAAGTGCTCAAGTGACTCCTGCCTACGACCTATTATGGATCTGGTTGCTGAAACAAGTCCCTCTAAACACTATTCATTGTCTGACTCAAGAACAAATATTTTGTGACAAATGCGCAAGTCATGCCCAGATTGTAAAACTCTGGATAATAGATTTGTCTATTAATTTTTTTTACTGCCTGCACACACACACACACACACAAACACACACATAAAGGTAGAAATGATCACCAAGGAAAAAAAAAAAAAAAAGCAACAACCTTGAAACGATTTCTCTGAGCAAATAATCAGAACTTGCTGAACAAACAAATCGAAACATGATTGTGGCAAGTTTCGTTGAGGCAAAATTACCAACAAAAAATAAAATAAAAAAAAAAACACATATAACAAGACCATAAGTAACCCATTTCACCCGTCCAGCAGGTCATAATGTAAATGATATTTAACACACTACCAACTCACTTGTTTTTCCTCCACCAGCTTTTTATTTTCCTTTCATTTTCAACTTTTATTAAATTTCCACCTTTTGTCCAACTTCAGGTCTGACTTTCTCCGAACCCCTTTATATACTTCTGACCTTCTTTTTTTTTTCTTTTCTTGCCTTTCCTTCCTCTCCACAGTTATCCTCCTCCTCCATCCTTCAACCCTCTCTTTTTTTTCCCTTCACTCCCCTCCAGCTGGTCTAATTTCGTGTTTTGTTGTTACTGTTGCGAAGTGTGTGGTTTATATGCAGCTTTCTGCATTTAGCTCTCACTGGGGGACAGAGCGTTCCATTTACATTTCCCACATAGTGCTGCTGGGTGAAGGCCCTGATTATGCTAAGTATGCATGTGTGTGTGTGTGTGTGTGTGTGTGTATGTGTGTGTGTTCGTATATGGGATGTTTTTGAATAAGGCATAACACATTGATGTGGGAGGGGTGTCAGTTTCCTCTCTTAAAGCTCTAAAGATACTAAAATGTACATCCTCAAAATGATGATTAACGAGAACATAAATAATTGATAGTTTTGTATATTATTCAAGAGCACTTACTCTTAAACTGGGACATCAAACTGTCAAATTCAAAATAATTCATCTGATGAATAAGGGACTTGGTCAAATAGCAACTATTAAACCTACCTAACTTACCACACGTGGCCTAGAGTTCACCACTGTTTTTACTATTATTTCAAAACCATTTGCTTTCAAAATGAGATAACAACATGAGAAATTTCAGGTATGCTCCAACCAAACATACCACATTAGCAAGTGCTTTAAAAAATTGGATTTTTCATCAACCAAATGGAGGACCAACCAAATATATATATAGAGAGATTTATATATTTATATATTTTCTTTGAATCAAGGTTTCCGTTTGTTTCTGTGTTTTAGCATTACAGTGGCTAATGGTATGTGTCTGTGTCACTGGTTCATCTATACAGAAATTAAACCCGGGAATTAAATAGCACTGAAGCTTTCAATTAGCTTCAATTTTTTTGAAGTGTTCTTTGGTCATATGACAGGAACAAGGCCTGTGGCGAACACAACCTCAAGGTATTTCCCCCTTTTTCTTCTATAACATAAAATCTGTCATTGCGTATCGTGGTTATTTCTCAAAGCCCTATCGTTCAAGAATGACTGCAACTTCATGCCGTGTCAGTCACATTTACACACCTCAGTATGTTTTGATTCCTACCATTTATTCATGACAAACTTTTACGTTGCAGTTTTCCGATCGTCCAATCATCTGGCATGGAAGTGGTGGAGTGGGTTAATTACGTGGCCTCGTCAAACTGTACCACTGACATGATGATCTCCAGCTCAGAGAGAGTCAAATTCTTCCTGTTCTTGGCCTATTTTATCAACTTTTCATCTTCACTGCATGATTATTATTTTGTCAGTATGACATTAGTATTATTATTATTTTTTTTTTTTTTGCTTTATACTATAATGGCAAGGTGGGGCTGACGAGCAGAGGGTGCTCAAGTGCTGCCCCAACTGTTCGACATTAAGAAAAATCACATGGCGCTTCAAAGACTTTTACAAATATATTTTTAACATAACCTGCAATAAAACATTTTAATTAAACATATTTAACGTTGTCTACACCTTCTTATGGCGACATATTTATATAGTGACATAAATATATATACGTTTTCATTCAAAGTACGAACCTGAGCTTGATGTGTCTTGTATTGATGGGTGAACCAACCTATCACGGCCCTCGCACGGGGTCACGCGTGCCAAAGGTCAACGTGCGTCATCAAGCGGCTTGAACGTGCAGTGGAGAAGCCAATAGTTTTTATTATCAGGAGGCGCTTTAGCTCCATGCTGTTTGAAACGGGGACCGGGAGCTGCTGCAGAGGACATGAAGGCTGTGGAGTCCTGACTCGGAGCTGATGGAGGGAGATCCATGACGGACAAACGCCGCCGAGACCGAGCCCGGACCTTTAAAGTAAGTCCAAGTTGTGTTTGTGTGTCGACACCCGCCGCGGTGACGGAGAGATCGCTTTGCTTCGGTGATGTGAGCTGCTGTCTGTTTGCTTCTTGTGCTTTGTGGATACGATGGGATGTTTGATTGGTGTGTTTGCTGCTGATGGTGATACTCTGGTTTACCGTGCCACGGTCTCCTGCTGTGTGCGCCTGATCGGTGCCAATCAGCAAACCTGCAGATTGAATGTGAAGACGCCGCTCTCCACACTCATAACCTGCTGCGTTTTATATGTATATATATATATATACCCTAAAGACCTAGTCTATCTGGGCATATAAAATCTGTGATCAATTATGTAAGAGCATATCAGATCATCAGAAGTCGGTGGTCTAATCCCGGCTGGCCCTCCCCTGACACCTGCCCACACTATGAGGGATTCACCAGCACAGCAGGGAATTACAGTATGATAGCTCAAACAACCAGATCATGTCAACTTTTGTTGGGTTGCACTTGGAAAACAAAATGCATATGATAAATTCAGACTTGGTGGGAAAAGGCCCTGAGTATCATTTGACTGGCATGAGCAGTAAATCAAACCCATTTAGAGTTTGAACCGCAAAGACTCGTCATTCCTCAAACAGGGACCTGAAACGTTATCAGCCGCAGCCCAGGTACTATTAGAATTGAAGTACAAATCAAATATCTGGAAGTGTTTTCGCTCTGCCCGTTTCACTGAAGATGCATAAGTGACTTGTGTGAACTTGGGACAGTCTGGTGTCCCATTTGGTTTGATGATCAGCTGTCATTTATGGGCAGTTCTTTTCTCCTTCGTGTTTTTATGTACAGTATGATCAGATTATACTCTTTGAAATGGAACAGGGTCTCTGAGTTGAAACATTTGAGTGGATTAGTAAGCATAGTGACTATGCTTTGGGCAAATATGCCAGCGTGTTTAAAAAAAAAAAAAAAAGTCTTTTTGCAAATCAACAGTACAGTGTTTTTTTTTTTTTTTTTGCTTGTTTTTTTTTAATTGCTGTTTTTTTGATATTGATGATATCAGAAACGGTGGTTTGGAAACTTTAACTGGATTCTGTCAATTCTACTTTTCAGTCTTTTTAGATATGAGATTTTGTCAAAGTACAGCCAGGTACATGTGCGGTGCAGTCCGATTTAAGCATTCTGTCACCAGCTCCTCTCGAAGGTTGTGTCTTTTGTCTCCCGTCACTTCTCAACAGTATATCAATTAACATGATATGAAGTAGACTGCGGTGCCCTCAGGGAGTCTAGTGGATATTTAAGATGCAGCATTACACTCCCATCCCATCACAACCTCAGAGTAAAACTGTGATGACTGTCAATATCAAAATGAGAGCGCGCCTGGTATTTAGAAAATGTGAGGGCAACCTGTTTGCTTTCATGAAAGAAGATAAACGGTGTTTCCCACAAACACCTGAATGCGCATAAACTTAGAAATACTCTGGTGTGGGATGGGTACCTCGCAGACATAATATACATGAATATCAAAAAATGATTGTAAGGAAACATATCAACAGTTGGCAGGGCATGCAACACTCATATGCTAGCTTACAAACACACACAGTGTGAAAAGACAGATGCGCTGTTATCACAGAATGTTAATGTTTTAAAGGAGACAAAACCTCAATGTGTAAAACTGCAAAAGATCACTTTACTTTTTGCATGTGAAGTCTGTTGTCGATTAAATTGTAAATTGTTTTGTTCTACAGTTTGATCTTTAATAAACAACATGCCATTTCAGTTATTTACTTTGAATGCAATTTTTTATGTAATTGCATAACATATCCCATTTATTTTCAAAATAAGATTTTTTTTTTTTAAGTCCTAGCTCTAATTTGTCATTTTTATTTGCAACATACAGTTAGAGAATATAAAATCATCCAAAAAAAAAGGATTATGTGGATTATTCAGATCTATATCATTACTGCCCAACATCCAAAGGTGAGAAGGCCACAGATGATTCACAGAAAAGAGCAGTTTCTGGAAATAGTTTGCAGTGATCAGATGCGGCACACACTCATAGTTTGTATTAGTTACATAATTTCAAGGTTTACAGTCAGGCAGTGGCATATTATTTACAGCCCACTTGGAAGTAATTCATTGGACTGAAATTAAATTGTGTTGAATCAGGTTGGTTATGAGTGTAATTCAATATATTCCATATACATGCATTCACTGAAGGGCAGTTCCTGGACTCAGAAACAATCTGTGACAGCTTTCAGATAACGACTGACACGCAGGCTGTCTGCCTGCCATTTTGTATGCAGGACGTCTTGACGTCATCACAGAGCCGCTTCTGGAACATGCGGATGCACAGTAAGCACCAAAACAAGGAGGAAACTACAATAATGGAGGGAAGCGAGATTCAACTGGCGCTGTCCTTGTTGAAGGCAAAGATTTGGACTCATTTTGGTTTTTACCAAGAGTCCCATGAAATCTGTTTTATTTTTTCCCAAATTCCGTTAAAATTTTAACATATTTGTGTTTTGTTTTGTTTTTTTTTTCCTTTTCCCCCCAGTTTTCTGTGGAGGGGTTCAGTCTCTTGTCTTGTCTAGTCTCTGGAGGGGTCCATTCTACTCTTTGTGGGGGGCAATTTGTGGAGGCGGGGTCCGGTGTCTTGTCAAGTCTGGTCTGATCTGGCTTACTCTCTTTTATGCAACAATTCCATGTAATCATGGATAAATGTTTAAAACTTCATAAATGTGAAAAAGACACTTTAATGTCTCCATTTGTCATTCTGTGTTGCAAAGCAGACTGGAGTAGATCATGAGGATCCTTTGCGCACCTATAGATTGAAGCAGAAATCATAATGAAACAAAATGTTTTGAATTGAAAATCAATTTTGAATTTAGAATCGTAGTCCCCAAAAACCTGAATCGAATCGTGAGATGGTAAAAGATTCCCATCCCTACAAATTACAATTATGTTTGAATTCTATTAGTTATTTTTAAAAGTATTTGCCTATTTATTTCATTCAGTATGCTCAAATGCACTGTTGCACAATTGTCAGTTTTAGAAATGTTTCTTACCTCGAATCCCATCCTGTTTAATAATTGAATTTCCTTGGAGTTGAACTGGTTATTTACATTTGATTTGTGGTTATGGCAGGACTTTGATACCCATATCAAAGAAAATGTACAAAAGGTGCCAAAACCAAACCACACAGTATAGAAAAATAACAAAGCAGCGACAGCCAAAGCATTTTCTCAGCTATCTATTCCAATCAAAAAACTTATTTACACAAAAATGTATTGATACTTAGGCTAGCTCTGTTTTTAGGGCATCTTTCTTCTCCTCTTCACTCACTTCCCCCGAGGACTGTTCTAGATGGCTCTAGTTGATTTAAAAAAAAAAAAAAAAAAAGTTTGCTAACCTAAGAGCAACTCTTGGCATCTTCCCGTATACTCCAATAAGAACTTCTGTGCTATGATCCCTCTTGAGATCCAGAAGCCCCAGTCACATCAATGTATGACGACAACCTCTTTTCCCGGCATGAGGTCAAACTCAAGACACAGATCTGTTCTACACACGCGCCCCCAGTGACCTTTTTATTGTCATTCAAGGTGACAAGAAGCGAGACGAAAACTCCTCCCACCATGTGTCTCCATCTCTTGGGCCCATCTAGTTTAGTATTCAGTTTTATGTGCTGGGGAGTGGCTGGAGCCACAACGCTCCACTGCGGCAGCCTTGCCAAGGCAGCAAAGCCCCTCCATCTGCAGCTTCAGGTCCCTGCGACCTACACCAGCTTTTCCGTCTTTCTCATTCCACGTCTACGATGCAACACCCACAGCAGGTCATATCCGAAGCCAGGTGACTCTGTTACTCTATTATTAACTTTTCGTGGCTGAAGTTCCACCTTGAAACACAGAGAGGATAAATCCCTAAAGATCCTCACAAGTGAACCACACACAAACGAAGTAGTTACAGATGAATGACATCCATCAGGGGCATTTTAAAGCTAAAGTGATTTGTATAAATGTTCTGCCCAAGAATGCCATCCTCTAACACATTTGATATGAAGTTCAAAATCATATAATTTTTATCGATATCCATCTTACAATATGGTTAAGAACTATATACAGTGCGAGCGTGGGCATATGCTTAGATGGCTGTAGGGAGCACTGCTTCTAATCCCTACGTCTCAGCCTGCGACTAAAGGTGAGTCTTTAGTGTAGGAAAGGAAAAAAGATGCTTTTGGCCTTTCTGGCTTTATTAAATTGGACAGCTTGAAGAGTGCCCCCAAATGGGGAATGACATGTGGCAAATGACGATGAACCAGTGTCGCCGAAGAGCATCTCGTAGCCTCCTGTTTATTCGCTGCGAGCTCCGCCCACTATTCCACCGGCGGCTCATCTTTATTGTTAGAGCCCACAGCACTACTTATTGGTAGCATCGTCCTCGTAGCGTATTAGAAATCTTTAATAACTCTTTCTGTTTGTTTCTTCTTATTTTTAATTGGTTTAATAGCTGGTTTTCTCATTCCTTTTTTTGTTTCAGTTGCAGATTTCAAAGTCCTACATAAAATCATTCAGCCCCCCCCACCCTTTTTTTTTTTTCTCTCTCCTCCATTTTAGCTTATTCGGGTTTTCCCCAGTCTCTTGTACTGACTCCAGCCATATAACTCGCTCTCACCAACCTTTTTTTTTTAGACATTCTCAAAAACAGCCTAAATTCTCTGTGGCATTGATTCCACAAGATTTTGGAAACCATTCATTAGAGATTCTCCTTGAGGCAGATGAGACTGCACGGCATAGTTTCTGCAAGTTTGTCAGATGCACACTGCTTATCTCCTGTTCTACCACATCCCAGATGTGCTCTATTGGAATCAAATCTGTGGCTGAGTAGGCCACTGTCACTACCTGAACCCATGCCATGTCTATACGGGTTGGAGCCTTTTTTTTTTTCCAGAGAAGGTGGATGAAGAAGTAGCCTTTAGAAAAAGGACATTTGTGGCTTGAAAAGATGTAAGATAATCAGGCTGTGTTATTCAAACTACAGTTATTTTGTGTTAAGTGGCCCACATAATGACACAAAAAAAAAAAACAAAACCCAAAACTGACTGCAGATAGACAGAGTCCATGTAGTCATACTGTTGATGCTGAATTTTGACTCAACAGTCAGCAGAAATCCAGATTGATCAGACTGGTCTATGTCTTTCCAGGCTGCAGCAGCCCATCCAAGGTGAGTCTGTGCCCACTGCAGCCTTAGATTTCTGTTCTCGGCTGTCAGCGATGGAACCTGATGTGGTCTTCTGCTGTTGTAGCCCATCCGTCTCAAGAGCTGACATGTTTTTTATTCTGAGATAGTAGTCATCCCCCTCTGACTTCTCTCATCACCACAGCCTTTCTATCCTCAGAACTGCTGCTCACTGTGGGTTTTTTTTTTTTTTGGTGTCTGTTTTCGCACCCTTCTGGGTAAACTCTCAAGACTGTTGTTATTGAAAATCGAAGGAGATCAGCAGTTTCAGAAAACTTCAAACTAGCCCATCTGGCACCAACAACCGCGCCCTAGTCAAAGTCACTGAGATCACTTTTTTCTCCTTTCTGATGTTTAACAGAACCTGGAGCTGCATGATTACATACTCTGCAGTGCTGTTGGACTGCAATCCAGTCAGATTGGCTGATTTAGATTGCGTGGATCCTAACCCTAACCCCTATAAAGTGCTTTTAGAGTGTATATACTGTAATACAGCATTTAGGGAAATTATGACTTGAACTATACCTCAACATTTGATGAATTTAATGTCATTCTGTATGCATTAAAACATGTCACATCCTTGAGTTGAGAAATGTTGAGCAGCACGACAGCAGCATTTAAACTATCTGTGAAAAGGCTAGTGCTGTGGGTGACACGCTAAAGTCATTTGTGTTCATAGTTCAAATGCTTTTTACTGCAATGTTACTTGAACTTCTCTCAAACGGCATTGGTCCAATGACTAGACAGATCATCAGAAGTGCTAACATTATCTCTGCTAAATTCACTGCATGGAGTTTAGCCAAAGCAGCATGTTGACACTGCCAGTTTCCCGCTTGTCGACTGTCGATGGTGTATTTTATGTTTAGTTAGTTTAAAAAAAAAAAAAAAAACCTTGAGGAAAGATAAGCTTTCTAAGCAATGTAACATTTTGGTGTTTTGCTCATTTATCATCATACATATTTTAGTTTTACAGAAAAATAACACCACAGATGTCTGCAGTATTTCTTTCATGTATTTTTTGTTTATCAATTTGTCCTGTATCTTTGTATTCTGCTCCAGCACGTCATCAATCTCCCTCTGTGCGACTGAAATCAACACACACGCACAGGGCAGCGTGACGATATTAAAGTCAATCTCGCTCTGCTTACCATTCATACACGTGAAAACACATATGAATACACACACATATGCACATATGCTTGGGCGCACACGCTGTGTCACACCATCCAAATAGATTGACATAGTGTCCATGTTGCCTCAGCTGACAGGATCAATGATGATTCTGTGTGTGATAAATGGAGATATGGAAGCGGATGCTGGAGAGTAGGTGCCATTTTAATATGTCGTATATATGACAAAGAGAGCTGGTGTGCAAGAGTGTTTCTGCTCAGTTTAGGGTTTGGAACCGAGTCGCTTATGCAGCTAGACATATGAACACTTGCATACAGAAATGTTTTTTTCACGTTGTTAAGGCCTCATACCATAATCATTTGAAGCGCCCTCATCGATCGGCATTCACTAGCCCAGAATGGCAGCTTTAACTGAATAACATCTGTGGTAAACTCCATAGTTTGGGCTTATTTTAGGAATAAATGATGTAAGGTCACCGCTCACGACGTATGTCAGAGCAAAGACCAGGAGATAAAAGCAAGGACCTGCGTGTAGTTGCGTTAAGGCACCATCATAATGTTCCAAACGCACTACAATTGAACCCTAAACGTAAAGCTTAACCACGGAACATGTAATGCAATGTAAAATATTCAACATCATATTATGAAGTAATATCAAAGAATTGAAGTTGTTGAAAGGCTGACAGCATTGACACTAAAGCTTATGCAGATGGAAACACAAAGAAATGAGAAACAATTCATGTTTTATATTCTACAGTGCAGTAGGATTTTCACATGTACACAAACACACACCACACAGAGATCTCTTACCCGTCGAGACTGGATCTCTTTGACGTATAAAGGCAGTAAGAATTCAGACACTCCCTCCAATCTGACACCTTGCTTTGTCACCCGCAAATTTCCCATACCATCCTAAAAAGATACATACAGAGAGAAAGAGAGAGAGAAGGTCAGTGGTCATTAGGAGAATAACTTGAAAATAAAAACAATCAAAATTAGTTGATTTTTCTCATCTCCTCTGAGGAAGAAAATCCATCGACATATTAATGTCAGAAAAACCTGCAGTTCCATTATTTCATTCACAGTAATACACACAGATAAGACAGAAAAAGGGAAAAGAATATGAATGCTAATGAACAGTTTTTCCGACAGGTACATTTGTTTATTCGCCTTTAGGTTGTAAATGTCCTTATTTGAAGATGTTTTAGGCCTCATTTGAATGCTGCTTGACAGATTTTAATATGAAATCAGCGGCTCAATGACGTGAGAAAAATGTATGCTTTCCGAAGCCACTGTATGCCCGATACATGCCATGAAATTGTTTTTGAGTACTTG
This sequence comes from Echeneis naucrates, assembly GCF_900963305.1. NCBI lineage: Eukaryota > Metazoa > Chordata > Actinopteri > Carangiformes > Echeneidae > Echeneis > Echeneis naucrates. The sequence goes on from NC_042511.1 coordinate 13,042,893, forward strand.
TGAGTAATGCAACAACATCAAGTCTCTTCCTATAAAACAGTGACATCTCAAACTCCTCAGTGCTCTGTATGAAAATTGATCTATATAGATATATTGATCCAGTATAATGCTATTTTGGATGACTAGCTTCCCTCATCCATCATGTGAAACTGCATTGGCTATGAGCCTACTTGTGTGTAGGTGTGTGTGTTATACAGTTTTACTCTGAAACTCATTCACATCTTAAATGCATGAAAACACACAATTTATGGGATTTGCCCAGTTTCATTTGCGTCACTTTCCAAATTCAGTTTAGAAAAGAAAGTCAGTGTTGAAGACATTTACACTTTTTGAGTTCTTGGGTTGAGCCAAATTAAAATATGCTCAGAGCTTTTAAGGATTTCTTCATACCCCATAGATACTTATTAACATTAGTCATTGATGAGCAGTCTAATATTGATGTGAACTGGGACTATCTTGCATTCTCATGGGTCGTCCACAGTTGGATCCTGATTTACATTACATTCTTAAGTCTACTAGGAACATATTTTTAATGGAGGCAGGTGATTAATAATACATTTATTCAAATTCAAAGAGCATCATACATAATCACTACATCATATCGAAACCATAGAAAGGAAAGGCACACTGTCAAAGCCGTGTGAAAGTTTTAGTTTCAAACTGTTGACGATAGATTGGTGTTGTCACAAAAGCACCTGGATCTTTATATAACCATCATGCTTACAGTGCAGTAGGAAAACACAAGGAACCTAACTGGTTGAGGTATAGAAGCAAGTGGAACAGGATTTGGCAAGGGGAAGAGGGGGAGGATTTCCTGCTCGTAAGGGAGAGCCTCTTTTAAAAAAAAATGTCAGTGCACTTAAATACACCTTAAAAATTTAAATAAGTAAAAAAAAAAAAAAAGTTTCATTTGAATAGGTTCATATTTAGTAATTTTGCTTTTATTTTTTTGCCATTCATTTTGCGGTGACTTAACTACAGGAAATATTTTCTTTCTTTCCCTGTTTCCTAACAGAAAGCCTCATGGTGATGCTTTATGCTGTTTTTGTTGTGAAACGATGTCTAACTTAACAAAACTATGAGGTATGTGCTATGCTGCATTAATACCCCACTACCCTGGCAAGAACGAAATGCCATTATTAATATTATTATTATTTCTTTTTTTTTTCATAAAGAGAGAGAAAATGATCAGGCTCTTTGAATTAATTTTAAGAATAAATTTGGTGCTTTACTGCATTATTTCTGGCAAACTGTGTGCGATTTTATAAAATGGTTTTGTGCCAGCTTATGTTTAGCTGTGTGGCATTTTAGAGATTCAGCGTGAGGGAATGGTTAAAAAAAAATAGTTGGATCAGCCTTACACAGTAAGACTGAATTCTTTTCAAACAGCCATGCAGGGTATTAGAATAGCAGGGGCTCTCACGGCGCAGAGACAGCTACTGTACCATGTTGAATTGATGCTTAGGAGAGTGACGGTGCACAGAGCATAGCAATGCAACGCAACAGCTACTCTGACTGTGGGCTTGGAGAGAGTTTGGTGAGGCTTCTGCATCGTAGATATCGCGTGGAAAATAACTCCAGGCAGCGATGTGAGTGAAAGATCAGCGGTAATCACATGATGTTATCATGTACCAGAAAACTCTAATATCAAGTAAGCCAGTTTTTAAAATATGAAATATTTGAACATAAATGCAACACTTTTTTCCATTATATGTTCTTTTCCACTTTATATTAGTGCGAAATTAAGATGAACACGCACGTCTTCATGTTTACTTCAGGTAAAACATTTTCAGACAAAATTTGCTACTAGTGTGAAATAGAGGCAAACACTGTGGATTGAATCACTTCAGGATGAAATTTGAATAACTCTCCAGCAGACCATGCCACTCAATGAACACAAATTAGTCTTGCTTCACTGGGATTCAGGTTTCTTTTCATGTTCAAATATTGATTAAACTGTCCATTGAGATAGGAATTCTGTTCAGACTGCTGCAGAGATTTGTCACTAATTCTTAGGTGCGACAAACTAACAATGCCCTTCATATTGCAAATATTCTTGAGACATAACAGGAAGGACACACTGCTGGAGAGAACCCGGGAGGATCAGAATGAGAAAAAGCAGATACAGATACAGGAAAACAAAAATCAAATAGGAATAAATCAAACATGAGAAGCCTGAAATTTCCAGTCCATTTTAAGTTAATTAGTGCAAGAGTTCTTTAGTTTTGGCCCCCAAAAATCTTTGTGATCACAGAAGCGGAGGAAGGAGAAGCAACACAAGCAGTGCAAAGTGGCATTTATTGAGAGAATTGTGCATACTTCAGAAATGATATCAGAAAAAAAGAAGGCAATACTGTTGGAGGCATTGTTACCATGCTGAACTTTAGTGGCACTTGTTGGGAAGCAGTTAAATGAGCGCCATAGAGATTGATAGATTTCGCCAAAGGGACCTTAGCAGCCGCACTGCAAAACGTCTTTGTTGATCCCGGTACGTGTGCAAGCTTTTCACTTGGATGTGAAAGGTTTTCAGCAGTTTTATTTGACGGTCTCAGGTGTATTTGTGTGTGCATACTTTACTTACTGTCAAAAAGATTTTGTTGTCTATGACATCCATTGACATCTGTTTTTATTGCAGATCTACAGTATAGTCATGAACTGCTTATCTTTTCAGAGGTGGGCAAGTGCTAATGTCCAGTAGTTACAAAAAACAACAGCGTATTAGTCTGTATGTAATCCACAGACAGACATGCTTGCTCATACAAACAAAGAAAAGTCATATGTGTTTCAGATGGAAGTAATAAAGCAGCCAGAGGTGGTGCTGTTAGATCTATATTCATTACACTGAATATAAAATGGAGCATGGAGCCCTTTCAATACGTTGTAACAAAACCCCAGGGCTCGACGCTTTACTTACATAATACACAAACATTAACACATCCATCCCTGTATAGAAGTACATAGTAATGTGAAAGGCGCGCACGCAGGCAGAGGGAGAGCGGCATGCATAAAGAATGAGCTCAGGCTGAACACATTCACACTCACCACTTACTGTGCCATGCATCTCTAATCTCTGACTCTCCCTCCTCGCTCGCTCTGTCTCTGGATTTGAAAAACATGACGACAATCATGTTAAAATTAATAAGGTGGTTTTATTGCACCTCGCTGCTGCACTGTCCAACACTGAGACCTCATTGAGACTGAACATGACAGCGCTCCGTCTTTCTCTGTATCTCACACACTTTTAGTCAAACACAGCCGTGATGTATAGCTATAGTTTAATTTTTATTATCCGTATTGAGATAGCTCAAATCATTAATGTAGTATATTGATAGTCCAAATTTCACTTTTTTTTTCTGAGATGACGGACTTTTGTTTTTCTTGCCTCTTATAAATTCTACAAGTACAGATTTTTGCTCTTGAATTACAGATTCCCTTCCTCTGTCCGGTCACTTTACATTTAAACGCCAGATATTTCATCTGGCTACATTTTGGTCAGTCCACATTCATGCCAACGTGCTTCATCTGGCGTTATTCTGATTCTTATTGTCTTTTGGAGCCTGGTTGTGTTTTTTTTCTATAGTAATGTGAATAGTTCTTATATACATTTCCCTGATTTAAATGTCATATCTTCAGTGTTACTGACACGCTCCTGAAGCAGTGAAGCATTTGCATGTTGAGAAGACCCTTTACAGACTCTCCAAAGCATTGGAACTAAAAGCCCCTCTGCTCATCGGTTCTTTTGATCAGTTCCAGCATGCTTTTCAGAGTCCAGTGGGCTCGTCAACTCACTGTGCAACTTGCATTACAAATCGCAGAAGGAACACGCCTCCTCGTTGTGTCATCGTTTACAACTTGAATGGATGAAGTAATATTATGAGTGTAGTCACAAAAACAGGAAAAATAAAGACATGAGTGTGACTTGTGATACAAGCAATCAGCTTAACATGTTCTCTCCAAGTTCGATGTCAGCAAAAAGCAGTAGGCTGATGTTAGACGCTTCGACTGCACCGGTGTCTAGTCTCTCTCTTAACTTAGCAGTGTGTGTGTTTTTTGTTTACCAGACATTTGCAAGAAATTTTCTTTGCCCTCTACATCTGGCAAGAGTAGGAGTGAAATAAAAGAAGCTCTCTGGTTGGATAAATGCCAATAAACAACAGTGGGGAACAGATTGTAGATGTAACTCAGAGAAGATGCATGCCCATATGTGAGTGCAATAAATGAAACTTGTGCTTTCGAGCAACATCTCTATGAGAACCCGTCCGGACGGTATGTGGCACAAGTTGAAAAGGAGACATCTCTCATCTATCATCTTGCAGTCAAGGTTTATTTATAATCCTTGACTACCTTAAAATGGATTTACATTAGTCATTTGTCAAAAGTTTAATTTCGCTGGGCAAAATGGATGCAGAGCCAAGCCATAATATACATTGTATCTCATATTTAACATCTCTAAAAGGAAATGTCAGGGGGCCAGATGCAACTGATAAAAGGTCGGCTATGCAACGTCTGTTTGCACTGAGAAAATCACAAAGAAGCAGAATGACAATTGGAGAATTGATAATGGCCATGATATCTGTCAAAACTTATGTTTTATCACCTTCACTGCAGTTTGTAGGAACTAACAAGTAGCTTTTCACTTCACATATCACAGCTACCAGGCATGACCCTTCATTAACTGTTACACGACCTTCAATTTAGAGGTCATAGCTACAAAGGCAGGAAAGGCACTTTCATTTTTGGGGACTGGCAAACTGGTAAGCCTTAAAGGCCTTACATATTCAATTAAAAAGGGGCGTTATTGCTTATTACCTGACACTGTATATTTTACCTTAAATGACATTCCTTTTGTCTGTTTTCCTGCCACTGACCCCGCATTAAATAACTAACTGACACCCATTCAACCCTCATCAATCCATTTCAGGAAGTATGAGCCCAGCTGCTTTCAAAGTAGCTAAAAATGAAGTGAATCATTTAGACATTACTGAGAAGATTTGGACTTTTAATACACTAGCTCTGCAATTATGAATTACACACTACACAGTGCTGGTCTGTCACTTTAAAATGAAATAAAGAAAATGAAAAGCCAGCCAAGTACCCACAAGCTAATAACAAGTGTGCATGATGTTTTTGGTTTTATGCAGGTGATATAAATTACAGACATTCTTTTAGCTTCCTCCCTCTCTTGGCTCCATCACTCTCCATAAGTTTCAAACAATCTCTTAAGAACAGTCACCTTCAACCTTTTAAATAAAAAATAAAACAAAAAGCAATGTGCTGCGTTGTTGGATTTGTAGCTTTAGATGACAGAATGAAATATAACCCAGCAATGCCAAACACAGGCTCTTCCTCTTTCCCATCCCTTGTCAGTTTGGCCACATTATCAGTGAATGCATCCTTTGGCAGAAAAGCAAAATGAACAAATAAAAATAATCAAGGTAATAGACGAATCAGTTAATTTGGTAAGAATGACGACAACTAATCAGACAACAAAACTGTCCTCTGCTTGGCATTCTGTGTTTCAGATGTGTCTGCCAACTGAAACAGGCTTCACTGATATAGGCTCTACAATAATTTTCTTGCCAAAAAAAACCCAAAACAAAACATCAACCCTTGGGGCTATTCCAATAATGATAATGTGTATCATCACCACGTCACGTCACCTCTTCTTTCCTGTTTACTTTCTTTTATTCCTTCAGTGGATGAATGTGCCACTTTAAATTCAGCCAGCTTTTGCACCTCTATTTAACTTAAAACACAATGCCTCTTACTCTGGCTGCTGATGGCATGAAGAAGTTACAAAAGATCATTATATTAAAACGAATTTGCTGCTTTCTCTCGATACTTGGGTGTAGAGCGGGTGGCTCTGCTGTTTCTGTCTTGATCGTGCCTGGCCCCACCTGTCTCCCTAAATAGTCAAAAAATTGGCAAAGTAGCTTGGTGTTTGTGGAGCTGTGAAGTTATCTCAACCCCAGCTCACATAGGGTTGACCGATACCAGGCTGCAAACCTGTTTATTTCTCTTTTAAACTTGGGCATTTCAACGTGGGAGTCTTTGAGAATTGAGTTGTTTTTGGAGCCAGCCTCAGCGGGCCGTATGAAAAACTGAACTTCCCCTTTCATTTTTCAGCCCCAAGGGTTGCCACTTGGAGGCAAACACAAAAGTGCACTCAAGGAAAAAAAAAAAACAAAAACAAACAAACTTGTTTTCACAGTAAAATATACACACTCATTCATATGTACATGTTGCATGTAGCTACACTATTAACCCCAGCGCACAACTGATACAAATTCAGTTACATGCAGGCTAAGTTATGGACCTTTTCCCAGTTTCACTCTACCTCACAATCCTAAATCTCAGCCATGACACATGACGGGGGGGTTTCAGAAGCAATCGGCTTTCACATAAAAAAGTAACCCTGGGTTAAGTTCAAACACTATAACTTAACAGACTAAGAAAAAATAGAGATATGTGACGAGGGGCCAATCTGTACAACCACAGAGAAGGATTTCCACCACAAGAGCTCATATGCACATACACACTTTCTTGAGCAGTGGTTTGGAATAATGATGTCGTCTCGTGCAGGAGAAACACTTATGAATAGCTGGTTGCCCGGTAGTAACGGCATTGCTTCCAGTAATGGGAAGCAATATTGTTTATTGCCCCAAAACAAGGAACCATTTGTGAAGAGAATGACAAGCTCTATCTGAAATGAACAGCTTTTGTTTTTGTATGCTCACAGCCCCCTAAACTTTGAGGGTCTCTGCAATGTATCTTTCCAACAATGTGAAGAAAAATCTGTTCAGAACATGCAATCTTTTTTTTTTTTTATACTTCAACAGTTTTTTTTCTGTGCTACGAACTGTAAAATAGTGATTGATTGAAACGCCATATGATGTTAATTGTGAATATGGCTTGGCTAAGACAAGGCACATCTTAATTCTGGTTATTAAAATGGGCCTGTATGTGTTTTTGTATCTGTAAGGTCACCAGACCATGAACGCCCTCTTCAACGTAGTTGCCAGAGAGATAATAATGGATTCCCCATCGCGATGAGGTTAACTGGCAAACTGTCCCATTAGGTGAAAGCATATCATATACAAGGTTATGCACACATAACACCCACACCAATCTTATACGAAGCACCGACATGTTTATCACCATGACTTCTAGATGTCCACACACACACACACAATAGATCTGTTTGTCCCTGTGGTGATGGATAGGTTGGGAAAGTATTTTGCAGGCATCTCTAATATTCAGGACTGCTGTAATTTTTCACACAACCTTTTATGTCAGCCAATAGACCCAAAGAGCGGGAGCGAGACAACGAGAGAGCAGTGTCCCAAGGAAACCAGCTGAAAAAAACTGCTTAAGGGATGCTCAATTTAGGGAATTTATTTTGTTACTTTGGTTGTCTTTTGCCTTCTTGACCGCTTAAAGCCATAACAGATGGTTCCTGACTGAGAAATCTTGAATTATTTGTCAGAGAGCTTCAACACAACTCCTGGAGATTTTTTGTTTTTTTTTTTTTTAAATACAATTTTAGCATTACTGGTTCTGACACCTGTATTTGTGTATCATTAACTTGAGCCCTGGCCCCCAACAACAGGTTGTGGCCATTTCAGAAGTGGTTGAAATAGAGTTTCATAGTAGTCTATGAATTGCAAAGTCCATTACACCTAACAGAAAAAAACGAAATAACAGGGAGAGACAATCTGGCTTCAGCACCACACCGGGAGTCACAACAGCTTTGCTGTCTTAGGTTGTTGGCCAATCAATTGCACTTCTGTGGAAATTAGTTGAAAATTGTTGCTGCGGTTAATTCCTCTGCACAAATGAGCTACAGCCAATGTTGACAAACTTCTCAGAGTTTAAACCTTTGCCCACTGGAGGGCGCTGTGGTGAAAATGGATGGTTGACTTTGGGCAATGAAGTACAGAGTGTTTTCAGGGAGGCTACAAAACCTGGGGAAAAAAAGGAACAGAAGAAAACTTATTGGCCTTAATTTTAAGAAGTTGTATGCTGGGCTGCATGCCAAGCTCTTGGAGAGTGTCCAGCTTGCAGGTGGGTGTGCTGAGGGATGAACTGACATCAATGGCTTTCAGTTAGGTGCTTCTCATGAATGTTGCCCGAGCAAAGTTGCTCTGTGTGCTTTGTACGTTTTGACTTTATAAACAATTTCATTGTTTTAAAAAAGATATATATATATATATATAAAAGGTAAAACTGGGAAAAACATTAAAGGTCCTTGAAATGTTGTTTCTGGTCTTATGGTCTTCAGCTGCTTTCTCCAAGTATTTCTTGTGTCTCCATGAGAAATTTGGTGTGTAGTGTCATGCTAGTTTTGGTTGTGGTTGGAGGGGTCTGCCGACTGGAGTCTGCCTTTTAGTGACCCCGGCCAATGGCTAATGTCAAACAATTTATTTTAAGATTAGCTACCAGTGGCTACATTGTGCAACGTATTGTGTTGGCAGCAGTGAATAAACATTTATTATAATAAGATCTTGCATGATATCTGAGCGCAAAACTTTACGTGGCATTGAATCGGAGCATGAGCAAGAACAATTAATATCTGTGACAATAGTGGGATCATTATTATAAATTAATACCATCTTTGTGAACTATCCTGGAAATTTCAACCTCATATTGTTGAAAGTTATTGAAAGTATTGACAGCGTCACAGGAGGCAGTTTGCTGAGAAGGCGGCGCCACCTCACCGTAGCTCTCCAGGAGCCAACAGCTGCAGCATGTCACGCTTCTTTTTCTTTATTTCCCTCCTTCCCTCTGCTTTCCTCTCCACCCTCTCCTTCTTATCTCTCTTCTTTGCTCTTCCCTAAAAATGCACAATTTCCTTGAGCTTATGGTGCTTTGGCATTGCACTAACACTGCCAGAGTGGGATTAAGAAAATGGATTATAACTTGGTTAAACCACGTTTAAAATCGAAGCAGGCATGATACGCTGGGTCATGTTAATTAGCCAGTTATTTCCTGTAGCAAAAGTTTCCACCAAAAAATAGACACAAAACTGCAGAAATACCACACATTCTCAGATAGTATCCCTATAACCAGGCCTTTATTAATGTACAATATTCTTTTATTTCAGATGATCACTTTTAGAAGTATGCTTGAAATATTCCTAGAAAGGTTTCTGATAGGAAGAAAAAAAAATATTCGGAATGACAATCTGACAAAAGTGACTGATGCAAAGGACAAACACTAATTAATAAGCATTCAGTCTCTCTTACTCTGTGAGGCATACTAATGCTGGGGTGTTTTTAAATGAAAAAATAAGTTAAATTAAAATACTTTCCTGCTGTTTTCATCCATAACGGTATGTGATTCAGCTTCTGTGACGGTATTTACTGCCTGCTTCTCCAAGTCCAGACAGGAAGATCAGATCTACTACAGATAATACACTAATTATTGATTTGTACCTGTACAGCTGCACATCAAACAACCTAAAGAATCAATTTAAGTTTTTTCAAAGCAAATCGTACTTAGGACTGACAGATTTTTTTATTTATTGATTTATTTATTTTTTAGGTAGAGCTTGGTGAAAATGATGTAGCATGTGTCAGTTTTCCTGGTGGGACAGATATTAACCTTTCTGAAGTTGGGCTGGGGTTATACATGAACACAGCCTTTAGTGTCCACAAATGAAAAAGTCACTGTCTCCTGTGTGAACTCGCACCTGCACCCTGAATCACCTCTTTCTGATAAATGACAGCAGAGAGATTCCTGCTGCTTCGCACATGCCACACGGACCACTCACCCACTGAAATCGCACACAAAATCACAAAGGAACAAGTTGACGAGTGCAGTTGACATCGCCTTGCCTTCGCCAACAGCCGTGTCCTACCTCACCTCTACAACCTGTGAGACAGTGTGAGTGACAAATGACAGCAAATGCTTAATGCCTTATCCCACTTGTCCCACCACTCTCACCCTACTCTCTCACCTTTGTTAAAAAAACAAAACAAAAATTAGTTTCAGTCAATTAGTCAGTGGGAAGAGGCTCAGTGCTTAGATTTACCACACTCATCTCTGACAAAGAGTCAAAAATCAGTTGAAATTCAACATTTCGGAGGACCCATAAAACTCCAACACTTTGTGAGAAGGCCATGTGTAGAAAGTAAATCATCTATGTAACGTGAAGTTAGCATAGTTTCGGAAACTTGTAACTAACATCTAAAATCATTCCTCCATTCATACATAGCAATCTATTGATTTACTGGTAAGTAAGAATTTCCTCAAGCATGTTGTTCGCTCAAAGCTTTGGAGAGAGACTGCTAGACTTTGGACATCCTCCACTGACTTCTGCTTTAAGTGAATAGAAGACTGACATGACCAGTCTGAAGGAATAGTGACAGCTTTTCTGTCAGTGTCTGCTCGCCTCAGTGCTTCCTGTTTGGCCCCTCTGAGGTGCAAAACATGACACTAAGACACAATCAGAAACGAACTGAAATACTCATGTCAGAGGGAGAAACAGAACAGTTTCCAGTGTTTACAGTGCTCGGGTAGTCAGCTACACCTGGTACCTCAAACCTCAATTATTAGCGATTGTGGTCATTGACAGTGACTTTAAAATTTTCTTCAGTATGCGAAATTTCAGTCAGTTTTACTGCAGTTGTCAGATTTGATAGCCAGTGAGTGAATAGTTGCCACAGGAACTGCTTTCCCAAGTATTTATTTAATTAAATGGAACGCACTTTATGAAAGATAAACCTCACCCATTCATGTTCTACATTAGCTACACTGTCTTAACCGGGACTATTTAAAATATCACAAGTCAGAGTGCTAATATTGACTTGTTGATATTCAGAGCGGCTGCAGCCATTTATTTACCTTCCTAACACAACAATTGCATTTAATCCAAAATGCAGCCCTGTTTCTGAAAATTATGTATGGCACAAGGACTCCCTGCAGCATACATTTCATCAACTTGCGGGAAAAATATATCCACTATGTTCAAATCTGACTCGAAATGAAAGTGTGATTTGCATGACAAGGCAAAGGTTGTTGGACTTCTTGAATGCACCGTCACATTATTTTTCATACATGATATAACACACCAATACCAAACCAATGTAATACAATTTAATCATTGATTAAAACAAAAAACAGACTCACAGAACCGAAACTCAGTGCCTGTAGCCAAACATGTTGGAATTTTATTAGACGTTTTCTCTGACCTAAATTGCTACACTAAGTCTTTTCTGCTAGTATTTGCAGGCTGCCTTCAAGTATTTTTTTTTATTTTTTTTTTTAATGAAGGATGTGGTTGAGAACATCTTTTTTAATTTCTCCATTTTCTCTATTTTCTGCCTTTCAAAAAAAAAAAAAGAAAATCTATCACACTCTCCTTAGTCTCAGTAAAGAGTGCAGACTACAGAGATGGGAACACAGAAGCAATCGTACTTCTGAATCTGTTACTACGATGACCTCGATCTCCCTTTCTACCATCATCTCTGGAGATGCTACAGAGTCTGTCCCAGGGAAGATGCTTGAGCTTCAACATTGGGATTCCTAGTGAAACTCTCAAAATTAATAATATATCCACAGACCAGGACGACTTGATGTTCAGGCCTGTCAAAATGCAGTCCAAGGTGTGTCTGCAAGCAGGCAAAGCCTTGTGTAGGTCTTACTTCTCAAACTGCCAAGTGGTGGCATCCTTTTCAAACTGTGATCAGATGAGGCAGCTACTACATGATCAAACTCTAATGTGCATAAACTGAGAAAATCCCTCAACATTTTTTTTTTTTTTTTTTTTTTTTAAAGAAAGCAATCCTGGATATCACACACCAACAACAAACGTAGGTAATGTTAGCTATACTCTTCAGGCCGAGGTCAAAATTGTATTCATCCTTGGAAGAACTAGCTCTGATGACGTGAGAGCAACATTAAGCTAAAAAGCCAAGCTCAAAAACGTTCTTTGCTTACAGTCTGTGAAATATAGTCTTCAGTGGCTCCCTGGAAGCCATTAAAACATTAGTTTGACATCACTTCTGGTGCAAGGGGGGGAATTATATTAGGAAAAAGGCTGCCCATAAGCTTAAGCTACTAAGACATCCCCAGGTCAAAGCCGTCATGTCCAGTCTGATGTGAGCAGAGGAAAATGTGAATAAATTTTCACATTTCAACCCCATTTTGTTTGCTGTTTGTAATACAATAACAAGTACTGCATTTTATCTTTCTATCCACCTAGATTGCATCAGCAGCCAGCATGTCATGATTCCTGACTTAATTCGCACAGAGCCACAGTGTCTTCATGTCACTCATGCAGTAGAAAAATAAACCAGGTGACCCTACCTGCCAACAAATATGACTGGTTTAATGAGTTGAGGCTGACACATCATCATCTGCTGAATCCTCTAGCCACCAGCTCCCCAGTCTGCCAATCACTGGCCTCCAAAGAGCACCCACACAGAAAGAGTGTCTTCTTCCATTTTTGGGATTGTCTCAGAGAGACAAGCATAACAAAAATACATCTGCTTTCATGAGCAGGGTCTGTATTTCTGGCAAGAAGGCAGCAAATAAAGGAAAAAAGTTAACTATTTTAGCATTTGGGATGATTCAAATTGTTGAGTGACACACTAAGTCACACTAAGTAACAAGTGAAAAAACATGACCGGCTTCATCAAGCACCCATTTATGCCATTTATTTCTGTCCGTTATTTGGTACTGCCAAAAATTTGTTTTTTTTTTTTACTTTTACTTCTTCAGTTTTGCTACATACCTAAATAAAAGAAGAAGATGAGTAGTATTGTACAGCACATATTTGTAGGGAAATGTTAGCAACGTTGTCCAGTTTGTTCCATACATCCTGGGTACTTTAATCTTCTTTATACCCTGAATATAGAACATAACAAAAATGATATGCAGCAAGGGCCTGCTTAAGTGACAAGTGTGTGCTTATGTGGTTATAATCCCTTGCCAACTTCTTGGTCACTTGCCTGCCTGAAACGAATATGACCTGAATACCAAACAAAGTGGAAAATATCATGACTGGCTGCACAGCTGATGGACAAGTTCAGGTGGATATTTTGGTGTCATTATCAGGGTGCATAATTTGTCAGAGCAGGTGTCCTTCACCCTATCTTTTGGAAAGATGAGGACCAATATAGGATGATATCAGCGGGGCAGTATTTGTTTTAAATTGCCACTGCAGTTAATATTTGTTGTATTTTTAAAAGGTTGTTTCAGTTAAAGGGCTCTCCGCATTCACGAGACACAAAGGAAACCTGGTCATTGTCCCAAGTCAGCCTAAATACAATAAGCATGTCTTAGTTACTGAGTAAGTAGCTGTTCCACTACTAATGGACCTACAGTTTTCCCAATTCATAATCAACTGGAAGATGGGGTCTTCTGGAAAATATTACTTTATTTGATGTTGTGGTGGTGGAGACACAGAGTCCCGCATATATTCAGCTGGTTTGAGATTAGGCCTGTCACAGTTATTACATGAACGCCTCAGCGCAATCATTTGCATGAATTTTTTAAAATCGCTCTCAGCCATCTGCATAAAAACAGCTGCATGAAACTGCCAGAAATATCATATTTCCATCACTGTGTCCACATCGTTTTCCACTGTTTGAGGTGTGACTGGTGCTCTTTTAATTACATCCTCTTGTTGCCCCCTGTCTTCTTCCGCTATGGTTTAATGGCACATGAGTGGAGGATGAGCACCACAAACTGATCTTGGGGCGATTCATTTCTAATATTCCGTTAACCACATTTTGATGATCGTCTATTGACATTAGCATTATGAAATTCGTTGCATGTGTGTGCTTATTATTGAGCTATGTTTTAGCTTGTTCTATAACATTGGCATGAAATGATGATAAAAAGAAAATAAAATCATTAATCACATTTGTGTGGCAATCAGTTACCAATATTAATTGAAACAGTATTTTCACGCTCCTCAAATGATGCAAAATCCAGTTTATAGAATTGCTTATTTATTCAGGGTTTTTTTGGTCATTTGATTTTGGGGCCTTATTAGAAGGTCATCTTAAGTGTTTATTTGGTGGTAGCTGGATCAATACAAAGAGATGAGTGTGTTTTTGGAACACACAGCGCATGAATCAGATGGTCCAAAAACTAAACTAGAAATGCAAGACTCAATTAACACATCGAGGTCATGGAGTCAGAGCTTGGCTTGGTCTCGTTCATTCATTGTTGTAAACTGTTCAATGAAATTTGATTCTGGCCAATAAGTATTATTTCTTACTTGGTGTGGTCACTATCTTTTTTGATTGAGCAATTTTTAGACATCAGGTGGCAGCAAAAAAAAAATAAGGCAGTTAGGCCTTCGAACAAGATGAGTTTTTAGATTGGCAATAAAAATGGTTAAAACCAAAAGTGAAATAGAAATTCCTTTTCAGAATGGAGTGGTATGAAAGCATCTGCGTGTGTGTGTGTTTGTAATACGATGCCTGTTGAGCAATGAGTGACAGTAAACGATGAAGTTATCACATCCTTGCCTATCCATCACTACCAGAACAAGTGGGAGTGTCAAATGCAGATGGGGGAAGTGTGTGCATGTTTACTTGTCTGCAGTGAGTGCGTTATTTTGGATGTGTTTGTCATCAGTTAATCCATCAGTGTGGTGTCTGTGTGTGTGTATTAGCTTGTAAACAGGTGCGTGTGTGTTAAGAATGTGTGTGAGCAACCTTTTGCCAATGTGATGTGGGAATATGAAAATGTCCTATATGACTTGTATAATAATCTTTGTAGGTGTGGCTAAGAGAGTGTGTGTGTGTGTGTGTGTGTGTGTGTGTGTGTGTGTGTGTGTGTGTGTGTGTGTACGTACTGTACACCTAGAGCCTACGACCCAGGAGTCTTGTTTGTATGCTGTTAGTCAGATATGCAGACAGCCATTGGCTACACAATACAAGAGAGAGGAGTTAAGAGATGGAGGAAGAAGAGGAAAGAAAAAAGGATAATTTAGGCATGGGAGAACGGAGGAAGAAAGAGTGGAACAAAGGAAGACAGCTGCAGGAAAAGACATTGCTACATCGGATAAAAAAGAGGAGCCGATGCCACAGAGGGGGGGTCTGGATGGCTTCTTTACATCACGGAGGATGAGTATAGGGCTACAATGATTAGTTACATAATCGATTAAGTCAGTAACGATTATGTGTTTTCTAACACTACATAAAAGATGACAGGAAAGCCATTCTCTAGTTTTTTTTTTTTTTTTTCAAGCAAGCTCCACGAAATTTGTAATCAGTAAAGTATGATCACCATCTAAATAAATCATAGGGATAAAGAAATAATAAATTGAAAGCAGAATGATATCACAGCGTGTGAAGTGTCTGACCTGCGAGAAGAGATTACATCAACTTGCACAGTTTAAATTTAAGTGGTTACAAACTACAGCAATTTTAGGAAAGATGATGAAGGGCATTTTAGTAATTTTCTGACATGAACTGTGTTTCACCCACTTCTGCAACAAAGCAAAAAGTCAGTCAATGTTTTGTGTTGGTTTGTGAATATGACAAATGCGATAATACGACACAGTGAATATATTTAGGACCAAACCAAATAAAAAAACAAAATGGAACAATTAAAAAGGCAATTTAAAAATTAATAAAATAAAACTAGATAACATCTATACAAAAACAATAAATACAGTAAATTGAAGTGAATAGAACATACAATTCAATTCCTCTTACAATTTAATACAATTCTGTATTAAATAGGATGAGTATGGAATAAATATTACCATGACTTTCAAAAGCCAAGATGAATTGAAAAATGCATTTTTAGCTGTTTCTGAGTTTCTCAGGTAAAATCTAAAACTGTATTCAGAATCTGAGGGGCTGTTCAAGTATTATACCTGTCAGTATGACCAAGACAGTAAACCATTGTAAGAACTTTTAAAATGTTTTTTGCTTCTGGTCGGCAATTAGGAAGCAAAGTTATGAACACTGCTATAAAGTTTAAGACCAGATATGGAGGATTGCAATAGTCTAACCTTCTAAATTTGAAGGTGTGGATTAGTTGACATACCTCATATGAGTCAAAAAAATGGCACCAAGGTTTCTCGCTTGCTGGTTTGCTGCAGTCTAAGAGAATATAATTCTGCGGTCAGTTTCTCTGTGTAATAAATAACTTATTAGTTGGACTTTGCCATAGCTGTATATCTCTCGGATTGAATTAAATGTAGCCTAGTAAAGGTCATGTCACTGACAAATGAGGAGACATGCTTCAATTTGAAAAATGCTTTGTAATAGTTTTCAGTCAATTTCTTGGAGACCTAACTAACATTTTCCAAAAAGTAACCAGGACCTTCAATTTAGGGGCGTGCAATTTAGCACTAAATGCACCCTAGATAAAATAAAAAAAAGTGCTAGTTGTCACGAATTTCAAACAGTAGTTGTCAGATGCTTTAGTTTTCTGTTTTGAACTGATATTACTAACAAACATGTACAATCCATGCTATAAAGTTTCAAGAATGTCACAGAATGGACATGTAGGAGCCAGAGTGCATATGTTTCAATTCTGCATAAATAATAGCTTTTATTAATAGGTTATTTTACACAAAAATCAAAAAGGAAAACTAAATCCCTTTATCGTCACAGCTCATCTTTTCTACCTTTTTAAATGCCAACTTGCTGCCAAAACTAATCTTCTCTTCCCCTCTTGGGCACTGATGGAGTTAAAACAGATACTGCCGTAAACAGTTTACTCTTGTGGACATAAAAAAAAAAAAAAGATTTCTCTGACAGATGGAAAACAATCAGAGGAATTTAATATGTCTCTGTATCTTTTTTTGTTCCCCAGTGTGGTTGTAAAACAAAACAGCAGATTCATGCCTCGACTCAGTGTGACAATGAAGCAGTGTTGTTTTCGTCGACGATGACACAATTATTTTGTTGACGCCCCCCCCTTCTTTTCTTTTTTTTTTTTTTTTTTTCATGTGATAACGAGACGGTGACGAGCCGAGCATGGCTGTTTGATGACTAAAACATGACGAGACTGGACGAAAATGTCACCGGTAATTCGATGATGGACCTTGGCGGCAGCAGCAAGGGGCTTGGTGGTCGGAAATGACGAGATGATCTATAGACATACTTTCAATGTAATCCAGCAGAAAGAAAAACAGAATGCATCGTAGAGGGAGACTGAACTAAAACTGAACTAAAGCCATTTTCGTCGACTAAACCGGACTAAAACCATCGCATATGGAAATAACAAAAATTTTGCTAAAACTACTGCACATTTTCATCCATAAGACTAAGACTAAATCTAAAATGGCTGCCAAAAGCAACCCTGCAATGAAGCACAAAAAACCTGGAAAGACCTTTACAGCAATAATAAGGTTGTTTAAAGAGGAGGCATGATGTGTCAGATTCTTTCACTGTATTGCCGTCCCACGAACACAGAAACGCACACACTCCGCTACATTTTTGGGAACCCATTCTTGTTGTTATGGGTCCCACTTTGGCTCATTTTGTCCTACTCAACCACAACCACAATCAAATGTCAGACCTTAAAACTGAAGTCAAAATTAAAATTTTAACCATAATAATACAGCGAATGAAGAGCACACAGTATTTCAGATTCATAGGAAGCTTCGTGTTCACGCACGTGTGGATGGAGTGATGGCTGCTGTCAGCTGACTGTGAGCAGGCGTATTACCTTTGCCTGACCTTAACATGTTCAATTCACCTGCAGTAATTCCTCTAGACTGATGGATCCGGTTGAAGGTTGGTTGACTTTTACTGTAAATGGAGGCACAAACACAGACGGCAGTCCATCTGTATGGGAAAATAGCTGAGTGTTGTCAAATGACAACAAGGCAGATGTCTGAAAGAATAAAGATGCAGATGTTACAGATGGCCAGGAAGTAAAGTTAATCCCCCATGTATCAAATATCATACAAACCAATAAGCAAATGTGCATTTATTTATTTATTTTAACATTTTGTTAAAGGGCCAAATAAAGACATCCAAAAAAAATTTACTTTTCTGTCCATATGTGTTGTCACACATTATGGTTCCTCGAATCAGGAGGCAGATCCTTCAGCTATCAGGCTCCTCTTCTCTGGACTCAATATCAGGCTTAAAACCTTCCTTTATGACAAAGCCTACCGTTAAAAAATGTAAGGTTTAATTACTCTTTTTCTTTTAGTTGTGCTGCTATAGGCCTAGACTGCTGGGGGTTCATCATGTCCACAGGTCTCTTTAACAACTCCGTAAAGATTTTGGTCTAAACTTGCTCTATGTCTTGCTAAGTGACTTGACTTTGGTATCATTTGGCGAAATATAAATACATTGGATTTGACTCGATTTGAAGTTCATATTAAAGGCATTACAATCGCAACATTACCTTATTTGGAAAACCACAAGTATTTGTCAGCCATAACTGTCATTGTTATAATAGTTATAATTGCAGTAACTGTTATAATAGCAAAGTAGGCCTTTCTAGTGGCTGACCTCACATTGATCAGACTGAGGTTGTTTATATACACAATAAAAACACTTGCATTATTATCCAGAAAATCTCGATAGTTGCTTGACAGTTCAAAAGCAAAGCTTTGACGTAATACTTCTTTAATTTACAGATTAGTCAGACCATTGCACGCATCGTCAAAAAACTGCCAGTAAAAATTGAAAGTTGATGCGATGCTGGTTTAAAAATGTGTGTTGTGTAACAATGCTCAGCCTTGCAGGCTTAGCAGAATGTGCTGCCAGACTGAGGATGCCCCCGCCCTCCCCCCCGATTCAGCGGCTGTGACTCCCCTAAAAGGCACATAATACAGATTGATGACACCAAAATTTATAAAGCGGTCCAAAACTTCCGCAGCATAACATCCTTTTTTCCCACTTCTCTTGTCACTCTTCACTGGCTACTGAAGAATGGCTGTGAAAATAAAAATGATTCCAGGCAGATTCAAACCGTACATGAAGAAATATGTGCGCAATGGAGATATCTGGACATGTCTTCTGTCTTTTTTTTACTTGGGAATTCATGCTCTATTTAAATGAGAATCTAAACCTCTGTATTGTTTTCGGTTGGGATTCTCTCCAAGGACTTGATGGTATTCAGCTCTCCTGTCCACGCAGGCAAATAACAGATGTGTGCCATAAATACCAAACTAAAGGTGTCATTGATGCAGGTGTTCAGAGCACCAGCCCCTGCCAAGAGGACAAAGTATGTGGCAGAATGCCACATTGGCACAGCTGAAAAGACAAAAAGAAAGAACCCCAAATGCAAGTCTACTTATTTTTCTTTTCAGTATAATGTGACAGAAAAATACCACTCGCAGTTACATCATTATATTGTGTGCGAACATGTTTGAGCTATAATATCATTTTTTGATTGGGGGAGAAAAACTCCATGAAAGTTTATTACATATAAATGACACCTTAATTTGCTGAGAGCGGTGTTTGCTGTCACATTACAAGTACCAGGATAAACAGACTGGGCGTCAGATCCTGTGCGACAGTCAAAGTGAGCTTTATTGATGGACTGTATGACCAGCAGATATATAAACTGGACTCCTGGTGGATTGTGCAAAGGTTGTGTCGATCCCTGCCTTTCTCTTTATTATTATTATTATTTATCACCTCTATCATCCCCTCGCTCAGCCAGCATCCCTCTCTGTCTGACAAAAGAAAAGAAATACAATGAGAGCAGGTGTCAAGAGGAATCCACCTTCGCTCGCTCTTTCTCTCTCTGAAATGGTAAGAAATTGGATGGCAAGTTGTTCCCTGTTGGGTGTCAGGGCCAAGGCTTTTTATCATCTGTATCTGTCAAATGAAAATACCTGGTCTCCAAGGTTCCTCCCAAATGGCGAACATGCTATTTGGCCCATACTGTACTCTTTAGGTCCCAGATCTCCGGCCCCTGGATTTACAGGTGATGTCGCACATCAGGATTGGATCTGCTTTGGAAAGTGTACGGCTGCTGCGTGTTTGCATGAGAAACTACATTTTGGTCACTTTGAAATCTTTAGTATAGGGTAACATCTGCTCACATAAATGCAGGTGCCAAAAACATACAATGATAGTTTCTTTGTACAGCCAACAAGGGGACATAACTGAGCACCATAAATTGGGACAAATCAGCTGTTTGCCTTGTCATGCCAGAGGAAACCTCAGTTGTCTCCAGCGTTGAAAATTTGTACGGCATCTTAATTAGGAATCTATCCTCGAACTATGTTTCTATTACCAGCTTGAATGTCACATTTCAGTGTACCATACAGTGTCTGAGTGACACTGCTGTTGATAAGATTGGCATTTTTTTTTTTTTTTTTTTTTTTAATCGATCAATATATTAATAAAAAAAAATTGATAATCATTAACAATCCTGGACTTTGCTTAGCTGAACATTGTGTCATTTGCAGCACTCCCGTAAAAGCAAGCGAGAGCAAATCTATATGGCAGCCCGGAGACATCTGGTATAAACAATGACAAAAGCTGTTTTGTCAGCAGGAGCAGATTAAAATCTTCGCTCACTGGAAGCTACCCATGTGCGAGAGTCCTGTTTTCCTTGGGCAGAATAATGGGACATCGACTGCTACTCTGGCATAATGGTGCCAATACCACTGTCTGCTTTCCAATAAAGAACAAGCAGGGTCAGCCTCGTCTTCACCACAGAGACAGGGAAAGGACAGGTGTCGCCTTGAAGACAGCCCCAACAAGCACTGTGTTCCAGGTTTATACAGGGCCATTTTTCACCTGTTCCCACACAACAGACCTGGCCTGTTCATAATCAAGAAGGATTATTTTTGTCCTACACTGGAACTTACTAGATCAGATCAGTTGCCAATAAGAGATGAAAACTAAACTATACAAATTAGGCTGTATTATATTTCCCATTTTCATTTCAAATATGGCCATTTGGCTTCATTATCATTCTTTGTCAGCAGCTGTTGAAACGAGCGTGCATTTTTAAGCTTAGAGCAGTTTTCCCTTTAAAATATACCATGTGGCATCAGTATGAAACTAAGATGATCTATGACAGAAAATGAATGGAAGATGAATATGTCGCAGTGTGCAATAGATTATAGCCCTGCCGTCCGATGTGATGTAGAAGTAGAGACACGGAGAGATTCCCCGACGGACAATGACATGCTATGATAACCATTATATTCTTCTAGACAACAGCAGAGAGTGGGATTCCCCTGTTGATGAGTCGAGTAGCTCCACTGTAAACACTCATTTTTCAACTTGGCCTTCCATATCCAGCATCACTTAGCATAATGTTCTGCCGACACAGATCTGTAACTCACATTTAACTGGTACAGCTGGGTTCCAACAGAGTTATCAGATTTGCGATGGACCAACCAGACGTTCCAATCAGCAAGAAGGCAAGTTTTGCTGTGATTACTGGATTCCATCCCATCCAGTCATGTTTTCGCTTCCATTGACTGCATTAGTCACTCCAGACAATGCTGTTTGTGTCACGCCGCCATCAAAACAGAATTCTCATTTGTAACATTGCAATGTAATTCAACGGCTGTGATTCAAAACCAAAAGCAAAATGAATGTCATTGTAATTCATTAATTGAGAGCAGTTTTCTTATGCTGGCATACATGAAAACCATGATCTACCAAATCTCGTAATAGAAATTTGTCTGACTAAAGTAGAGTCAGGGCATTACCTGTGATGGAATAAATCAAAAGAAGACTGGAAGATGAATGTCTTCACATATGGTCCATGGGGCCATAACTGCACTTCTCTACGTGTCATACCTACTGTGATTGAGTACAGCTTTCCAATAAATGAAGGCAATCCCCATTAGGGGGAAATAGACAATAAATGTCAACCTAGTCTTCACTAGAAAGACAAAAGGTGAAAAGAAATGCCGCATGATAACACGATTCATTATTTCATCTAACCATCCATCATCTACCATCTGTGTCTCGGAATCTCTTATACCAGTAAATCTTCTGACCCCTGCCTCCACAAAACAAAACATTCTATATGTGCATGCTGTACAGATATGCATACATGCATAATCCTCAGTCCGGTGACTTTATAATTTTTATTTGTCTTTTAATAGTCTAGCCATTAAACTGGCGACTCTAAAGTGTCCGTAGGTCTGAGTGTGAGTGTGAGTGGTTGTTGGTCTCTGTCTGTCTCTGTGTGTTGGCCCTGTGATGGACTGGTGACCTGTCCAGGGTGACCCCGCCCCCTCACCCAGTGTGAGCTGGGATTGGCTCCAGCAACCCCCACGACCCAGAAACACATAGTCGATAGAAGATGGATGAATGAGTGTCTAGCAATTGTATGAAACTTTTGTGTCACATTTCTTTGTGTTATATACATTTTCCCGTGAGGAAAAAACCCTATAATTCCTGTTGTTGTCCATCCCCTACCTCTCAAAATAACGTGACGTTCTGGACCCTTTATAAACGCAGATGTTTTAATAACTTGCAGTCAGGCTCGTTGTAATGGTGCACAGGCATCAATTTCATTTAGTACAGTGGGTTTAAATGACCATATTCCATTTAGTATTTTAATGTAAAAACCTCTCTCTCTATATTGGTGCTTATGGATGTTCTCTGAAGTAACAAAGTGATGAAAACAGAAACCACGACAAAAATTCAAACGATACACAAATGTATAGAAAGATTCATCACTGCTTCGTCATACATGACAGCAGCCTGAACATTCTCTCTTACGCTTTTGACTCAGTTTGTGAGTCCTCACAATGTGACAAGGTGGAAACTGGGTGCTCCTTTTCGTCTGTCTAACGTTGAATGCCTCCATTTCCCCCCATCATCTCTTCATGGTTACTTGCATTTATGGCCATAAAGTCAGAAAATGCCAAGTGACTACAAAAGTTAACCCCCAGAACACCTCCTTTAATATGTCAACCTGTTAAAATGTAAAGGGAACTTTTTTTTGCGACTAACTCTGCACCTGATTTGCCTCTTCGTGGTTTACCCGTTGCTGGGTAGCTGCACCTCGTTGTTTACACGCATAGCTTACTGCAAAATGATTTGTAAAGCTCATCAGCTCAAATCAGCTTAAGTGCAAGTTAAAAACATGCATAAACACGAAGCATCAACGTTTTGAATACAAGCTCTTTGCTATTTGGGTTGACCCATTTTTAAGGATTTCTGCTTGTCCTGTAATAATATAATAATATAGAGTTGGTAGCTTGCGTGCAAAGCAGCAGAAGAGATTTTTAGATCAAACAAATAGTATGCTGAATGAAAAGAGGCCTTATTGAAGAAAATGTACACAGACAGACACCAAATGTTTCTCCACGTAATGACGTGACATGAGAGAGATAAACTTCAGGTAAATTTTAAAGGTGGACTTTGCAGGGCAGTCGTGCCTGCACAGCACTTCTCCATCTCTCCCTTTAGTAACTCTACCAATCCTTCTCTATTCATTCTGTCCTCCATCTCTGCCTGGACATCTACAGCCTATTGAGGAAACCGGAGGAAGGTAAACAGCAGGAACAATTTAAAAAAATCATGAAAATGAAATCTTAAAGCGCTAATATTTGAACTGGAGGTGTTTCTGTTGTACTTGTTTAAGTGTCCATATGAAAAAGTGGTTTGGCTTGTTATCCAGTGTGGTCGGTTGGCTTTTCACTGCAGGGAAAGTACATGAATACTTTTATGTTCACGAAAACAAGTGTATGACTGAGCGCAAACTCACACCATGTGGAGGCCATTGTTTTGATTCTTTATAACTCTGACTTCTCTCCACTTTTAACAAATTGCTATGTTGAAACGCTTCTAGGCTGTGATCAATTCCTTATTGGATTTTCACAGTGACAAACACAGGACAACTTCCCTTTTAAAAATTTATGTCACCCAACCAGGAAACACAATAATGGCAGTGAAAGGCTACTGTTCAGAAACAATATACCTGGGGAGCTGTGTGTGTGTGTGTGTTTGTTTGTTTGTTTGTTTGTTTGTGTGTGTGTGTTCGTTTGTTTGTTTGTGTGTGTTTGTTTGTTTGTGTGTGTTCGTTTGTTTGTTTGTGTGTGTTTGTTTGTTTGTGTGTTTGTTTGTTTGTTTGTTTGTGTGTGTTTGTTTGTTTGTGTTTGTTTGTTTGTGTTTGTTTGTTTGTGTTTGTTTGTTTGTGTTTGTTTGTTTGTGTTTGTTTGTTTGTGTTCGTTTGTGTGTGTGTGTTTGTTTGTGTGTGTGTGTGTGTTTGTTTGTTTGTTTGTGTGTGTGTTTGTTTGTGTGTGTTTGTTTGTTTGTTTGTGTTCGTTTGTGTGTGTGTTCGTGTGTACTGTGTCTGTCTGTCTTGTGAGCAAGGCGAAGACAGTGGGGGGGTTGACTACAGACAAAAATCAAGCTTTTTGATCTTCTCATTGGTTTGTTCCATTTATACAATAGATGCAATCAGATCATTTTTAGAACACTTTTCTCCTCACTTCATTGTATATTTTTCATTTTCCTGTTCCACTTTGTCTCTCCTTCCAGTAGTTATCATTTGTTCTCTTCACTTCTCCCATTCTCCCTTTTTTTTTTTTTACCCCAAATTGTCTGCTAATAATCTCCTATCCCGGCTTTATCATCCCCAATCATGCTGCCTTGTCTCTTGCTCACTTCCGGCCCTCAGTCCTGTCCTCTGTACGTCATTTTCCTCCACATATTGACTCAGTCCTCTTCTTTGTCTTCTCTTCCTCTCACATATCTGTGCCCTCATCGCTCAGTCCTTTCCTCCACCAGAAGGGGGCGTTTGATGGGGGGGGGGGAAAAAAAACACTCGCTTCTCATCCTCTTCCTCCTCATAGAGAATGGAGGAAGGGAAAGCATGAAAAGAAAGAGGGGGTTGTGCCACAGGGGTGCCTTGAAGGGAAGAGGAAGGAGGGGGTGAAAAGAACCAGGTTAGATGAGGCAAAAGAGAGGGAGACGAAAAGTTGCTTGGTGCAAGAGGAGTGATGAAAGAGACAGCAGCCGGCAAAGACATGGAGCTGAACTCAATATAATATGATCCCGACCACAGCAGATGTTTTTGCCTTACACTTGGAAGGAAAAACAACTTTATCCAAGCAGTGTATTTTTGTATTCTATGCATTATAAAGGAAGCGGCTCCTATCCCACGCACAGCAACAGCCCATTGTCTTCCAGAGCAATATACCGACGCAGCAATGTGGAGGCAAGCTCAGTTCAAGGCTCCATTAACTACTGCGTGAATTGTGATAAAGATTAGTACCACGCACCTTTACAGACTCGCTGATCGCTTAGCCAGAATTCTGATGCAATTCTGAAAATTCAGAGCATAGAAAGGTTCGTCGAGGGGTGAAAAAGAACATGCTTCATAGGAACTGTTCCCCCTCCTGATTTCTTTTTCTGGCCTAATTTTCTAAAAACAAATATGGCCATGTTGTTTTTTATTAAATCTTGTTTTACTTATTTCCGATCAGTCACTTTACTTTTTTACTTTTTATTGATATAGCCTTGGATTCATGGCTTTGTAAATTTTGGTCAAATTTCTTCATTGGACTTGTTACATTTGACGGCTCATTCATACAGATCTGTATATATATATATCAAATCATATATCAACATGTATCTATAACTATATTTGTTGTGGTCTCACATCTGAACTGATGTGCGACCACGGCAGATCAAAAACAGTCAGTGAAAGATCTCCTCTATTGAGAACCTTGCCTAGTAAAGAATCTATGTGTGAGTCAATAACAGTGAAAAGTCGGAAAATGAACGTCAGGTAACATTTTCTATCTCAGACGTTGCAGCACTCTGGATGATGAGCAGTGACACTGCTGTGAATAAAGTGCTACAGACACACACGCACACACTTTGGATTAGAGGTGGACAAGGCATCGGATTGTTCGCTGTGTCACTGCCATAGTTGGTGATGTGGCGTATGACCTCAGGCTTTGTATGTGTGTTTCAGGCTTGTGCGTAAAGCACAAACAAACATGAGCACACTAATGCACACAATATCTTTATAATTGCACATAAACTCCACATCCCTATACAATAAACACACACACACACACACACACACACACCTCAACTACACACAGCCAGCATTGAGAGCAGTGGAGCCTGAATCAACACCAGTTGAGATAATCTGAAGTGAGATTGAACTGGACCGACAGGCCATCGCTCAAAAGGGACTGTGTGCCTTTGTGTTTTTGAATGTGTGTGGGCGGTGGGCCCACACGTGTGTTTTGTGGCCGAAGGTGTGTATTAGTGGCTGACTGAGCATGTGTGATTGTGTGGATCATGCATGACGTCTTGCATGCTGTTCTTGAGACGACTGTGCACCTCTGATGGAGTTTATGAGCCTGTCCGGAGAATGTGGAGGGCCCTTGTTATTACTCATCATACTATGAGAGTGCGGACTCCTCTCTACGCTCACGAGTTGAGAACTTCCTCAAATGATTTATAATATTGACTTAAATTATTATGTAATGACTTAGTACTTGTCGCACTTGCCTTTTTCACAAATCACCGCCTCACCTTTCAAAAAACTTCTCTGAAATATAAATAACTGTCTCCAGCATAGATCACAAGCCTTAAAAGATTGTTTGATTTTCACTTTTTTAATGACCTCATTTGTAAAACTGTGCGTTACTAAGTGTACTACGTAAAAAGCCAAAGCCAAAAGCCAAAATTTGCGTACGCCAGAAAATATTGGGATTTATAAAACCCTGCATACGCACACTTAAAGCAAACTTGGCTTTATAAATCAGCTGTGTGGGCGTCATGTCACGCCCTGTACACGCCCACTTTTTAACCATAAATGGTCAATTCAAAGCACCTCATGAATATAAAATAAGACTGAGATATGTATTATGTCTTGTTGGAACCGATGGCGGATACAGAGGGAAAAGGTGACAAAAGAAATGTTTCTGAGGCGGAAGTTGAAATGCTTGTTGGTGAGGTGGAGGCTCCAAAAAATCATCCTGTTTGGAGGTCACAGCACCGAAATCAGAATCCAAAGGAACCAAAGCAATGCACCTAACGACTGCAGCTGGGGGGGAGGGGCACCCAGTGCTCCTGACCTGACGCCGAAGCACACAACTGGCATCATTCTGGTGTGCCTGCGAGCGGTCGGGTCCTCACCGATACAGTCTTGCAGGTACAAAGGGAGGCAATACAAGCAATCAACAACCTGACGGAGGAGTTGAGACAAATGAGAAATGTAATGGTTGAAATAGCAGGAATATTAAAAGGCAATGTGCAAAAATGAACCTTTAGTTGTCTTTATAAAGGCCAGATGACCAGATGACCAGATGATGGCGGAGTCTTGCACCCTGCTCATATCCCGCTTGTCTTGAAGGGGGCTCTGCCTCCGGGTCATAACGCTGGGGGGGGATATACCATTCATCTGTGCCACATTGTGTAACACGCCACTCGCTCTTATAATGCAGTACACTGTGGCAGGATGGTAAAGAAGCCTGCCCTCCGGTTCATCCAAAGTGTGCCATCGGCACTTCATGTGCACTTCACCGATGGCCGCTCCACCACCGACCGAGCACAGGAATGGACCTCATTGAAGACGGTTTCCTCTGCGCTTTGCACATTTAAAAATAGGGTGAGGACCTGAATCTGCACCGGGATGGCGTGGTTTCGGCACGTTGCCCTCTCTGATGCTGGACCCAGTTTAGTACATAGATCCAAGAGCATAGCTTTAGGGAATCTAAAATGGCCATTGGCACAGTCGTCCAGCGGTGCCATGGTACAGCATTACGCACCAGGCTCTCCGCTGTATTTATAGATTCACAACAATCAGATAATCAGTTCGTTCTAACCCCCACCACAAAGAATATTCTTTAGACTGATGTGTGTGAGCATAACCATTTTCTTTATGCTTGGTTTGTTATGAAAAACGTCAAGTAGACGAACTGAGAACAGGAAAGTATAACGGTTGTTAATGGCATTTCATTATATGTTCGCAGTATCACAGGAAAATATTCTGTTATGCTACACATGCTAGGCAATTCCCCTTTTCCTCCAAAATGTGCATATGCATTGGTCAGCGCACATTTTACATAAAGTCTGTATTTTTTTTTTTTTAATAGATCACAACCTTTGCGTAGAAATGACGTACGTGACTTTTAGGTACGGTTTTGTGCGTACACAAGCTTTATAAATGAGGCCCCAGCACTGCTTGAACTCAGTTTTGGATTCATATTGTCTGCTATTGGTGTATTTAAAATTTAAACATTTGTGTCTGTTTTGACATTTCCCTATTTGGTGTTGCCACAGCAAGTCATCTTCCTTCGACTAGCATGTTTAATTAGTTTTTTTGATCTGCTCCAGTTTTACATTGGATGCCCTTCCTGATGCAACCCTCCCATTAATCTGGGTTTGGGACCTTCACATGAGTACTCCTAGTGGGCGCCTTGTTAGGGTTCCTTGTTGGGGAATCGAACCCCAGTATCCTGCTTACCAAGCTGGTGTATATAATAAATTAAATTGCAGTTTCTTCCCTTGAAAATCCACGAAGATCTTGTTCTTTTTTTTTTGTTCTGGTGAATATGACGAATACATTTCATCATGGTTAAAGTGAAGAAAAATACAGATTGTAGATTGGTTAAGGAATGAGCCAACAGTGATGTTACCGCAAATGCAGTAGTACAAATCCTGGCCAATAAATGCAATCTACAACTGTAATTTACTTAATTTATTTCTGTATTCAAACCTTCAGCTTCATAATACTTAGGTTTAATTTCATTGTCTCAATAACTTTGAATTTCCTCTTTAGGCATCAATCAAGAAATAGAGTAAGTATTTCTGTAACTACATGTCTCTCAATCACAGTCTCTGCTCAACAGCATACACACTTTTATAAATTTAAAATACACTGAAAAAGGTTACGGAACAGCTTCTTCTAATAGCGTGCTTTTAAATATAAGTGCCCTTTAAAATATGACACAGGCATCTTGAAGGAGAACATTTCCCCTGACAAACAGCCCTGCTGGGTACAATTGGTTACTTCAGTCCTCCCATTTTCGATTTGGCCTTCGTGTATCAATGTATCAAAAGCTCTTACTTTCTTGAAATAAGTTCAAAGTACACCAAAAGCTGGAACATCATTATTGCCATAACTCCCCTTACGACACAGGAGCCAAAAAAGAAATAAAAGGACAGCATGAATAAAAAATAGTACGGGGTTAGACATCAGAGAAATATAAAAGTATAAAACCTCCACATATGTTAATAACTTTATTGATTTCAGTAATATACAGAGGGATCTCAGTCCCTCTGTACATGTGCCAAAATATCAGGGCACAAAAGTAAAAAAAAACATAAAAAACTGCAGCTAAAAATAAATAACAATCCATTTGAAAGTTTAAACTACTTTTCTAGAGGTTTAGCACTAAGAAGTACCAGTTTACAGTATTTAGGAACAGATTTCTACACCACAAGTTAGGACTATAAAAGATTATGAAATAATTTTTAACAGATGTAAATGATTTGAAACGAGTTTCAACACGTATGGTATCTTGATTTTGAATTTAGCATTTTTTGTTGCCTTATATATTTATACACGTGTGTGTGTGTGTGTTGAACGTGATACTAAAACTTTAAACTCAGCACTGGTACTGTGGAAACTTTTGGATACTCAATACTATTTTTGATATTGCATTGATTGAAAAAAAAAAAAAAAAAATCAGTATAACACCACAGTAATTCCCTGAGGGGAAAGTCAAGCTTTATGGCTACTTCATTTTTGGGATACAAATGAAATATGCACAATTCTTGCAATCCCGCAGCAAAATTCAATCCCTGGCTAATATTCCACATTCACCAGAGCTAAAAAATAAAATAAAAATCTGCTACTCGAGATGAGACCAAGCGTCAATGTTTCTGCTGTAATAGCCTGTGTCAGTAAGTGCCGTTATATGACACTGAAAATGGTCAGAGTAGGACCATGAGCTAGTCATACACCGCCATTAGCATTTATTCTTTTTTTTTTTAATCATGCAAGCTATCCCATGAATGGGATGGAAACTATTACAGTGAAACATCAGTGATTTATAACATTAACTTGGTCTATTACTGCTGCTGAATTCTTTCATCGTTCAGTTCATATTGATTCATGAATATTTAAGGATCTGCTTCCAACTCTTTGCACCATATTGGGATCATTTCTGATGCTGATGTTTTAGTTTTTGGTTTGCTATCTATGTATACATGTTCTTAGGCTGCAGCTATCGAATGTTTTGGTAATCGAGCGTTCTACTGAAAATTCCATCGATTAATCGAGTAATCGGAAAAGAACCTATTTTTGTTTAGTTAAAGAGCAATTATAAATATACATGAGAAAATGAGACATTTCACTTAATAATGAACAATTAGTTTGAACTTTGTTGTGATTGTCACGTCTTTCCTCCATCTTCCCGCTGCTAAAACCAAACATGTCTGTCCCCTTCTTCTTCTCCCTTTGCGTGCATGACGCCAGCGCATTGTGCCGCATTAAAAGTATGCTCTGCAAAAATTATTGAAAAAAAAAAAAAAATCAACGATTCCTCAAGGCAGAGGAAATTCCTCAATAATTTTTTTTGTAATTGAGGTACTCAAATTACTCGAGGAATCATTTCAGCCCTAATATGTTCATCCTCACCCTTGTGTGTTGTGACCACATTCAAATTCCTCCATCCATCTTCATCTGCTCATCCTGGGTCGCGCCACAGGTTAAAATTCATATAGTATCATTATGCATGACTGGGCTGATTAGGTTGCAGAGCTGTAATTGTCTGCTTTGTTATGTTTAATATCACCTCATTTGCTCTATTTTATTTATAGTCTGGTCTTTTCAGTTGCTGTATCTTACTTGCCACTGCAACGATCCAAGTTCCCAACGGGGGGGTTTTAAAGTTTAATCCTCCAGAAATCGTTTAATTTACAAGTGAACAGAGAATGCATCTTTTAACTCTTTGTGGAATACGTTGGATCTGTGAAGACGAAGAACAGAACAACGTTGCTTCAGTGGGGCTTTTTCACTCCGACACCTCGGGGGTTGATCGTCACGTCCGCTATATGTGGCTGGAGCGGACTAATCGTGAGAGAGTTTGCTGTAGAGATGGAATCATGGAGTCGTTTCATTGGGCAGCTAGCACTTCCCCTTACATGTCCATGTGAAACATGTTAGCATCTGTTAAGCCTGGTTCCCAGAGTTAAACCAGAGTTAAACCAGAATTAAACCCAAATGTCTGACAAGGCCAAGTCTAGATATTGACTTTAGGTTTTGACAGCCAGGACCAACTATTTAACTTCCACCATCTGCCGGGGCAGACGAAGGGTTGTTTTTACTGTGATGATGCTTTGATCACAACACATAACCACGTCACACATTGTATTGTTTACAGTTTGCTAACCTGCTGGACACGGTGCATGGCAGTGTGCGACTGCCACACTTATTTCATCCAAAAAAAAAAAAAGCAATTGCCCTCATTTGTTGCTCTGTTTGTTGTCATCTTGCTTTTTAGTTTAGCTTTCCAACATCATTACAAAGCTCACTTGTTTTTCTTGCCACGCTGTTCTTCTTTTATATGGAAAACTTATGAACCAGTCAGATTGCTTGATTTGAGCTTCCCGTTCTATAAGTTTAACCCTTTAACACCGAGTGTGTCACTGGCGCCACATTCGCACAACCGCACCTCAAATTACTGTAAGTTTGTGCGTGTAACTATTCTGTGTTATTTCAGCGTGTGTAGCAGTGTGTTCAGATATCCCTGGCCTTCACTGCAGTTACTATCCATATCTGACTGAATGGAGAAAGAGTGCCTGTACAAGAAAGAAGTTCAGTAAAAGATCATTGCACCCACTTTTCTGCTCTTATGCGTGACTGCCCCGTGCATGCTGTGCTGGCTCGAGCAAATGGCGTTTTTATTTCAAAAGCAGCCAGCATACAGCGGATATGTGATATCTATAATGAACAGAGAATTATGCAAGAAATGTAAATATACACTGTAAATCTGAGGAACCATGCTAAGACGGTTCCCACACGCTGGGGATTATAGTGGGAGCGATTTAAGTTTCCTTTTTGCTTATGGGGGGGCTCATGAAACCTTTGGCTTTGTACATGATCCAACACACACAAGTGAGTATCCCAAAAGACACTCAATTTTCCATTTGGCTAAACACATACAGTATCCAATCTGTGCTTCCAGAACACACACACGCCAGTTACACAAGGTGTCTTTATTATTTATCATTGTTTATCTCTTTGATAGAATGCCAGCAGGGATAACAAGGCTAAAACTGCTGACTGATGGATATTTTGCCATCACGCATACACACACACACACACACACACACAGACAGACAGACACACACGTACATACACAGTGAGCTCAAAGTGCTCTCCATACAGGCAGGTAATCGACTGTTGTGTGTTGTGTTACGTTGTGCATGTGGGCTCTATATTTATCATTGTTTGACATATTGCTGCTGGAAATAATAGGGCTAAAGTGCTGACTGATTCAGATTTAGTTGTCACTACCGCACACTACTTTGTTGACACACACACACACACAGAGTGCGTGCGAGTTGATGCATAAAAATACACATCACAGTGATTTAATGTCAAAATACTTGCGTCTTTGCATGAGTTTCAGCTGAAAATGTTGCTGACTATAAAGAGAGCTCTGTTTGATTTAACAGATGACAGATTTAAAGTGGTGATCCCCGAGAGATTCCTTCTTTTTCTCCAGTTTTTCACAACATCATTTTGTTAAAACACTTTTATTGGTCTGAATTTCTCACAGATCATTAATTAGTCAACACATAAATACAAACCCTTCTTTTCTCTTCTACTGTCATGCATTTCACAAGCAATAATAGTTATCTATTTATAATTTAGGGATAGATTTGGAACCTAAAATCTCAGTGCCCAAATTTTTTTTTTTTTTCTTAACCTATGTAATTAAAAAAAAATAAAAAAAAATCATTCAATGCATTTGCTACATGGAGTTTTCCCTGGCTCCAACAAAGTGATGAGAGAAGGGTTACATCACATCAGGGCTCACGTCATCCTGACCAAACTGCGGAGCGACTCATGTATTCAACCTGTCAGGCAAATTCAATTATATTAGCCAACAGGAAGCAAAGAGAAATGAACTGAGCTCAGTGAAGGGTCATCGGGAAATCGGTGCAAATTCAGTGCCCCCATCCGTCCTACGAGGTCATCGTTCTTCAGAAGCAATCAATCAGCTAGCTTATAGGAACAAGTAAACACGTGTGGTTGTATGACATTGATCTACGTTCAGATGTACCAGCTCGTCAGACAATCCATCACAGCGCATTAATATCGTTGTTATGAGTATGAAAAGAATATCAATTCTAACCAAGGATTCATTGGATTGGACAGTAGATTTCTTGATAATCAAGGCTTCATCTTATTACACACATTTTGTTTTGTTACGTGGTGGACACTCTCCCATTCATTATGCCGCCTCAAGACCAAACCTGTTACTGTCTTTCCTCTAAGTCTTTCTCTGTGCGTGCGTGCGTGCGTGCGTGTGTGTACTGACTATTCAAGCGATTAACATCAGGTGTGTCAGCATTTTAAGTCAGATGGATATGTTACATTAACCCCTCTCCATTATGTGTGTGTGTGTGTGTGTGTGTGTGTGTGTGTATGCATGCGTGATAAAATATCCGTTGCTGGTCTGAAAAGCCATAATGATGGTGGCAGGTCTAGGTGTTGGGGGTTCATACTATGTTCAACAGCACATTTTAACCTTTCGCGCGCGCGTGCACACACACACACACACCTAATGTTCACAACCCTAACCCACGCATTGAATGAACTCTAGTAACTAGTAACCTTTAATGCATGCATGGAATTGCAGTTTCATCACTTTTTAATTACACTTAAAAGACACTTATAAGCGCTTGACGTACAGCAGCGTGTTTTTCTTTTTGCAGCTGTTTCCCATTATACTCACTTTAATCGGTGACCTCACAACTACGTACATGGTGGTGGATGCATATTTCCCAATAAGAGATAATTAGTAACGTTGATGTGGTCACTTGCTTTACTGTACATGGAATAATGAGCAAATTCAAGCTTTCAACAGGATGGATGAATTCATCTTGATATTACATTTGTGAAGGGCAGATGTCAGATTCAGTTCAGTGATGTGTTGTCTTATTCATATATATATATATAGGGGGTCGTGAAGGTGACTGTATCTTGGTGAATACTCACACTGTGACACATCAAACTCCACACTGCCCGTCTCTGCCAGCTCATCATCTCCCAACTTCCACTCTATGAAGCAGTGAAACAGACACCTAACCAAATCCCTAAGGACCTCAGAGGCAGAGGACAGGAAGGAGAAGCTAAGCGTGGATGATGGGATGCCCTATTCTCTCACACAAACACACACACACACACACACACACACACACACACACACACACACACACACACACACACACACACACACACACACACACACACACAGACGTACACGCATGCCACAGTTCCTATCTGGCTTCTTCCATGTATCATTCACCATCCTCCCTGTTTACCTCCTTCACTGAAGTGTCTGTTTTCTTTTCTCTCCACAACACCATATGTTGAGATTTAATAATAATTATAATAATAATAAAAAAAAAACAAACTCAAAGCTACAATACACAAGGTAAGACATGAACAACATACACATCTCATCAGCGTAAACCACAGTTCCAGCAGTGACAGCAAAGAGCACTCCGTCTCCTAATAGTGATAACACACCTTTTTCGTTATTTGCCTGCAGAAAATGACAAATTGAAATGATTGGCGGTAAACGGTAGAGAGTGAGTTCTATATACAGAGGCCTGAATCTTTGTTTGCACTTAATCTCACCTATGGCATTACATGTCATCAAATCTACATTTTGTCTCAGAGCAAAATTAAAACTTTGTATTACCTTGTCAGTTCAAGTCCGTAGAGTTGAAGGAGAATCTACCCGCAACAAATAAGCAAAAATCTTGCTTAAATGATGATAAGAGACATTGCAATGATAGTGTGAAAAGACAGTGCTTTGAATTATGAACGCATGCTATCATTATGTATTCTGATGTTGTGTTTACATATAATATACAATTAAACTTTAAGATGGAAAGAAAAAATCGCGCATGAAGGCAAAACAAAATAAAAAGACATTCAAGGCTCTGTGAATACTGAGCTGATAGAGGCATTTTGGAGTTGGGGTTGGCATTTGGAGAGGTGAATAGTTAGGACAGCTTTTTGTTGAAGCGTTTAATTAAAAACACCCCCCAAAAAATAGAACAATAAACATCTAATATTAAAAATTATCCTTACTTTTTTCCCCAGAGAGAATAAGAGAATGAATCCTGCTTATCTGGTGTGTGAGGTTAAGACTATTAACCACTTAAAATGTGTTTTGAACAAATCTTATATGTTCCAAAAGTCAAACTTGTTTTGATCATTTAGCGCCATTTATGCTGACTTGAAGCTTCGCTCCCTGCTCTAAAAACACTGATCTATAGTCCTGAACACTGCCGGTGTCTGTCTCTTGCCAATGTTTGTTTTCTTTTTCTTTGTTGTTTTTTTTTTTTTTTTTATGAGCCACTAGTCGGCTAAATTTGTTTGCGGCTGTTTTATTCTTGTTGTATTTCTCTGTTGCAACTCTATTTTATGCAGCCATAACATCACTAGTAATTAATGTTTGTCATTTTTATTGATTTTCCCATTGTTGTTTTACTGTCCCTGTAACCCTGATCCAGAAGGGCTGCAAGAATAAAGTTTTATTTTATGCCCCCACTGATTGGTAGTCAATCAGGAACTTAAGAAAAGAAGGGGAATACAAAAAGGAAGCTCATTTGCTAGTAAAAGTTTACCAGCGCCACCCATTTAAGAGAATCCTGAAACAAATTAGAGGCTGCTTTTAATGTGTTTGTTGTTCTTCCATCATATTTCAGTTTCTGTATATTTAAGCAAATCTTACTTCTTTGTTCGTTTCTCCTTTTTACCATAAGCCCTGAGGAAAGCTTGACAGCAATATTGTGTTTGTGGAGGAGGAATTCATTGGGGTGTAAATGCAATTCTGAATGTTGATGAATCACATATGGCTTATGACTTCAGTGGGCAAGAGGAAAATGTATGCACATATCATAAGTGATCACAATGCTGAACAGCACACTACAAACTATGTTATGAAGAGAGATTGTGGACTAAGCAGGCATTGATATGACACACACACACACACACACACACACACACACACACCATAGTCCAGTCAAGACCAGGAACTAGGCAGACTGATTGGTGAGTGACAAGTTAAATTGAATTTCTCTCCAGTGAAAGCCCAAAAATCAGAGGAACACACACAGTTGCTGGCACACAGGGGCACACACACATAGTCTGTTTCACAGTCCCTCTCTTTGTCACACACACGCACACACACACACACACACAAACAAATGTAAACTCGTATCCCCAGCAGTCCCTCCTCCAATTCACTGCCATCTCTTCAAAAGCAAATCTCCTTTCTCCTCACACAGTCACAATGAGGATTGCATTCTGCAATGCCAAACAAAACAAAAAGTTTGAGAAAAGCCTTCATTATGCTGCAGCCGGCCAGACGTGATTTGAATGGTGCCCATTGAAATGACAGTCATGGCGCCATTACAGAAGCAAGTCCCGTTAGTCATATTTGAATTATGAAGGAGGGAAATTTAGTTTTGCGGCTTTGCATGTGTGACAGATTTTTTATCTTTAATGTTACAAAGAAGACTGAAAGCAGCTTGTTTCTCCACAAAACAGAGAGGTGAAGATGCAACAAAGCAACAACAGAGTTTAAAATACAAACATCCTCTGATGCCCGGTGACACAGATTAAAACAGCTTCTTCACTGATAGCAACATAACACTGCCAAGAATTAGAAACAATATCTCCCTTTCCTGAATGCTGAATAATGGCCTGAGGTGTTTTTTGCACAAAAAAAATTATGTCGCAGTGTCTTCGACCATTTGAAAGTCATAACGCATTTAATACCATGAGGTATTTTTGTTTCAATGTATCTACTGTGGATGAAATTGTGATGTATAAGCAATTTTCAGGGGTCATGGCCATCATGGGATTGCGCAGGTGCTTTGCTGCATGATAAGCATACTTTAACATACTGGTAATTCTTCTTTGTTTTAATATTGTTATGCTGTGTAATGTGTTGTCTCGTGTGATTCCCCTTTTTTTCCTGTCCGTGCTGTCAAACTGGCCAGGACGTGCTCGTAAAAGGGATCTTGAGCATCTGCCTGGTAAAATAAAGTTTAAATAAAATAAAAATGACCTTTGACCACCACATTCGTTTCAGCCTTGAGTCCCGCGGAACGCCTGAAATTCGATCAAGTATTCTATCAGATGTAGTGTAATTTTCGCCGGCCGTTCTCGAAATAAGCCATTCACAAGAAAGTGAAGAAACGGTGGCCTCTGACCGCTGAAATCTAATCAGGTCATCTTTGAAAACACAACAGCTCTGGCCCTGGCTCTCAACAACTCAGAGGCCTGATGATTCAGGAAAAGAAAAAGAGCCCAGTTACCCAACTGGCTTTGCGCGACGTGTTATGTTATGTGAGCAAACACTCAAGAAGACAGCGGTAATGAGTGGCAGGCAGGGCACAGTACACAGGGATTCAACAATTATCATTGGTCGGTAGTTCATGTCATCCGATACACGGTGCCGTGTTCCTCTAGCAGTTTTCTGAATGAGGAGAGATTGTGGACTATTTATAATTGTACGATCCTAAATAAAAGTAAAATTGGCTTCTTTTCTTTGAAGTACAACAGTAAGTCCTTCATATTTTCTTGTCTTCCCACACAGATCTGTCCAATCTGTACGTTTTTTTTAATGTCAGCAGCCAGAGTGCTGCGTTCACTGCACGCAATGCAGACTCACTTGCGCTTCTTCGAGTCTCCACAAGCAGAAAGGGAAGTGAAGCAGTGCCTAGAACACTCAGGCTCGGCTCCTGTGGAATCCGTCTTTAGTTTGGACCTTGGGAGAACACACAGTTAAAGTCAGATTTAAAACTTTCCTCTTCGATAAATCTTGTTGTTAGCGCTGGTGCAGGCCTGCCTTGAATCGTCCTGCTATGAGGCCCAGACTGCCAGTGGGACTTCTAACTCCTCCCTCTTCATCTGTACACATCCACGCCCCTTGAATACATGTTTCTAACTCAGTTTCTTTGCTCTACTGGAGTTAAGCACTCCGTCATATCTTCTCCTGTTGCCACCTGCAGGATTTTTTTTTTTTTTGGCTCGGAGTGTCTGGATCGGTGATTGAAAACCATACTCTGCCCCTATAATCCCGCTCAACACCCACTGATAACATTTTATCAGTTCTCTTCTTCTTCTCCTTATTATTCTTCTTCCTCTAATGTGTGTTGTATTATCATTTGTCTTTTTATCTGTCCTGTTATTATCGTTCCAAATCCCTCAGTCAAACATGCATTGTGCTACATTCTTTCTTCCTGCTGCGTCTCGGGTTTTTATAAAAAAAAAAAAAAAAAAAAAAAACAACAACATCCTTTTATGGATTGCCATATAGACCAGCACTACATGTCAAATGCCCGAACATAACTTCTGTTTGTGTGATAATTTCTTACCCACCTTCCAATGATGCTCCTGCAGATGTGTTATGACTACACTGCCTCTATCAGTGCGGCACTGGTGGAAACAGCAGTGTGTAAGCGAACAGCACGACTCTAACTCTTGTGATCTTTTTTTTTTTCTTCTTTTCTCCCAGGTTCTCTTTTACAGCAGTCATACACAGCTGTAAACATTCTTTGAAATGCTAATACAGCTGCTGTGACATTTTTGATGAAGGTTCTTCTAAATATCAGTATGCGTGTGCGTGCGTACGTGTGTGTGTGTGTGTGTGTGTGTGTGTGTGTGTGTGTGTGTGTGTGTGTGGAGAAGTGAAGCTGCTTTAACAAGCACGGCCGCCAACGCTGGGTCATATATTCTGTTGAATTGTCAGTCCTTGTTTGCGACAATGAATCTCAGCTTAAATGACCACTTGCGTCAGTTTAATATATGACAGAAGGTGCATTGTATGTTGTTTCCTGACCATTATATTAACTTCAAGAATTTATGAAAGGGATGATGGGATATTATTTCTCTCAAATACCGTGTATACACCATCTAATGTTGCCTGCCAACAAATGGTGCGAGTTTCTTTTGAAAAGAGACAGTCATAAGAAAAAATAAGTACCCATGGAAAGAGTTGACTTTTATTCCAATATATTTACGTGAGCAAGCAAACCAGAAACGGATGAAAAAAACAAGATTTAAGCACAACCACTTCACCAATGAGGCAAAGACCAGGTTTTTCTGCAATAATGTGCCACAGAAATCTCTTATCAGGCTATGAACCTAATGCCAACTCTGAAGCATGGTGGTGGAAATGATGGTTTTGCTGCTTGACTGCCTTGGGGGGACTCAGCGGCTCACAGTCATTAATTCACCTGTGAATTCAGCATTATATCAAAGAGTGCTCAAAACCTGATGTTAGGCCATCTGTCTGTAGGTTGGGTTTGAAACCACTAATGATAGATTCTGCAAGAAGAAATGCAAGGTTAAGGAAGAGCCCAGTCAAAATGGCGTGAGGGGATTTGAAACAGACAGTATGTGTAAGAAGCCCTCAGACATCTTGCAACTGAGGGAACTTTGTATAAAATGTCCATTTCAGCAAGCTAATGTCAGCCGGCGTGCCTGTGAGAAGTTGCCTCTGCTAAAGGGTGAAATAGGGTGCAAGCCAAGCGTGCTTTTAGTTTGTTCACAAAGTATGCTTTTT
This sequence comes from Echeneis naucrates, assembly GCF_900963305.1. Taxonomy (NCBI): domain Eukaryota; kingdom Metazoa; phylum Chordata; class Actinopteri; order Carangiformes; family Echeneidae; genus Echeneis; species Echeneis naucrates. The sequence goes on from NC_042511.1 coordinate 13,082,611, forward strand.
CACATATGTCAAAAAGCATTTCCATGGAATGCGCCCCCCCCCCCCTCCCCACACAATTTTGAAGTCTAATGAGGCTCAAGATTATTGTTGAGTTCAGGTGTGGTGTGTCCTGCTTGGTCCCTTAAGAATCGTTGTACATCGTGGTTCTTTTCCCGCATTATTTCCTCACAGACGCACATTGCACTTTATTCCCACCTGACTTTCAGTGCTTGAGATTTGACCATGTGAATTTTTAACTAAACGAATGCAGAGGTACAGTAAAATAGACCACCCTCTCAGCTGGAAGGCATTTTATCTGAATGCCATCTTGATAAAATCTCACACACTACACACACGGCACACACATCTAGGCCCAGGATGGATGCGTCATCATCCACTGACTTCCGGTCACGTCTCGGATGTCTTCGAGGCAGCAGAGGACGGGCAGGAGAAGCTAAGAGTGGATGTTCACACGCTATATTTAAAGCACATGCGGACACATACTTCATCAACCTGACTCAACCTTATGCTACTTTTCTCCATTCATCACCATCTACCACCCATCGTTGTCACCCCACATCCCTCCTTCTTAAAAGCCTCTATAACAATCCCAACATGCTCAGTCTTTCTCTGCACATCTAGTTTTAAGATAAAGGGATGCAAACTTTGACAATGCACAGTCTAGCAGCAGGTAAAAGCTAAAAACACTCACTGTGGATTAAATATGGAGTAAATAAATGCGTGTCGGGGTTTCACATATTGGAGATCCTGATTTTGCATCCACTTTGGCTAGTTTTGGTTTGAGATCAGTCCAGCATCACTGCGTCCTCTGCATGTCTGTTATACTGACCTCCACAGCCTTAGATTTCACTACACTGCATAAATAGCAGGATATCAACATACAATGTTTTAGGGACAGTAATGTGTCTCTATATCCTGTGTATCAATAGTGACATAAATTTGAAATATCAATTTCTGTATCTATCAAGCTTTCCAGGCGCTGATAGTGATCAGGGACCCTCCAATGACATACCAAAATTGCATGGGCCTCCCTTATTGTAGCTCCCATCAAACTGCTTCAATTACAATAGAACTGCGTTTCAGCTTCCACCCCCCCGCCTGCCTCCGCAACTCAAATCTGTTGATCTTTCAAACTGTCTCTTTTTTTTTTTTTTTTAACACGCACAGTATACAGCCTATGATATATCCTCTGCACTTTTATGCTTAGTATTGGCTGCCTTCCCTCGGGCTCATTCTTTATTCCCCCCCTTTTCCACACTTTTCCATTCTGAAGTTGCTTATTGAGACATAAGGCATGACTTGTGAAGGCTTTACCAGGTTTGGAGGGGTCATATTCTGCCTCGTTTGCATATATACTGTCACAGTGTAGTTTCTTGAGCCCTGAGGCAATGTGGAGTATTGGATGTATGGGTGCCGTAACGCATGCATTACGTGCTGAGAAACACTGAGTGGAAAATAGCCATGCGGACACATGCAGAGGCAGACACCCGCTGGCTCCTGTGAATTTTGCTACTTTTTACCCTTTTTTTTAACCCTCTGCTTTACTATTTTGTACTCGTGTGCAGGCTTTTTTTCAATTGGAACCCTTTTCCAGTTTAAAACAAACATTCATTCATTAATCTACCACTCATCAATTCCGGGAGGTTGCCGGAGCCAATCCCAGCTCACACTGGGTGAGGTCGGGGTGCACCCTGGACAAGTTACCAGTCCATCACAGGGCCGACACACAGAGACAGGCAGAGACCAACAACCACTCACACTCAGACCTACGGACACTTTAGAGTCACCGGTTAACCCAAATGTCTTTGGACGATGGGAGGAATGGGAGACATGCAAAGGGAGAACATGCAAACTCCGCACAGAAAGGCCCCAGGCCGGGAATTAGACCTACAACCTTCCTGCTGTGAGGCAACAGCAGTAACCACAATGCCGCCATGCTGCCAATAACAAACATTCATACATATGTTTTGGCCTTTATTGGATGGGATAGCTTAAAGAGTGACAGGAAGTGGGGGACAGAGAGGGAAATGACACTTGCTGGAATCGAACCTGTATCACCAACAAGGACCTTGTAGCATCCTGTTTATGGAGCACATGCTCTGCCCACTATTGCACCAGCGCCCCACCTGCAGTGAATGGTAATGCTTCTTTTCCAAATCACAATATATTTCCTCAAAGTGCTTCCAATAAAAGGTGCTCACATAAAAAAGCAAGACAACCTGGACATCAAGAGCAATTAAAAAAAAACAAACAAAAAAGTAAAAGAAAGAACATACAGAAAAGAATAACAACCCAAAGGACAGGAATAAAATTAAAAGCTAACAATACAGTTAAAACGAGCAATACACGTTAAAAACCAGAGGTAAATATGAGCATAAAGTCGATGAGTTTTCAATATTTGCAATGATTCAGCGAATCTCAGTGTTTCACGGTGTGATGATGTGACCGCTGCAGAAATATTTTATGTTCAGTCTTAACCAAGATCATCAAACTGAAGAACAAAATATGGCCTCTGGCATTTCCCTCCAGAGCAACATCTAAGTTAAGTGATCATATAGTGTTATTTCAACACTGTACATTTAATATGAAACCAAAGTCAGAGAGAGTGGACAGCATTAGTTTGATATAATTATAACTGAAGGGGCAAAATCCTCCTCGATACATTGATTGAATTAGAGCACACATTCACAGGGGCCTACACACACACACACACACACACACACTTACTCATACTCACACAATCCTGTTCATTTTTATATCACTTTAATGTCCCACTACATAACAGCAAACCTTTTAAACTCTCTCGATCTCCTACAGGATCTTTTACATAAAACTGAGACCATATAACATCCTGGCGTTTTAATGATGCATGCACACAGACGGCTCTTACCGGGGTGAAGTTCATGACTTTGAGGATCCAGATGGTCAGTGCCAGGTTGACAATCATGGTCACAAGAAGCAGCAGGATGAAAAAGTACAGGCATCTCTTCCTCCAGCCGTAGATTCCCACCGCCGGGTAAACCTGGGCACCGCACACCGACGCCCCCCGCTGGTGAAGCGGGTTGGCCTGTGCTGCAAGGATATATTGCTCCTGGGTCATCTGAGAGAAAGAGAAATATGATGATATGTGTTAAGATCGCAAATTTTAATGAGCTCTTTCAGCTCAAAACTGATGTTGATCAACTCATCTCTTCAACAGTGACAATCCATTTTGAGAGAATATTGGATATGAAATGTATCCTTTCAAAATTAGATTTTGAAGGAGAAACAGAGGAAGAATTGAGCTCTGCATGTTTATGACTCCTTTTTTTTTCCATCAGTGCAGCACAGACAAAGATAATACACAGAGGTCGCGCTGGAGGGAAGGATGGAAACAATACTAAAGGGTTAAAGATAAAGGGGAGACGCAGAAAATGAGTGGACTGAATTGAGGACGATAGAGGTGAAGCATAATAGATCTAAGGAAACTGAGACTGAAAGAACGGGAGTGAGTGGCAAGAGAACGACCAAAGCACGATAACGGTAAGATAGAGGCAGAGCTGTGACGTAGCGAGATAGCACACCATCAGGTAGTAAGAGTTAGAAAGAGATGATGGAAAGAGAGACAGAAAGGGAGTGAGGGGGGGGGGGGGCAGATAAGACGGCAGAGGAGGACAGAGTCCATTAGTTGTAGTGGAGCAGGAGGAGTCACTGGCAACAAGAGATATGGACATCGGCTGCAAGGAACTACTATCTCTGCTATCTCTAACTCTTTTACTCTCTCACAGTGTCTGCACCTCTCTACCTCAAAATTTCTCTCTCACCCTCTCCCTAATTCACATCCTATCTCAATTCAGCGCCTCTCTCTCTTTATCAGTCTCTTCCTCTCGCTTTCTCTCTCTCACTCACACCCACACGCACATTGCATCTTTGCTTGCTGAAACAGCATGACCTTAAACCTCAGCAACTTCATTTATTTTCCATCCTTGGATGGCCATAAGAAGCATTCATCAGAAAAAAATACTGACCTTTGCCTTGCCTGTAAATAAATAAATAAAATTATGTATATAAATCTTGAGGGACTTACAGCATCTCGGGATCTCAACACTCATATTGAGAAGCTACTTAAACTAGTTGAAAATAGCTAGCTATAATTTTGTGAACTAGCTATAATCAGTCCAATAGTCTTTTGAAGAAGACTTCGCAGTTGGGTTTCCTTTGCACTCTTGGAACCATTTTCCAACTTAATTGAGTTAAACTGTGAGGGAACTGTTATAAAACAGGGCGAAAATGCAACAAGCTCACGCTCGATTGTGTCTCGGATGCAAAGAAGAGGCAATCGAGCAAATTATCTCCAAAGGTGCAGAAAAATACAAATTCGGCTGCATTAACTGCTATGCATAAATTCAACGTGTAGCAATTATTCAAATTATCAGCTATTTATTTGTTGAAAAATGGATAATGAGAGAGAGGCAGCATTGAAGGAGGCAATGAAAACATACATTTAAATCTGTTTTTTGGGGAAAAGAAAGACGAATCGACCTCTACTGTGAACACAAAGTTGGCAGGTCTTAGTTTGGAATGTAATCCAACCAATTTAGATCTGGACACAGTTTGGATATGAGGCATTTGTTAAAGTGGAAAGATGGCTCAATGTTGGTCAATGTGTGTAAATTGGGTGAACTGGGTGGATTAATGATGTGAAGTGATTCAGTTCTCCTGCAGTATTTGCAGCTGGTTTCATTTTTTTGTGTACATGTGTCGAGTGTGTGTATATTGACTTGATAGCAGGGCGTTGCCATGGCATAGGGTCTTTTTGGGTCAGCTATGGAACATTTTATCTCAGTATTTGCAATCCACATCATTGAAACAATGTCTGAGTGTGTGTACCTGCATGCTGCTTTGTTTGCTGTGCATGTGAGAAGATTCTCTGTGGAGCCCACAGTTACATTTTCTTCTCGCATTTATCAACAAATGACAATCCATGGACGGGTGTGTTTGTGCTCGTAGCTGTTTCTCAATCCTGCCACTTCTTCAGTTACACTGTGAAATAATACTGTATGCATCATCTTTTATGCTCCCCCATGTCTCACTTTTCACACATCCCGACTTCCTACCCTTCTCCCTGTGCGCATTGTTCCGCATCCCGTGTCCACGTTTTATTAAGTGGTGTCATTGCTTTCTTACTTTCCACCCTGTCAGTCCACTTTCCTCATACTTCCTTCCTCCTCCCTCCTTTCCTCATCCGATGCATTTCTTAGATTGAACTGACAACAGAGTGATCAATCAATCCCATGGTGCACCACAGCCTGGAGGCCTTGCACAGTGTGACCTAACTTTATTAACATCATAATATATTGACAGCCATGAAAGCAACAGCTGAGAGCCACGTCACCATGGTTACCGTTTCAACATGCTGTCCACTGTGATCCAGTAATGATCTCATCAAAGCCAGCAGTCATTTGTTCCATGAGCCTGCTTGAAATTAGACTTCATATATCTCTGTCTGTATATAGCAGGATTTTTCAGTTTTCATAATGCTGTGGGACGTTTAGAGGTCAGTAAAACATAATTTAAGGATCAAAATCAACGTACCCTACATTAATTATTGGCTAAATTCATCTCAATTTGCCTAAATGTCTGCATCCTAAGAACATGGAAAGTAGCACATTTGGGAAAATAAACTTGTGAACTCCTTTTCGCACGTTTTTAACAGGGGTTACTTCTAACTACGCAGTGGCTTAGATTTGGTTGACACACAAGCGGCATCACTGAAAAAACAGATGTCAGCGTGAGCAGGTTGATACGGTCAGTGATCAAATTCATCCAAATTCACGTAGTGGTCACACCATAATATACTCTGAGACGGTGTCCCCTTGCGACGCAAGAAAAAGGGTGATTGAGATCCTGACAACCCCCCAAAAAACAAGCAAAAGCTAAACACTGAGAGCTAATGAGAGGTGAGAGGACTGGGGTTCTTACTACTTGAAGTCTCTCTATATGAAGCTGCTCAAAAGATGAAAGGCAATTTCATGCACACTTTCAAAATCCATTATAGCAAATAGGCAATCATAAATTTGCCATCATATAGTGAGTTCATCGGAGCTCTTTGTAGTAGGTATCGTCCACGGGCGGGGATATCGTCACAGGGAAAGACTGTAGCTTCTCATGTGAGAACTTCAAATTTGGCTTCAGTTCCACAGGCAAAATGAAGTTTTTAACCGTGTCCGGTAAGCGACATTTCAGAGGAATGGACGCTAACGAGCGGTGCCATCCTTTCTCATTATGTAACTTAATGAATATTAATGCATGTGGGATGTGTGTGTCAAGTCCGATTGGGCTTGGTGGAAATCACGTATAAAGGCAGAGAGTAGGAACAGGCACACACGTGTGCTGCCTGATAATGTATGTGAAATTTAGATGAATTGACAGACGGGTGGATATGGTGAACTTGATGGGGAGACATGGGAGGGTGGTGAATAAAGGAATAGACTTGAAGATGCAAATAAATAAATTAACTGACAAAAAAAAAAAATAAATAAAAAAATCAGACAGCTTAAGATTGAGTTTCATAACCAAATTAATGTCATAGTTTTAATTAGTATTCACGTGCCGCAGATTGGTGCTGCTTCTATTTGTGAAGTGCTGTGGGCGATCTGACGTATCTGTCAGCCAGCATCACACAGCCTCTTCTCCCATCTGCTTAGACTCAAGACCACTACATCAATATCCGATGGCCTTGACATTCTCCTTCCTTTTCTCTCGTTGCAAAGAGATTAAATGGCGAGGCATGAGTTACAGTTGATACAAAAGTTTTATTGAAGACAGGAATACAACTCAGTAGCACCTCAACAGCTCGCACCCATTCTACTCCTTTTAGACTGTCCACACAGAACATTCATTCACTTTCCAGGTCACCAGGGGTGCTGGAGCCAATCCCAGCTCACACTGGGCGAGGGGGGCGGGGTCAGGCCTGGACAGGTCGCCAGTTCATCACAGGGCCAACACACAGAGACCAACAACCACACCTACAGGCAGTTTAGAGTCATCAGTTAACCTAAACATGATGTCTTTGGACGGCGGGAGGAAACCGGAGTACCTGCAGGAAACCCGCACAGAGAACATGCAAACTCCACCAGGAATCGAACCCATGACCTTCTTATTGTGGATATTGTGGGGCGACAGTGCTAACCACTATGCCACTATGCTGCCCGTGTGCAAATACACAGTGTATAAATACCCACTGAATTGACAAACACTTTTCAGTAGGTGCAACACCCCATCCCAACAGGCTATGGCCTTAATGTATTTATAACACAGCGGCTGTTTGTGTGAACCATCATAACCTTAAATACCTTGCCTTATGTTGTGTCCGCTGTTGTTCTCTATTGATTTATTTGCAAGTGAGTGGGAAAACGGCTTTGATGGTCAGACTGTGATGGCACAGAGAGATTGCATCGCACCAATGAAAATGTTGACGTTCCAGCCCATTAGTACTCACTAGTCACAAATCAGACCTGTTTTCGAGTTCTGCATTCATGCTGATTTTATCTACACATTTGTGGAGTGTTTGTAATGGTCCTTACTACTCCCCGTGCCTGCGTGGGTTTCCTCCCACCGTCCAAAGACATCGTGTTTGGGTTACCTGGTGTCTGTAGGTCTGAGTGTGAGTGTGAGTGTGAGTGGTTGTTGGTCTCTGTCTGTCTCTGTGTGTTGGCCCTGTGATGGACTGGTGACCTGTCCAGGGCTGACCCCGCCCCCCTCACCCAGTATGAGCTGGGATTGGCTCAAGCAACCCCCACGACCCAGAAACAGATGAGCGGTATAAGATGAATGCACTCTAAGAACAGTGGTCATAAATAAACTAACAACGCTGCTTTCTGCTTTGTGAGTAATGACTGCTAGATGTTCTGTCTCCTCTTCGATATATATTTACTAAAGCTGAAAATGCGCTGTCTTAATAAATCTTAGCCCCTTCTTTCTCATTTCCACATTATTCTAGAGTGTTATTGTGTTGAAATATTACTTCAACATCAAAGGTTTTTGTCTACTGCTAGGCAACCATTGGTCTCTGTTGTACACTCATCACGAGTGATTTATGACTTTGAGTAGATCCTTCTGTTGTGTGCCTTGTATTTGTAAGCACTGATGTGCATATGCTTATGGATTTGCATGAACATTGGACGGCATGTTTCAATGGCCTTTTTCTTGCTGTTCAGCGGTTTTAGCTGCTAATGCTAGTACCTTTTGCTGATGAGTTATTACTCGAAGGAATTTATGTTTCTGCTCATCTCACTTGTGTAAATGTTGGACTTGCTTCCCGTAATTTATCTGTTTTACATGTCATAAGGTATATGAAAAGAAAAGCATGCATTCTCTCTGCAGTAATGTCTTCATAATTACTTTATCATTCCATTTACCAAATACGTCAGATTTTCTTTTTCTTCGAAAAGGACATTTTGATATTTTGATACGTCAATTTGATTAAATTCTGTGTTGGCAAAGCATTTGTAGTCAACAGTCAAATAATGAAAAGCAGCTTGATAATGACTTTATTTTTCATTTCATTTACCAAATTATTTCAATTTTCTCTTTGTTCAAAAAAGATATTTTGTGGTTGTACAGATAATTAAAACATTTTTTTGGAAAAGGACGTGTAGTAAACAATAATACAGAAAATCATATGCATCACTGTAGAGACAGACAGACAACAGCGAGGGATTTCATGTCAAAGACTTACACATTCAACAAAAAGGTTGGTGTTTTCATACATTTGCATACATTTTTCATATGTATGCAATTGTGTTGGTGCCAATGTGATAAAACTCGGAGCCAAGCAAACTAGGAACAACCTATCTTGGCTGCAGGTTCCTGGTTTGGACAGTCTACCATCCCTTTCTTTCACTGCGAGCAGTCAGGTGTTGAGTCGGTGGATGGATCACAGACACCGTCACACACACAGTAACCTCCGCAATCAAAGTATTGCTACTCGCAGGTGCACGCACACACACACACAAATAGGGATCCTGTACGGTGAGACGTTCACGCTTCCCACTCATTTACAACGTTCTGGGGAAGACTTCAAGGACAACTCTCGCTCTTCTGAATGCAAAAATGTTCTTTGTGACGACACTTGTTGAAATAAATTCATAGATTAATGGATGAAATGTAAAATTTTAACTCTTAAAAAAAAGAAAAACATGCAACACAAACACCACAGAGACTTGATGAAATATCTCCATAGGTGACGCTCATTGAGGTAAAGTATTCCCTGCACCCTACACACGAGGTTTGAGCCAACCGCAACAGCGGGCGTCTACCTCGAAGGATCTTTGTCCTCACAGTGGCAGCAGTCCCCACAGGCTGGCGAATGTTCAGGTCCAAGTTGTTATGTCACGCAAGGCACACTTGCACACAACTAATCCGAAAACACAACAGCTGTTGCCACGTGAGCAATCTGTGATGCCCACCGTTTTTAACAAGCCAAAACAGGGAAAAATACAAATATTAAAACATTCTATATTGCAAAATAGTAACAACAGTTAATATACTGGATATAATTGTTGCCACTTCTGCATTAATGCAGTCACGATAGGCTTATATATGAACACTGAGCACTCCTGTTCCCTTTTCATGGAAAAATATGTCCCTCCGTTTATCAGGAATTGATGAGCCTCACGCAGTGTGTAATCAAATCAAGTTAATATCTTCCACAGGCACATGCTAATCTAAGTCTCAAGTATTATCTGCTTTATTTCTAAAGAGAATAACATGTCCAGCTTCTTGTTGAAGCAGTGGCATATTTTCCTGTCCATAATTATTGTGTGTGTTCATTATAACAAAGATATGTTATCCATGTAATTTAACTGAGCGCTCCTGGTCTACCACTATAACCAGGTCGGCTGTGGGTTGAACGCAGGATGCAAACCGTGGTCTCCTCCACTTCTGAGGTTGAATGTTTATACTCCCATCCATCATCCAAGCCCTTTGCACTCTTAGCGTCACACTCTGAGTCCAAATTAAAACGTTGGTTGTTTTAAGTGCTGTCAACAAACATATAAGCCGTGGTGTTTCCGGAGAATACAGCCTCCTTCATTGTGTTTTCGCTGTTCATCCTTTGTTTTGGTGAAACTCTGCTTTGGTTCTGAATGGGATGCTTTCCACTACCAGCTCTATTTATAGAGGCTTCATCGAGACTCCAGAGTGAACATTTGCTCTCATTTTTCTCTGTCTGGCTTTATGTCTGTCCAATCATGTCTTTGGTTTTTTCAGGACCCATGAGACTAATTAGTGGATGATGGAAATGAAAAACGAAAACAAGAGAGCCCTGATGAGAAGGAGATACAGAAGGAGCAAAGGAAAAGTAGGGATCCTGATGTTACTTTGTGATTGGCAGCTTCAATCTTATTGATGATCAGTCTGGTCAGCAGGGAAGTTTCCCGACTACAGACCAGCTGTCGACTCATGGCGTTGTATCTCCCGGGCTGCTAGAAAGGATATTTGTGTAAGTAGGTAGTTGAAGGATGAATGGGTTGTAAAGCTCCATGGTTGTATAAAATTGGTTAAAAATTGATGGTTGGGAACCGCTATCCTCTGTCGTTTCCCCGTAGCAGACCTCCAAGCACATTGGCAAGTGCATGTTTATACGTTCTATCTGTTAGGCACAGATAGGTGGACCAAAAAAAAAAAAAAAACAAAAAAAAAAAAACAACACAGTGTTTCAGCTGTAATTTTAGTTTGGGGGAAGGAAAAAACATATCTCTTTCAACTAGTTCACATGTCACTTACCATGCTCTTAGAATAAAATAGCGCAAAACTCATCCTCTTATTTCAAAGGGCACTTTATCCAATATTTGAAAGGACTGAAAATATTTTGTCTGTCTGGCTGTCAAAATAAAAACTACCCAGAGAGCCTTTCAATTCAGAACATATACTATCTGTTCTCCAGTATTTGCTATTGGCAACCTCTAAATTATTAAGGAGTGACTGAGTCTTACTGTATAATGGTTACAAGTACAAGGTGAGACTGATAGCTGGGTTGTAGTTCATTGTTTTATTCATTCATCCATCTTCTATCGTTTATCTGCTTCTGGGTCGTGGTGGCTGCTGGAGCCAATCCCAGCTCACACTGGGTGAGGGGGCGGGGTACGCTCTGGACAGGTCACCAGTCCAACAAACAGAGACAGAGACCAACAAACACTCACACTCTCACTCAGAGTCACCAGTTAACCCAAACATGATGATGACGGTGGGAGGAAACCGGATTACCACACAGGCACGGGGAGTATTTGTCAGACGAGACAGGCAGCTAGCCTTGCTAGAATTTAAATTTTTTTTATATTTCCCTATTGAGACGTTATAACATTTTTATAAGCTTCCAGCTGTTTTATCCTGGTATTGTAATGTGCACTGACTGACAATAATAAATAAGCACTGCTCAACCTTAAGAATCTGTCGACTGCTGGGTCTCTGACAGATGATTCAACTTGTTGACTTTCAGGGGGGGGCTCTAACATTCATCATAGAGTTGGTAAGAACTCAGTTGTCTTCACCCATGCTCTAAGCCTATTTATCTTGACACTATATGACATTTTTACTGTTGAACATTTGTATTGTCTTCTGTGGAGTCTCAGGTTTCTGTAAGGGCTTCAGAGAACACGGGAAAAAGGAAACTATGCAGAAAATGTTTTCATCCTTTTATCCTTCTCCTCCTATTTGAGATGTTCAGACAAAAATAAATGTTTCTTCTGAACATTTTGGAAAGCATTCCTTCATGACTGTGCACTGAGTCACATCAGATGAACTCTAGATTTCACGAATACTGCGGATTTACTTAAGTATTTCAGCACCAAGGACAGCTCTGGTGCTGAATCAGCAATCATGGTCCCAATGTTGTGAAATTGCGGTTGTAAACACTTTATGGCTTGCTTACAAAGTGACAGATCTTTACCACATGGAATTTGTAGCAGTCAGCGCTACGCTGTATTGGAGCTTTGTAGGTATTCATGGCCTTCGTCTCTCTTCTGATGGCAGTATTATGCCTTTTTTTTTTTTTATTGTGCCACTGTTGTCACATGATCCACTGTGTTACATATGTCCATGCACTACTTTGTCACAAACCTAGTGAGTGAGTGAAAGTCCAGGGACGTTTTCACATCATGCAAAACCACTTTCTCAAATGATCAGGATTGATGTTAATAATGCTATTGCTTTGCTTAGAAGCACTGTGGGTAACGTCTGCCAAGTCATATTGCTGCCGAAACTTGTTGGGATTAAGAAATTCCCCCTGTTTGTTCTTTCTGTTTCATTCTATTTGTCCATCCTACTCCCCCTGAATTGTGTTTCATTCCCCATCCTTGTTCTTCCAGTATCGCTCATTTCCTTTTCAAGGCCCTCCTCCCTCCCCATTCCCACTTTCTGGCAGGCTGCCTCCCACTGAGTCTGTATCTGTCAGTCAAAAAACTGCCACTGTTAAAACCGCCAACAACAACAGGCTTAAACTCGGGTTTTTCCTCCTCCTGAAGAGATAGATGAAAAGCGTAATGGAAAGAGAGTTTTCCGGCGATGCAGTCTGCTTTTTAAAGCTCTCTGAAGCTCACAACAAAAGCTGATGAGTGAATATGCTGTTACCCGGTGTGGTGTGGGAAAAAAAATTAGCACATCAAATCAGTACATAAAGGTGAAGATTCCTTCATGCTACAAAATCTGGGTGTCTATCATGGTAACTGTGCGCAGTTTTGCAACTGAGCATCAGTTCAAATGTTATTAACTAAAAGAGTTTATTTTCAGTAATGTGCATAGGATCAGTCACACTTTCATACGGTAAAAGACAAGTTTCTTCTGCCTTCTTTCATCCACCCACAGTTAAAAGTGCAGTAGAATACATCTCATCATTTCCAGAGTTGCATATTTTTCATATAGGTACACAGAAAATTAGAGTAGAGTAGGGTTATTCCGATTTCTGTTCTTTTTTTTTTTTTTATTCAAACGCGTTTGGATTTTTTTAAATTATTTATTTATTTTTTTTGGTTTGAGTATTTCAAGTGTAGAAAGGTCAAATGTGGTTATGATTTGTTTTCTGACAAATTTCTGACAAAGATTTAGACAGTTTTGTCCGAATGGAGTCGCAAAAACGTAGCTGTCCAAGATAGTGAACCCAGCTGTGAATCAGTTCACATGTGCCAGTAACCTCAGCCCACTCTGGCCTACAGTAGCCCACAGAGAGCATTAACGAGAAAACACGTCCGTCCTATCGTGCTAAACTTCAAATTCAAATGAATCGATTTATTGCCCAGCCTTATCAGGGCCTAACAAAATCAACAAACTTAAGCTGCTTGCATGTTTCCTCGAGAAATTATCAAAACACAGAGATTTTATACTAACTATCCAACATATTCTCAACTGTGAAAAATTCTCAATTTTCATTTCTAAGGTCACCCACAGCCATGCCTTCTGCTAAAAGCCTATTACAAAATGTATGCCATGGCAAAGAAGTCGCCACTCAAATCACTGTGTAAATGAAGCTAGCGATGAAAGCAGTGTTTCAAACATGCTGAGTGCCATAAAGGACGGAAGTGAGAATGACAATAGAAGTTATAATGGAGAGTGTTTGCGTGCTGGGTGTTGCAGAAGCAAAGATAAGAGCTGTGACTTTGAAAAAAGGACAAGAAAATAACTGTCCCCCTCTCCTACTGCGTTATTTCTGAAGGGGAGGATAGAACAATTGTAAAGACGGCTGTGCAGATTTATGTGTGTGTGAGATAGTGACACTTAACAGAGAGTAGTGAAAAGAGGGATCACATGAAGGGGGTGGGATATTTCCAAGGGCAGACATGCTGCGAGAGATGTGATGGACGCCTGCTGTAAGGGCGTCACATGCTTGTGGGTGTGCATGTGTGTCTGAGTAAATCTTACCCAGTGACAGAATCAGCACACGGGCTTTATGGCCCTGCTCAGTGAGCTGGCCCTCTCCATCATCACCAACGCCCCCCAACACACATTAATACGCTCGCACACGCACACTTTTCTTCCTGTGTGATGTATGTCTCTGTCTATCTTTGTTTCAAAAACGCACACACAACTCTTTTGCTGTACGGTCTAATTTTTAACACCACGCTGAACAGACATTAATTCTCTATCATGTCCTCAATAGCACCCATACAGTGTGTACCAGTTCGTTCGTTCGTTCGTTCGTTCATTCATCTTCTACTTCTTATTCATTTCTGGGTTGCGAGGGGTGCTGGAGCCAATCCCAGCTCACGTTGGGGAAGGGCGGGGTACACCCTGGACAGGTCGTCAGCCCATCGCCACCAGTTCATACAAATTTTCACAACTACTACTTTGAGAGTCTAAATGGGGGTAAAGGCAAAGATGAATCTTCTTTTCTCTTCCCATAAGTCCTCTTTTTATCTCTAACGGCAGAAATAAATGAATGCAGTCTTTCCCCTTCCAAAAGGTCTCACAAAAAAGGAGCTTGATTGACCAAAATATTTGCTCGTCCCGAAAAGGTATTTTCTTGACCTGACCACATATGAAAATTTAGTTTGTTCTACTTTTCTTTATATTAGGACATTTGTTTGTAAATTAAGTCTCAGGATGTTGATACTAAACCCCAACATGCAGCACATGTGCATGCCAAAGTTAAAGATCGTGATTCTTAAACTGGTATTCTACATTATCGGCAGAAAACCTTTTGTTAACTGCAAATGCGACACAGTATCAGCGTTCATCCTCTTTGTGCCTCTGCTTTATCTCTGTCTTTAGCGTTACCTACATCTTTCACCGCTTCTCTGCTTTCTCTCGCCCTCCAGCCTTCTGTCTCTGTTGCCATCACTCACTCCACTTGTATTTCTTTCTGACTTCTATCCTAATTGAGTTGTGCATTGTCAGCCCAGCAGACCTACTCAAAGTTCCCTTTCATTGCTTTGACCAGAGAGTGTATGTGTAAATGATGTGTGTGATGTACGTCCAGCAGTCACTCATGTCCAAGTCCCTCCTCGGAGCACTCGTACATCAACCTGTGAGCCCAGCACAATGTAATGAAATGAGGAGAGACTGGCTGACAGAAAGGGGATGAAAGAGAGAAATAGAAAAAGGGAAATTAGTGACAAGGAGACAGTCATATCTACCTCATTTTTTTTTTTTTTTTTTTAAATCTTTCTCTCTGCCATTGTAACCTTTCCCACTCCATCAAAAAAGCATCCCTCAGCTACGATCCAAAATCTGCTTCATTTAAAATTGCTCGGCCCGTTACCTCCACCTCATTAATATATATGTTATCTGTAATGTTGTTTTATCAGCATGTCGTGACAATTCACTCCGTACCTACAAACATATTAACTTCTGTCTTTCATATTCAGCGCTTGAATTTGAACATTAAATATTACCCCTTCCATATCAAATGGAACTCTACATTTATTTTAGAGACAGAATGGAAATGAGGGACCATTACATAAATCTTGGAATTAAAATAAAGTCTGTTAATGTCCTTTTTCTTACTCCTATTCCATTTGTTCAGTCGATGGTCTGAAACTTTGAAAATGCCTGAGCTTTCAAAGAGTGTGGTCCAGTCCTACCCTATTTGAAAATTGAATTGAATAATAATTTATATTCAAATTGTTGTTGCTTCTTTCTTATGTGCAGGTGCAGCTTTGAGGATGCATTTCTTTATTTACTCCGAACATGGGTGTACACTGTCATCTCAAAAACACACACACACACACACACACACACACACACACACACACATACTGTGAATCTATATAGTCATCTTCAAGGACAGCCTCTGGTACTGGCTATCAGTCTGACATAAAGCTTCTGGTGTTCTGCTACATTCTCCAAACTGCCCGCATCTAGAAATAGCACGTCAGGTTAGAAGGACATGGCACACGCAAATGAGCCAGTTTTCTGAAAATTCAATTGAAGATTCAATGAGATGCTCATGTTTGTTTGTGGGAACAAAACAGTCTGAGCTGATTTTCTGGTTTAAAAGCTGATGTGGGAGTATGGCCAGATGGATGGATATATATTATCCTAAACAAAGGGCCAGAGGAAATATAGAGCTATATGGACCAGCGTACAATGCTCCCAAATTTAATGATTAATACGTAATTTTATTTAAAGGTACTATACACATTTTGGCCAATAATAATACAGATCAGGTGACCCAACCCTAACCCCAATGTATGCACTCTATAAAAACTATAAGCATAAGAAAGGGTGACAGTGCTGGTCATAAGTAAATCAATTCATTCAGTTTTCCTGCTAAGCAAATTTTAGGCTGTTGGTGTTACTCATCTCGTGATTTGGAATGTCCTGATGGAAGGAAGCTGTATGTGTCCCAGTTTGCTTTGGATAACCCCAAATCATGTTGAACTTTTCATTTCCCGAGATCTGCCGCTCTTCATCTGCCCAGTTTCATCCAATGCTCACCTCTTTCACATTTGTAGTAACTCCCCTTGCTCCCCCGCCCGCTAACACACCTGATCCCCGTTCCTCACATCGCCCACCATGTTTGTATCTGCCGCTACAATCCTGGCCATCGGTACAAGGAAACAGGGTGTCAGGTAGGCGAGGTAGCTTCAGGTTTTAACCCTGGATTTTCGTGGTTAAGACAGTGGTGCACTGCTTTCCGGGATTCATCACCATGGTAACTTACAAACTTATCCTGCCTCAAGGCATGTTATATTAGAGTTATTAGATGAGCACCATCAATGCGCCTGCTGACCATAGAAAATCGCATCAAGATTTGCCTAAGATCCCAGCAGCTCAGTGCGCTGTCTGCGAGAGGTCTCTTAGAAGGGGGAAGAAAGCTCAGATACTGGAAAACGCCTTAATCTCTTTGACTTTCATGACAATTTTTTTGTGGGAATGACCCTCGTTATTGCAGAGTGTTTGCTCTTCAGCAGGAGTAAATTGTTAGACAGTGCATTCATCGCCACAATAGTCAGCCAGCTCCCAGTAGCTGGTGGGCAGATTGAATACTGCTTACTCTTCCCCCAGCGCTTCCTCAACAGCTGTGAATCCAAGGTGGCAGGGTGACAAGAAGGCAGGAAGAGGCAAAGCCATAAGCAAAAGCCAATGGTTCACATTTCTAACAACTGCTCCCCACTCAACAACAACTCAGCTGAAAAACCACATCTGGTTATTGGCAGATCATGAGGAGTGCGACGCTAGCAGTGCTGCCAACCACAGTCCTTGACAAGAGACCACATACCTGCAGCAAGCACAGCGTTAGAAACAGCCGGCTGAAGATGAATTTAAATAGGGTAAAATTGTTATTCACGTCAACAGCAATGAAATGCAAATGTCAGACTCTCTTTCACGTCTTTTCTGACTGCTGATGCCACGCAGAGATGCATGTCACCATTCAACCCCCGAGTGCCAAGGTGGTGTCCAACAACCATGATAATTGGTCCATTCCCTGCTGGGTGGAAACTTAAAAAAATCTGGGTGAATTAATTAGGACAAACACCAACTACCTGCAGTTGCGGTTTTACATGCTTCCCTGCGCTTTTCTGAGTGGAGTCTTCTGCCGTAAAGCCCTCAGAAACTAAGAATTAACTTATGTGACAAAACAAACCAAGAAGTAAATGGGGTTTATTGAATCCCTACTTGTCAATGATCTGATCAAATATGATGACTTAGTTTTCATATTCTTCAACACACAGGCCAATGAGTTTTGTCAATCCAATTTCTGAATTACCCCTTTAGGCAAAATTTAGTTTCATCATGATAGTGGGTGATCAATCAACATTCATGTGCAGTAGATGATGACATCAACAGTCCCTGCCTCGCATATAATCCACTGTCGGCTTCAATTTGCTTTTTTCAAAATGTAAATGAATCCGCTCACTGTATTAATCACAGCCTCGATCTTGTTCTGACTGTTTCTTAGGAATAGTGTTTAACATTTCCCAAAACCTATTTCTCCCTCTGCTCCGGCCATCTTCGTTAACATTTCAGTTCACAATTATAGATTACACCGCATAATGCTCTATCCAAATTTTAATGTGGAATTTGTCAGGAAATTCACTGATGACAAAGTTGTGTCTAGCTACCACACATATTGCTCCCCACGATGCCAGATCTTCGCAGTATTTGTAAGGTTTCTGTCCAGCTCTGTATCTAGGCTGACAAAAAGTCTTAGCTCCATTGGGGCATCTGTTCAACCAAACTTCAGTAGTCATTCATTTATGTGCTTCTACAATTAAAATTTTGGCTATTGGAGAAAAAAAAAAAAAACAAAGCAATCACCACGTTCCTCCAACACGTAGTAGTTTTTTCCATTACAGTGGCCTTGGAATCGATTGTAACTGGATTTCTATGAACTCAACTTTAGGCCACATGCTCTTGAGGCAGATGTTTAGTCCATCACAGACCATGATCCGATCCTTAACACTTGAGTTTCACACCAGGGAGGGCTTGTCTTGATAGCAGTGGTCCTTTAATCCACCTTGGATTTCCCGACTCTTTCACTGTCGTTATCCAAATAAAGAACCTCCCAAACTGCCTTTCACCTCTGAAAAGTTGCAAAAATTGGAAACGTCTGAAAGAATGATGAAAGGGTAGTCCATGCATCTCTCAGCTCAGGGCTGGATGACTATAATTCTTGGTGATAAGGATGTCCCAGTTACTCAGAAAACCCCTCCAGCTGACTCAAAATGCTGTAGCACGGACGAGAATGAGGAAAAGAGATCACAAGTCTCTTGTGGTAACTTCTCCGTACTGGTTCTGTGTGAAATGAAAGTACAACAGAATCTAAAATCCTCCTCCTCGTCACCTAGAAAGCTGTTGCACCATCATGCACCGTCACATCTCACAGAGCTCACAGTAGCAGGTTATCCCAACAGACCACTGCTCTCAGGACTCCAGGTCTGCACTTCATTCCTTAGCTTCCTAGGAGTAGACTTGGAGGCAGAGCCTTCAGCTGTCGGACTCCTCTCCACATTACCTTCCTCTTCAATAAAGCTTCTACTCAGTCAGGTGATCCCCGAAGCATCTCTTAGTAATGCTGCTGTAGGCCGTAGTTGATGATGATTATAATGATGCAGGTCGATCCTCCCTCTCTGCCTGTTTCCTGCTGGCCTCTCTGCCACTTACTAAAGGCATAAAAAAAACCAACACACACACACACACACAAACCGCATCAATAGATTAAGATAGACTACAAACGTGCCCTCAAGGCTTAGACAGCTTCGCTGTCTCACCTTTGAGCAATGCGGGTGCCTATTACATCAGAGAGGCTTCATGCTGAGGGTGGACAGTAGCGTGCTGTCACTCCAAATGCAGTGGATATATAGAAAGTGTTCAGCAGCGTTGACCTCGCTGTGCTTTCACTGCAGGCCTTCTCGTGTTAACTTGCCTTCATACACAGCTCACCTGTGTCTAAAGACAACAGACAGATGCCTCTATCCAGCTACACAGCGCTGACCTCTGCCTGCTGTTACCATGGCGATATGATTTATTAATTAGTCTGCTCTTTGAATGGCTTGTTAAAGGACAAATCTAATGAGGTACTTGTAGATGAGAGAGGTGGAAGTGATTTATCACTGATGCCAATCACCCCTCACACATAACACTCAGACGAGATAAACTCACAAGTGCCCGCAGGCACAGACTCACAAAGTCCCAAACGCTGATTTAACATTCCTCTACAATGGTGTCAACCCTGAACATGGTCAAAGTGTCCCTGTTACAGCTCCGGGGTCACAGCAGTCCGCTCAGCTGTGATTCAGCAACATAATACGACAGAGTTAGTCCAGCAATTTTGTAATAATTGAGCGCCTGGAAAGACACTGAGCAGCCACTGTGGTGTGAAAATGTGCTCCACTTTCAGCTGTAATGTGATACAATTTCCAGATAATCCACGGGATTTCCGTTTGTTTATTTTGCTTATCTTAAATGTGACGGTACCAATGTTAATTGTAAACATCCACAGATATCTGATTAGTGTGTCATCAGGGAGGCGGGACAAGTGTTTCAAGAAGTGTTGTCAGCTGATGTTTTTGTGAGGAGGCTTTCTTCTTTCCTTTCTTTCTCCAGTGGACACAGAAACATGTCGGAACATGGGGGAAAGAAAAAAGACAGAGTGAGGTCATTCATGGGAACGTGTGAATGTGTTTTTAGGTGTGGCGACTGTGAGGATATGTTCGGGATTGTACAAATATATTCTACCGTGAAAATGGTCCCCAGACAAGAAGAGGCTAAGAGGAGATGAGGCAAAGACAAAAGAAGTGGAGGAAGAGCGTAAAGAGGAAAGAAGTGGGATATATAGAGATAAAGAAAGAAGTTAAAGAGGGAAAGGGAAGCAGAAAATGTAACGCCAGAAAAGAAAGGAAAATACAGGAATGAGAACTGAAAACCAGATGAGTTCCAACTTCACCTCTGCTGTAGCACTGGTGTGTGGTGTGTGTGTGTGTGTGTGTGTGTGTGTGTGTGTGTGTGTGTGTGTGTTTGTGTTTGCCTGTGTGCAGCCATGTGATCTAAGGTCTTCAGTGTCACTACGCTGCCTGTGCTGTGATAGCAACCCATTCATCATCACAGCAGCTGGCGCCCTTGCAACGCAACATGCGTGCACACACACAGGCAAACATAAACTGCATCTTGGATTTGTTATCTTCACCTCCTCACTAGCTTTTTACCCTTTTTGGACTGTGTTTCTTCTTTTTCTCTCCCCTTCTTTTTGCTTCCACCTCTTTCAAAAACTTGTCAGTCCTTTTCACTCCATTAAGATCAGTGATAATAGCCCTGCTAGCCTTCCCTTTCATCTCACCTACCTACTTTTCTCCTCTCTTTAATGATCTTCTGATAGAGAAAGACATGCTTAACAGTGAAGTTACGTTCACCCACTCACAACTCGCATTGCTCACAAAGTTCAATATTTCATTCCAACATAATTAGTAAGTAGTAATTTTTTTTTTTTCTTAATCACTTGGCAGGAAGTGTACAGTACATTTTTTTTAGGCTGCACACACCACCTGTATTTTGTGGAGAAACATTTTTTTTTATATACCAGAAACTCAAGAGAACAAACAAGATGCCGTTGTTTGAAAAAGATATTGAAAAGAGAAGAAAATAATCCATTCAAGTCAGATGCTTTTAAAGAAAAATCTGAGAAGCTGCTATATGGGAAAGGGAAGCTCCCTAAACAGCTTAGAGGTGATTTAAATGGGGACTACAAATCCCCCTCACCTTCTCCGAGAACAAGGACAATGAGCACATTTCAAGCAGCAGTAGTGGTAGTATTTTACGTTTGAAAGGAAGGCAGCTGGTGGTAGCGCCTTGGGGAAGATATCTAAGCTGGAATTGAGCTTGGAGCCAGAGGTGAGTCCACATTTCTCATTAAGTGCAGGGAGACTGTTAGTCTGATTGAAGTGTCAATACGTGTCAACATGTATGATGCACAGGGCCCTCACTGAAACCAACAGCATTCTGAGAAAAAAACCAAACAAAACAAAAAAAAGAAAAACAAGCAGGAAGCTGAAGTCACGTGAAGAGAACAAGAGGAGCTCTGTGGTGGCAGAGGGGGTAAAGAAGCTGACCTCAGTGAATGAGAAGCTGAGTTTGCATTATACAAAGAGGTTCCTCTGGGGTTGTACTGATTCACCGCTGATTGAACCTAATAAATGTAACTCCGGTCCCCAGATAGAATCGCCACTTGCATAGTCGTGCAGCTAAATGCGACCCGTACATGAGCCACAGCAGCCTGATTCCACTGGGAAGGTACTGAGAAGAATGAAAATCTTTAGCTGTGCTGTGGGGGGATTGGATCCAGAATACAAACGTCAATACTAAATCAGTCTGTTAAAAAGAAAATAAAGCAATCCTTTGTAAGGTCACTGGCCGAAGCAATAACTAATAAATGCCCAAACACAAACCGTCCATATATAAATCAGTGTAATGTCTACAATGCATTTTGTCCTGAACATGGCAGATAAACAGGAACAAGACAAAAACATATTTAAAATGCATAACTGAACGCACAGTTTGCAAACATATCCAAGCATACTTTACAGTCAAGATTTTTCTGCTCTGCTCTTGTGTGTGCTGTAAACTTGTGTTGAAGTTAAGTGCACATTCATATAAATTGTGTTTGATAATTACAGACTACTGCTGCAAGAGCAAGCTTTTTGAATAGTTTCAAGCATTTTAATTACCCAGCAATCATCGTCTTTTAATAAAAAAAACAAAAAACATCACAAAACTGAGCCCTTTTGCTAATTTTGTGTTCACTCATGAAACCGATAAAGCAGCCATACAAAACATTTCACAGTCCAACCGGTGTTTTTACTTGCATTATAAAATTTATGAAATGAATAATTGAGATGCAGTGGTCTGTGGGTGATTAAGGATGCAGCATCCCTGAAATTTTAAAGACATTAGAGCACCACTCGTACAATTCTGGTAATTCTACATTCAAACGGCTTCTCCTGTGCCTTCACAATATCCAGTTTTTCTTCAGACAAATCAACTATCAGCACTATTAACTCTCCCGGTATGCTTAAGTGTAAGAGTAATGGTATCGCCTACTTTAACTTCGCCAAGCGACGATTGGAATACAGTTTGGACAAAACAGCAACATCAGTTATGCATTATAATGCAAATGATGATTAGCTTCTTTCTTCCAGGTACTCCGGTTTCCTCCCACCATCCAAAGACATCAGGTTTGGGTTAATTGGTGACTAAATTGTCCCTAGGTGTGAGTGTTTGTTTGTCTCTGTCTGTCTCTGTGTGTTGGCCCTGTGATGGACTGGCGACCTGTGCAGGGTTGACCCCGCCCCTTGTCCGGTGTGAGCTGGGATTGGCTCTAGCAGCCGTGCGACCCTTAAACGGAAAAAGCGGTAGAAGATGGATGGATGGATTAGCTACTTTCAAGTTTAAAAAACCTGAGAGAGATCATTACAGCGTTTCAATCTTTCTTTTCAATGTTTCCTCCTCAGACTGGAAAAATGAAAAACAAAAAAAACAAGGATTTTGTGACTCATTATCGAGAGTTTGACCTGCGCAATTCATTTAGATTTCACTTTTTTTTTCTTTTTTTTTTTGCTACAATGTCTCACTTTTCATCTGTCATAACAAAGGATAGAAGTATGTGGCGAGGTAAAATTTTTCTGAAAAAGATATATAAGATATATGTGATATTATTCCTTTTTGCGACATATTGCCTGTCTACCGTTGTGTATGACATATTCTTCAATAGCAAACTTGCTATCACATTCAATAACTCACTGCTGTATTTCCAAGTTCATTTTTATTCACATTTTCCAACTTTGTGTGCTGCATTGATCTGCTTTTGTGTTTTTATATTTATATATATATGAAAATGCCATCTAAACCGTCCCATGTTTTAATTTGCATTCATGTTAAGCTCTGCACTACAGTGTGTGTTCCAGAAATCATGCTTACTATGATTATGTAATGATTAGTTATGTTTATTAAGCATGCTGAATACATGCAGCATGACAGCCTCTGTCAAACACCTTTTCTAGAGGCACAGGTTTACATTTTATGCACATCTCAGTAGCCAAAACGCTTTAATTAACCGAAGTTATTGGCTCATGTAAAATCGGAGAAGGCTGCGACGAAAAGGGTTTTCAATCCCTGAAATCACGACACATGCAAGGAAATACCAAAGATTTAGCTTTCATTGTGCGAATCTTCCACGTCACCGGAGCATCTCATCTGGTGATCCAAGTCCTTGATCCATGTTCTCACTGCGCTGCAAGACAGCACTTCATAATCCTCAATATTAATTAAACATGCACCCACAAAAACTGCATGTGAGATTTTACAGCAAGATGAGTGTCACAAAACAATTTCTAAAACTGAAAAAAAGTTACAAAGTGCCAGTGGCCTGTGTTGCTATCGCTGTAGACCAGCTTTGCATGGAGACACCTGACTAAACAGAAATAGCCTCATATAATTACTCACAAAAAAGCTCTCTTGGGCTTGAATAGTGGAGATAATGTCCAGTTCCACCGCTCAAGTGCCCTTCTCCACATAAACATTGTAATTAATGAGACTAAATGTGGTGTCATTGTCTTAGAGGCATTTTTCCACTACAAAATAAAAAATTCAAAAAAAACCCCCCCATTTAAGTCTAAATGAATTATTAGGTTGAAGAATAAAACGTGTGCTTCTTGAGCAAACTGACATGCTGGAGGACAGTGACTGCTAATTAAAGCTGCTATCTCTCTTGTCAGATTCAAACATGGCAGAAGGATGGCTGCGCTGCAAGAGATGGTTAGGGTTATTTATTTGCTACAAAACAACGTGGCACAGCTTGGAAAGATGCGAGAACATGAATAAGGACAGGCTGAGGAAGGGATGAGGGCCGGATCGGGACAGTAACGTGAAATGTATGGCGCGCACGCTCTAGATTAGAGGACACTTGTCGACATCATCCGGTGACGATATCAGCACCATGGCCTTACATCGTCCAAATATCCTCGCGGTGATGGTTCCAAATTAAAATCTGTCCACAAACGCATGTGCGCACACAGAGACAGCAGTCCAATGTTCCAGCCCATTTCAGCACAACGGAAAAGCTTCTGAAGAGTCTGGTCTCACGCTGCTTTCACAGCTATGGGAAACACAACCAGCCAGCTGATTTCCATGCAACTCCGGCACAAAACACAAAGTTGCAAGTGGCAGAGGGAGAAGAAGGAAAAAAAAAAAAGACAGCCTTTACCTCTTAGCATAGGCAGCGTGAATGCTCAATCAGATGTAATTTCTCCCTAAGAGAATAAATTTCACAAGGGACCCATTTTCACCAAGGGTGGCTCCGGTAACAGCTGCAACCCCAATCCTGCCAGTGCCGTGTCACTAAAGCCATAGCATTTTATGTGCAGGGTAGACTTGATGAGCCGAATAGTGGCTGGTTAGCCAGTTTCTTCTTCCATCCCCTACCTCACAGTGCAAATATTCTGTTTCTTTCCCTTCATCTCTCCATAACTGTTCCCCATCTTGCTCGAGATCCTCGTTCTCTACCTGTCATTATTTCAATGTTTTTTTAACAAGCCTGTCGGCGTGTGTGAGAGCAGAGTTCAAGATTATTTGAAACTAATGTCATACCCATTTCAGAACTTTGTTGCATTTACAGGCTGGTGGTGGCCTTGTGTGGTTTCTGCAGCTTTTTGGGATGTTCGAGCTCAGTGAAGCACAATGGGTCCATGAGAGTTGTTCCCGATGCCATTTTGCTGTTGTAAAATGTGTTCCTCACCATTTTACTATTAGATTTTTTTTCTGATTACCAGAGGTAGCTTATCTCGGGGCTCATTTTATTAAATGGGTTTTTTCAGGGAACAATATTTTTATCCACCACCTCAGGGTTCTAATCTACTGGTGAGAACAGCTTTTCTCAATCTGCCAGTGATGTTCAGTCAGAAGTGTGCTCCTCATTGTTTACTCTTATGGCAAACAGCTGAATTTGATGCCATAGATCAGTGCAAAGCAGCTTCAGTGCTTATCAAAAGCGCTCATATTGTTCAAAGCACAAACAAAATCCTCGTCTGAGATGGACTTGATGAAGCCAAGGCGTAACACGCCAGTTCTACAAAGTAGAAAGTTCACATTTGTTTTTACATCCCTGCTGGGCCAACGATAAGGGATCCATTAAGTAATGCTTGGGAAATTAGCTTGAAGCTCCCGTGCCGTGAAAATCTATTCTTTGAATGTTAAACCTAATTGTGGCAACAAAGAATGGTGAATTAACAATGCTTCAGTGGCCTTAGGTTATTGCTTGAAAGTGAATTGATATTTTAATGTCAATTGTGGAAATGTAAGAAGTCGGCTTCCTGCCGTCAAAATCTCAGGCAACTTAAAAACGACATTTTTGGTAAAACGAAACGTTTTCTTTTCAGTGACAAATATATGATTTGTATGTCAAGTACAACAAATTTGAACACAACATCTTGGAACTATAATGTATGAAAGAGATAGAATAGCAAAATACGATGTATCACTTTCATTTTTCGAGCCTGATTTACTCCAGCAAAGTCACAAAAATACACTTTTGCCATGTTGTCCCCAAGTTAATGTCACTTTTCATTCATTTAAACGAGCAGATGAGCATAGTTTTACATCCTCTCTCTTTGTCATTTCTCTCTCAGTGCTCCTAGCGCTGTGATGGGGAAAAATGTGAGCTGCAGGTACAAAGCTACCATCCGTATATAAGGTTGTCATTTCAGAGACAGAGTATTAGTGCTGTCATTTGTCCCTTCGGTGTAAACTGAACACAAGGATTTGGTGTCACCAAATAGACGTGATCTCCCACTTTCCAGCCATTCCCCTTTTCATCTCGCGTTGGATAAAAGCTCTAACAATGGGATCAGTGAATCAATGGGCAGGAGGCAGAGCTGCGGGGTCGCAGCTGGTGCTCTGGATGAGGGCCTAGCACAAGACACCCCCCCGAAAAAACAAAACAAAACAAAACCGTGCGAAACGGGTGGATTGAGAAAGAATAATAGGAGATAGACAGGTGGAAGGCAAAATGAAATAGAGGGCTGTAGGTATGAGGAGAAAGGTATAATGATGATGAGACTGCACCTGGGAAGAATAGAGCTACTGGCTGAATAGAAGTGAAACTGATTGGCCCTGGAGTTGGGGAAAGTGAAAAGCGAGAGGGAGAGTAATACATGGAGGCGATGAGTGCCGATGGGTAGACCCTTGTTTGCCTCCACTAACCACTCCTTCGGCGCAGACGAGAGGCAGAGATGGGCGAAGTACAGGAGCACGGGTCAGGTCTTCTTTTTTTTTTTTTCTTTTCCCCACTTTCCTCGCTGTATGACGTTGTCCAGAGAATTGATCGGGACAGCTAGACTGCGAGCGTCCCTCAACCCTCCTACTTCTTTAGCGCCGATCACCTCTTTCTCCGATTAGAGCTCCACTTTTTCCCGTTAGAGTATCATTACTTAAATCTGCATTTGTTTAACCAGCTTATAAGCTGTTAACACAAAATTAACATCTCACCGCCATATGGTAGACGTTTGAGCAGTTGCCTGCGAACACACCCGTCAGAC
Organism: Echeneis naucrates; assembly: GCF_900963305.1. Classification (NCBI taxonomy): domain Eukaryota; kingdom Metazoa; phylum Chordata; class Actinopteri; order Carangiformes; family Echeneidae; genus Echeneis; species Echeneis naucrates. The sequence goes on from NC_042511.1 coordinate 13,109,610, forward strand.
CAGTCGCAGCGTTAGCATTGTTTTAGGGCCATGTTACCTGTTGGATTCTGTGTCTTTGGTCACCAGCTGTGTCTGTTTTTTGCCACTGGGCAAGTTCTATGGATTTTGTCCCCCGTCCCCGTCCCACCCAGCCTTTCACACCCACTATCACAAACACACACACAAAACACCCACTCCTTTCAGATGTACCTAGTTGGCAATCAGCCCAGATATCTGTGTTTCATTGGTCAAAATGTGCCAGACTGGACCAGCTCAGCCAAGCCCAGGGTCAGTAACATACAATACATCACGAACCTCCATCCCTCTCTCTGTCCGTGTGTGCGCGTGCTCCGTCAGCACTCACTCTCCATCTGTCTTTCTCAGTTGCTGTCTCATCCATCCTGTATCTCTGACTACAAATGCAGCCCAGCTCAGGGTCAGCTGCATGCTCACATCTTTGCATATCTTTTCCTCCATTCTGCTGTCTCTCTGACTCATTCCTCACACATTCCCCTTCTTTGCTCTTCATTTTGTTTTTGTTATGCACTTTCAGTTTGCCATGTGCTTCATGTCTTTGTGTTCCTTTTTTTTCCACTCCACCTGCAGTGGCTTCCCTCTCCCGTTCTCTTAATTCACTTTATCACTCTCTCTCTAGCTGTCCTTCTGTTCTGTCTCCTCGCCAGCAGAGCCCCAGGGTTAAAGCATGCTGGCATCTACTGCACTGGCAGGTGTGTGTGTGTGTGTGTGTGTGTGTGTGTAGGGGGTTGCTTAATTACACTGTCGACAGCCGTAGTGCATGTGTGTGCACTGTTATTGTTGGTTTCATATGAAATGTCACATAACATACGAAAGATGCCAGTTAAACAGCTGTAATCTCTGCATGGGAGGAACAGCGTGTGTGTGTGTGTGTGTTCGTGCGCACACATCTCCAAGTATATAACTGGAGGAGGAATTTTAAATATGTGTGAGCAGAAAGAGGCTGCTATTCACAAATTTTTGCTGATCATAAAATGATCCTGCGGTTATGGAGCAATTTCTTCATTGTTTCGATTTTCCACTCCATTTTGTTTTCATCACATGCACTTGCATTCACACACACACAGGTGAGGCAATACTGAATCCTACCAATAGTCTAATAGCATTTCACCCATTACCAGTTGAATTGCTCTCGAAAAGCCAAATGTCATGATGGAAAATAAAAACGAATTATTCCTATAACTTTGCCTTTAATTATTTGCGAGACGTCAACTTCATTAATCGTTCCATGTGTTTTACCACAGCTGGAAATATCACCATTCCGGTTTGCTGCCTCTAAGTAAATTTACCGACTTACCAGTAGCCCGGTCGTTATATGTAAACAACAATGTATGGGGCAATATCTGTCTTTATTGACCATTAGTGGTCCATTTGTGCAGAGTTCAGTTGCATGGTATTGCCCCTCAGCATTCATCTGCTCTAAATGAACTATTTTAATGATCTTTTTCAGGTTTTTAAAGTGCTTTGCTCTTACTCCAGCCACGTCGGCTGAAACCAACCAGATGCACTCTCGGCCCGCACGCAAACACATTAAAAGCGCTTAATGGATATGACTGCTCATTTATAACCACGCAATAATGGACAAAAGTAGACACACATTCAACTGACCACAGTAAGTCTAATAAAAATATCACAACAGGTTTTTGCTGCACTGTCTGCTCCCCGTGTTAACAGCTCCGTCGGTGCAGTTATTGGTGATTGTTACGTCTTAAATGAAAACAGCATAAAAGCCCTGAAAAGTCCTGACACATGGAACTCATGCACATAATTAGACTTTGCACCCAGGTGGACGCACAGACACTCTCCAAAAGCACAGAGACGAGGATGCCTCAGGCACACACTGGCACTTCTCTAACGCGTACACAGAGACACACAAACACACAAACACAAAGTGATTAAAGACTAAGACCATCTGGCAGCGTAAAGAGGACAAGGGGAAAGTACCCTCATGGATGCTGATGCAAGCCTTGAGACATGTCCTGTATATCTTCCTCTCCTTCCTTCCTTAGTTCTCCACTTCCTGTATTTTCTGCCCACATCCTCCGTTCTTTGCCACATTCCCATCTCTCTCCGAATCATCCTTCCTTTTGCCTGTCCTTTCCTGATTAAACACACCATTAAAACAAAATGATCCATATTTCCTCGTGTGTTGGACTGAATGTGGGGGATACCGCGTGTACCCACCAGGTACCTCTTTTCTGCCGGCAGTACTAAACAGATGCTCATGGAGACTACTTGTACTAGCACCTGCTGTTGCAATGAGACTAATGAAAGTGTGTGCGAGGCACGCTAGCTTTTCACTAAAACTCAGAGTATTATTCAAACCAAACACTGCTGGGATTTAACATTTCAAAACAACAGGAGGAATGAAGGTGAAATCTGCGATGTAAAGAGCAGCTCCCCGAAGGGAAGTGAAGCTGCAGAGGTGTGTAATAAACAGGCCTTATAAACAGACTTCCCAGGGGTAATGGCTTACAATTATTGCAATTGCAATTATTTATGTATTTACTTTTTCAGAGGGCATCAGTTCAGTGAGGTATGAAAAGTTGTTCCATTTTTATTTATTTAGTACATTTTTTAAATGTAAGTGATGGTGTCCTAAGAGCTTCTTTGTTTTCATTGGCATTTCTAAAAAACTGAAAACTCCGGACCTTTTGAATTTTTTAAGAAAAATCACTGACTGTATGTTCCAAATGTCAACAGTGGCTACCAGGTTTAAAATACTACTGGTAGTATTCAGTGTAAGACTGAAGTTGTTGGTGATCCAGGAATGGAAGATGCTCTGCTGCTCATGTCCGGCCGTCTGCTTTATGTCACTTGGCGCAATACCATACATTCTCAACAGCTGCATGCAAAGCACATAGCAGCACATTGTACTTTTCCATTAAAGTAGTCCATGCGTTAGTCCATAGTCCATTGGAGACATTTACAGCTACTATGGGGAACATTTCACGTATGTTTCCTATTACAACCCTCCACATTATCTGGATTGATAGGACCAAACCAGAATAAGGTTTTATATATATACATATACTCTCATGTTGATATTAGACAATAGAGAAGTATATTTACAGTAACAGCGATGCATATTGTAAAGGTATGACAAATACTGCAGCTGCAGCTCCGCACAGAGACACGAGAGAGAACAAAGGATTGAAATAATTTGTTTTCTAAAATGAGTAACAGCAAATCTGGTGATATGTGACACAACATGCACGTGCCACATCACACAGCAGCAAAGGAATTAATTGGTAGCAGACCAATTCAGTGTCTAGCCGAATAAAGTGCGCATGTTGGGATTTATGAGTAGAAAAGATGTAAATGACTTGCTGAGGAACTCTTTGAGTCCTTGGAATGAGGAGATTTCTGACTGATACTGGTGGTTTTATTACAAGACTGTTGACTAGAGCTTCTATGAAACGATGTGAAGCATGTAGTGGATGCCAAATAAAAGTGAAATAATAAATGAATAAATACATAAATACAATAAATTCTAAGTAACGTACAGTGCCATTACTTCCATAGCAGTCACACCTAATGGCACCATCCATATATGGCATTTTTATGCGTTTTAGATACATTTCTCCCCTGGAGGTAAAAATACCATTACAGAGTTAAACCAACCTATGCTTGAGTAATCTAAGGTACACTGCATTTTAATATGCTGCGCTATATGCTAATCACCAGGAATGCGATGCTGAACACCTACTTAAATGCAAACATAGGACCCTCTATCAGTCCCTGGGGCAAGAGAGGAGGTGGTAATTTACATGATTAATTATCTATACCTAAAAAGCAGTGGTGGTGTTCAGCGCTCCTCACACTGCATGTTGATGCCTGTGTGTGTGTGTGTGTTCCCTGTTCCAGACTTCAGAGTCTAGTCAGGTAATGATCTATAATTAATGGCACGGTCTAATTTTGCAGTAGTATGAGCTATGTGAAAGGTCAGTTTGAATTTAACATTTTAACTAACCACCCCCAGCACTAAAAATCGACTCCCCGTGTACAGTTGCGAGTGCAAGTAAGTATGTAAGAAGTCGCCCTAATGTAGCAGTTTTGCAATGTTCACACAACCCCATTTTTGCAACGCACCACTGCAAGGGATGTAGATGTTCGTGGAGAACAAGTGATTTTAACACTATGGACATTGTCGATTACCAAGACGAGCAACTTTCGTAAATTTAACCTGTTTTAAGTCGATTTTTATCCTTTATACATCAACAATGCTTTGAAATAATTGTGGCTTCTGTGTTGTTATTAATTAGGAGAGAAACGATGGCATCATGTGCAGCAACAGAGATGTTAGCTGGAAAGTGAATCCTTCGCATTTCATCCCCTTCTTGTTGCTCCCGTGAGTGTTTGATTCTCTGTGTGACACCTTGGTCGTTGAATTTGTGCTGAAATATAAACGCGGCACTTCGTCGTTCTTAAGCTTAGTGTAGCTGCTGTGTTCCTGGTTTAAAAGCACCATGCTGAGTGTTTACAGATTCTCTGCTCTGTTAAATGTTGAAGCACGGAAAATAATGCCTTGTTATTCTCTTGTTTACAGCTTGAGCATGCAGCATGCAAACATAATACTGCTACTGGTCCCTTGGCCTTAGTCATTATTTCGGTGCTTACATATAACAGAAATTGCTGCTGATCGTGGATTTGTTTCGTAAATTCCATTATTACATTTGGGAAAGTACTGTCAATGATCATTTTGGTTGCTCTAATGATATCAAATGTCTCATACCATTTCATCTAATGGAGATTTCAATGAACCCATTTTTTCATAAGGCACATTATTGGCAGTGTCCATTCACTGCTTTTTAACCTTCTAAATAAAGAGGTGCATGGGATGTCAGATTTGAAATGGAATAATAGAACGACATAAGCCAATTTTTTAAATGCCCATTGCAGACTGGCTAATCACATATTCAACTGTAGAGCAACACCGCACCACTGCAGTGGACAAAGCTATTTCTCCCCCTCTCTATTTTGAAATTGACTGTAGACATATGGACTGCTTCATTACCTGTAATATGGCTTAATGGCAGCTTCCACATGAGACATATGTGTGTGGGCAAGTGTGTCAGTGTCTAAGTGCTTGCAGCTGTGCGTCTGTGAGCGCCAATGTGTGCAAATTGGCGTGTTTCTTCCCCCCATGTCAGTATGTTGGGTTGTGTGTGCTATGTGCGTGTGCTTGTACGTGTGCTGCTAGACCACAATGCCGTTGTTGTGATTAGGCAGCAATCAGAGCCTAACAAGCCTTAGATAGCAGACAGAACAGAGTAACAGATACACACACACTCTGGAGAGCACGCCGTCGTATATCCTCAGGGAGATAAAACGACACTTATGCATATATACGGTAGTTTCATTATGAGCCTAACCCTCACATAAACACAATGACGCACACAGCCACATGCATGGAATAAACCGCAGCGCCGTGTCGCTGGGTCAATACAAGCTGAGCACACTTGATAATGAAAATGTCAGGACTTGTATTGGCTTTTTAAGGGGCGGAAGTAAAAGTGTTGCAAGTTCAGCATGAAATTTTCTCTCCTTCGCTCGCCAAGATCATTTTCCTCTATGGATGTTAACATTCTAAAAATTAACCCCCGTTCAACTGGACCGTCCCATAATTTTCAAAGGAATGTGTCAATGTAGCATTCAGTGCGACCTGAGGTTGCCATGCTGCTCAGAGGTTTACTTAAGATCTTTTAACCTCTTGTACTCAGTGTGCAAATTATACAATGACAACTGGGGGGGTCAACATTTTCTCCAGGGTGTAAAGGGAACCCAGGTTTTAACCCCCCCCAGTCTGTTATTTGCACCTCTTTTAGGGGGGATGAAATTGTAATTAGTTGGTGTCAAACCCCCCAAACCCTCCCGTTATTGGCATTATGCTTGTACTGTAGGTTTAGTCTTAGCCGTGTCTATTATGACCTCACAGAATGCAACAACATATGTATCCAATACGCAACAGACTTTTAATAGACAGACCTTTCCTGAATAACCACACACCTTTGATACTTTCAAATACTATGCAAAATATTTTGCTCTCTCAACTTAAGATGCTTCCATTTGGTGTAAAGTTGAGAACAGTGATTAATGTATACTTTATATTTTGAATGACCTAAACGCCATCTGCTCTATTTGGTGGTATTTCAGAATGGAGCTAAACTACAGGATGTACGTAACGAAGGGCATCACTCTTCGTATTGGTCTTTGGTACGTTGTCAGCAGTGGCTGATTTCCACCATATGGCCTGTAACGTATAACTAATAGGGCACTCTTCCCAAAATATAGTGCAGAAATCTAAATGTTCATGACTCCTAACCCAGAGGTGAAACAATAAATCCAGCATCCTGTTGTCTGGTCACTCTGTAGTCTGCAACATGTCAATTTTCTGGACTTATACAGCAATCAAATCATCTCTTATTATTTCACTGCAATAAAAGGCAGACACTAAGGGAGAGAATACATAGAAATCTCTAGGTACTTAGTGGAAGTGTGAGAGAGGAGATAGGACCCATATATAAAAGAAAATGCACAAGTAAGACAAATGTAATGCTGTCCCAAAGCTACAAAGAGATTTAGAGTGATTCTCTCTCACTTGGCTCTGCCAGGATATATAAAGTCAGACCAGGCATATGGAGCTAAGTATGAGCAGAATTAGGCAGAATTGTTTAATTAATAAAATATAAATACAGTTAAGATGTTATTGATAATAAAGAGAATCTAACAAAGTCTGTGTCAGCCCACAGAGTATTATATAAGAGTCAGAAATTCGATCCTTATGACACAAGTTGTGCTGACCCCGAACTGTGTGTGTGGGCACGATTCTGGCAGCGCACATTTCAGAGCATGCCCTTACAAGTAGGCGTGCTTGTGCATTAGATTGTGTATTTTAGAAACGCGGCGAGTTATTGTGCATCAATGGGTGCATGTAAATCACTTTGTATGTGTTTTTGTTTTTTGTTTTTTGTTTTTTTTCAAGAGTTTTGTACAGATTTTTCAAGCCTGGCCAACTACTAAAACCTGGCTTTTTTTAATTAATTTTTTTGCCAGTACCTGCTGTCAGCTCCACTTGTGCCATGAGAAGACGCAAAAGGCACACACAGCTCTGCAGCTGTCTCACCTAAGTGCGAAAGCAGAGAGAAAGGATAGTTCAAGTGGTGTGACTTTATTATAAAAAAAAAAAGACCAGGTTGAGAAAGTACAAGCTATGTATAAAGATAAGTGTGGAGGGAAAGGAAGAGAAAAGTTAAAATTAAAGAGCAGTCGAAACGTTTGAATGTTTGGCAAACTATTAAGCAGTTCAGGCCGACAGTAGAAACTTAGATTAAAGTCTTTGAAGGAGAATTGCTCAATTTGTGACGGACAGAGTACTTCTTGTGAGTTCAATGACTCATTGGTTCATTAAATAAACATGCTCAAAGGGTTCTGTCCTTGATTTGTGAAGTTCTTGAACAGATCCTGATCCTTTGTGAAGAATGTGCCGCTGAGCGCAGAACGTAGTTGAATGAGACACTAGCGGTTGTGCTGTTGGATGGTTTTGCCAATATCGAGACAACATTTGGCTTCTCTTCCAATTAGTGTCTTCATTTAGTACAAAATTCATTTTGCCCTGCCACAGTTTCACATATGCACCGTCACAGTTGACAGCTGGTCAGCTATTTGTCACTGAAGTGATGTTTGCCACTGCAGCCACAGTTAGTTACTGTAGTTCATTATAACTCAGATTAGTTATCAGTCAGCAAAGATCTCGCAGACCTTTGAACTAGTGTATTTTTTTTTTTTTTTTTTGACTGGGTATAAGCAGCTTTGTAAACAATTAAACCTGCTAGACAAATTGAAAGACTCCTTTAACACAACAAAAGTTTGCAAGTTTTCTGTTTGGAGCGAAGTCATCTCATGTGCATACACAGACAGACAGAGCTCCAAACCGCTGAGCCTTCTTGTGACACAATTCGGTTGTTGATAACACTGATGTGTTGGAAAATGAATTATTTCAATGTTCAATTGCAAACATTCAAGATTTCATGTTGTGTTATTATTTTTTTTTTACATATTTTGCAAATTTTAGCAAGAATTAGATATTACTGTGTAATTGCAATAGAAATGATGGCATTGTGAAAGCCTCACTTGATAGATTTGCATTACAGTGTAAGACTGGAATTGTTAAATCACTGCAGTTACATGTTGGCGACTCAAATCACCCATTTCTCCTGTAAATCAATGACTTGAATGACTTGGTGAGTGAGTTTATTACTGCGTCTCCGCTTGCAAACGACTCAGAGCTCAACAGAACTGAAAGAACAGATCATTTTCTGAAGCAAGTGTGCCCATTCACATAGAGGAGATATTCTTTTGAATGCATGACGCCATAAAAGCCAAATTTGCTGATTTGAATCGCTTTAAATCCACATTGACCTTTCATATCACTCTCGCTCCTATTTTCTGTCTTTGTCCCCATCGGCTGTCGTCTATGATCATTTTCCTGTGAGGATCCCAGATATACAGATAGGAACGGTGAAATGACAGCCAAAACAAAAAGCACTCCACTCGCTCCCCACTTGCTGGCTCACTCCCTACCTCTCCATTTCTTTTGCACCCAAAACAGAGTTATTATTATAATATTCAACCTCACTTGTAAATATATTCTATAATCAACCTATTGTATCTATAGTTGCTCAATAATATTCCAGTACTACTCCAATACTACGTCCAGCAAAGCAAATCATTTAACTTGGTAGTGAATCTCATAAGGCATGAGCTATTCGAGCCTTTTCACTAGAGCCCCGCTGAAACAAACAAGGCAGTTTGTAATTGTTACTTTTATCTATAATCGTTCTATTATATTCATTTAATTTTACAGTGTTCATCTCAGGGTTTTAATTTTTTTGCCTTAGTGACCTCAGGACGGTTCAAAGATGGCTGCCCTGCTTGCTTTACTGCCAATACTAAAATTAGATGCCCATTTGTATATAATGTGAATGTCAGGATGTATTAGTTAATGCATTGCTGTTGCGACCTCAGTTCTTCCTTTCACTGACAAAGCTTTTCTATTAGTGGTTTTCAGAC